>NW_015386100.1:69514-83219 GCF_001527695.2 Protobothrops mucrosquamatus | reverse complement strand
ATTCTCTCCTTATTCTACATCACCTCTGTACTATTAAAAAAAACAGCATAAATGTGGCCATGTAGATATCAGGAAGATGTTACCTTGCTATAGCCATTAGATGTTACTGAATGTTATGTCTTATTATTGATTTTGTTGTTGAATGCTGCTGGGAAATGTGATTTAACAACACTGGCAAAGCTACATAGTATGCATCCATGATTTAGGGTTCAATTTGTAAGAGCTAGACTTCTGTAGTTTCTAAGATGCAGATGTTGCTTTCACAATAATGGGCTGAAATAGATTTAAGTGGTTCACTTTCTTTGTGCATCAGAACTGTCTAAATTGTGGTATGAAAATCTAGTGAACAAAGAAATAGTGAAATCAAGCGATATATTTGGGCTTGTCGACTCACAAAAAGTTATTAGTTACAAAAATAAATAATTTTAAAATTCCACATGAACTACTGTAGTTTATGAATCTCCCTAGATGAACTATCGGATACAAGCATTTCTGAATCCAAATTAACATTTGTTTCAATTAAAATATATGGATCTTTTAAATCGCCTGGAAGTATTTCCTTCAGGCATGCAGATATTTACTATAGGGTGCTGAGATATATAGATACTGAAGATGTTATTTATGCATCAGATCTATATCTAACTACTGACTGATCTAATCAACAGCAATATATGTTGATTTATACACCTTCCTTTAGCAAAATAGAATTTTAACAAAATTTTAGCAATCACTGTATCATCTAACATAATAAAAAAAACCCACACAAATCAGCAGATACAAGTACTTAATCCCTGAGATGAAAAAAAAATCTATGCTAATGTTTAGATAAATAACGAAGGAAAAATGAAATAAGCTTTTATGGTTGGGAAATTCCTCAAATGGGTGCTACTACTCTTCTAATGATCAACCCACTTTTTTAGACAGGACATCAGAGATGTTGTATCGCCACACATCAAAACCCAATACAAAAATAAGCATCTGAGCAGTTAGAACCCACATGGAGCTAGTACACATATTAGGATCTTATTTTTTAAAACAACAACAACATGGTTTGTTGAACAAACAATTGTGTTGTGCAACCTTACTTGTTTAAACTGTACTCCTGTATGCATAAACGGAGCAACTGAATACATTGAGCAATAAGACTGGCCCTTCAGGGAATGAGATCCCAGCAATAGCAACTAAGGCAAAAGTGAAAAATGGACTTCATAAAAAGAGAGGCATGAAAGGATTGGCATTTTCTTTAAACATGAATTAAAAGCATCCACGGAGAAAAACCTGCATCTCCCTAGAGCCTTGCCTATCCTTCCCAAGAGAATCTGCCTCAAGTGTAAGGAACACACAGCTGGCACTGGACAATCTTTCTGTGAAATATATTCCATACAATTGTTATACCATACTCTTACTTTAAAGCTTTTTTTCTGAGCAACGTATTTTAAAATACAAAGAAGCACCCTTTCTTTGACAGTATTTAATCATTTTTGCGTTATTTATTCACTTGCAGCTGATATTTACAGGATAGGAAAAAAAATCACTGGATGTATATTTTTCAGAAAACTATTTGAAAGGAGGTTTGTAGAAGGAATCAACCTTCAGGGGCCACCAACATATTAAAGCATTTACAGGAAGGGAAAAATCCCATTTCTGTGTCTGAATGCAGCAATATGCAAAATAAGGCCTTTCCTGCAACCTTTGGATTTGCTAGTATGAAGTCAAAGGCAGCAAGAACAACTTGTGACCTAAAAGGTTCTGGGGGGGGGGGGGAAGAGGCACCTCCCAAGGCCACCTTTCCTTTTTAATACAAATGCTTGTTGACCAAAGTAATCTATATAGGTTTGCATTATACCAGCTATAAAATACACCTTAGTGTCATGCCATGTTTAGCCAATCAGAGAAGCCATTTGCTGGATCATATATTACCAAAGAATAGAGATTTAAGGGATAATGGTTATAGTGGCAGAGCGTACAAAGCAATAAACAACTTTCGAGGTTGGTTAAATGCCAAGTGAAGCTGAGGCTTTAGTGCCATAAACATTATTTCTATTATAAGACAAGATAAGAGGATATAATAAAGCCCAAAGAGGGGCAAGATATTTTGCAGTCTGATTTGGGTTCTGAACTTTCGATTTCTTGGTTGTTCTACAGATGACACACTTAGGACCGGTGGCTTAAGGGGGAATAAATTGTCCAAGGGATAGGTTTAAAAAGCAGACAATTGTTTGAGGAAATGGTCGACATAAAAGTAGTCATGCGATCAGCATCTAAGTGGTGATTTGTGGTAAGTGTTAAAAAGTGAAATATTCCAAGTTCCCCCCTCCCCTTTGGTGGCTGTATAATGTCTCTGCCTTGCAACTAGTATTATGGCACCACTCATAAAAAAAGTATCTCTATCTGGTAGCTGCACAGGGTAAAGCAGACAAATTACAGCCTTCTACTTAAAGTACTTTACAATGCTATCTACAATGTCCTATGCTTGGATTTTAAGGAAGTGGGTAACAAAAAAAAGGAATGCATAATATTAACTGTTTAATTTGAGACAGCAAGGTAAGGAACAAATTGCATCCTTTAACTAAGATCTTTAGCGCAGAAGATCTTTCTTGCCTGTGAGCCAAACATACACGTCTGTTCTGGGCAAGATCAAGTCGAGACTGGGAAAACGGGCCCAGGACAGGCGTGGCAAGTTTGGCTGACTTGATCTGATTGGGCAGGAGGATTGAGTTAACCCATTGGTGGATTATCCATCTCCTGTGCTGGAGAAACACAGGCTGGCTTATGTTTTAAAGGGCTGCATATACTCAGCATCACCTACCAAAGCTGATGCAGAATTCTGAAGTTCTGCCTGCATTGCTTCCATTCAAAGGAAAGGACCACAGTACAAATAGGGGTTGAGTTTCTCTAGTTTGGATTTGCACTTTTGGCATAGATGCTGTATATTTTCCCTCCAATGTGTGCAGGCATAAAATACCATCTTGCAAAGGGTCCCAAACATGCTAGAAATTGTGTATTCCATGATGGTTGTTCAAGCAGTGAACTTGTCACTGATGCTTCTTGAACAAAAATCAGAATTAACTTTCTTTAGCCAGGGTAGGCCATATCCTATCTCTAATAATACCTGTTGTAGGTCTGAGATAGGTCACATAACCAAGTATTCCTGGTCTAATGAGAAGGTTCCATCAGTGTATGTTTTGGTCAACACCTTTCTTTGTTTTAAGGACACTCCTAAAGTTTATAACAAACATTCGGCTCTACAGAAAGTGTGTTTTATTATGCAGAGAATGTTAAATAAGTTTTAGAAAATTATGTTAAATCATCACTAGGGAGGTCCAACATGTTTGCCAAATAGACTATTTGGATCCATTTAACTTGACACTTTCAGTCAAAACACAGGACTGGTTTTTTGTAAGATTTTTCTTCTTGCTAGAAATTGTATGATGCTATATTTGCTGCTATAATAGATGACTTTTGTTGTCGAAACACATGTAAATTACAATCTGCTTTACAAGCTACAGAAACAAAGGTGAACAACACCATTAGTCTTTTATGGTTGGAATGTTCAGGTCAAAAACTGAACTTTACCCACGGAACTGAACTGCTGTGTTAGATGCAATATATAAAAATAATTTGTACAAAGAAATCCAACTGTCCAGAAAATTGTCTAGACCGACGTTAGGTAGTCCTCGACTTACCATCACAGTTGGGACCAGAATTTCCATTACTAAACAAGGCCATTATTAAGTGAATCATACCTGATTTTATGACTTTTTTTTTGCTACTGTTGCTAAGTAAATCACTGCAGCTACAAAGTGAATCATGTGGCTATTAAGTGAATCTGGCTTCCCCCATTGATCTTGCTTGTTGGAAGCCGGCTAGGAAGAGACACTGAAGCTGTGGTAAATACAAGCTGGTGGCCAAACACCTGAATTTTGATCATATGGCTATGATGTTTGTAAGTGTGAGGACCAGTTATGACTATGACCAGTCAAGGACTACACCTGTATTGATAACTCTCGTTTCTTGTAATAACTAAGCAAACTATTTATTTATATCCCATCTTTATTATTTTTATAGACAAGTCAAAGTCATGAACATACCTAATACTCCTTCCTCTTCCTATTTTCCCCACAACAATCCTGTGAGGTGGGTTGGGCTGAGAGAGAGAGAATGACCAGTCCCAAATCACTGAGCTGGCTTTAATGCCTAAAGTGGGACTAGAACTCATGGCCTCCTGGTTTCTAGCCTGGTATCCTAATCATTAGATCAAACTGGCTCTTGTGTTAATTTATACTGAAGTTTGTCAATATGCAAGTTAGAAGCTCTGGAGAACTTACACATTATAAGAACAAGGGTAGAAATGAATGGATAAGCAATTTTCCCGAAACAAAAATCCTTCTTCCTCATCTGTACTTCATGATGCTATCCTGGAAGTTAAAATTACAGTGGCAACAGCTTTAAATCAAACTATAAGGAATTTTTTTAGCAGCCGTCCGTTCACAATACTGTAACTTCTAAAGGTGGTTGGTATATGGAGTCACTTTCTTTAGAAATCTTGATGGTACAGCTGGTATATCAATCTGAGTAACTAAAACAGAAGGCATACTATTTCAGGCAGGAACAGCAGCCAATGGACTTCTGGATTCATTCCAACACAATTCTACTATCTTTAGGGTGAAAGTTTTAGATCCTGACAAATCTCAGAGAGAAAATGGGCTTTGCCTCAATAGATACTTTTTCCACATTCAAGGCAACTTTTAAAAAAGATAGTTAATTTTATATTAGTATGGTTACTGACATGTTCTACTTGTTCGTAAGAATTAAAGCATCTAAAACTGCTCAGTCACAAAGTTCACCGGCCAATCACAATCTCAACCTTCTCCACTGGCCTGTTGTAAGATGTACTAAAATCATGTAAACTGGACTCTCTAAAAGGTTTGAATTTTTTCCCTTAATGTAGAAAAGCAAATATACCGCAGCAGGTATAGTATACCACTATTAGAATTCAAGTGGAAACAGTATATGGTAGAATATTGTATGTACACATTTTCCACCAGAACTACTTCACAGATGGCATTTTTTCCCCCAACTTATCCAAGAGTACAAAGACTTTACATTCTAGCTTTCCTCAACCTGGCACCCTCCAGGTTATTGACTTTAATTCCCAGAATTTCCTAGATAGCAAGCAAGATCATTTTGGGAAATTAAAGTATACAAAGATGTGTACTGAGAAGTATCAATCAAGACTAGGGAACGTTATTTGACTAAACAATTCTAGTGGATTGACACCTAGTGATTTAAGAGCTAATGAAGTTCATATTGCACAGTTCATCTACTATATGTGCACGCATCTCCCTGACATTGCTCCCAAACAATCACTTTCAGACTGAATTACAGTTAGTCCTTGAATTATGATTGTTCATGGTGCTGAACAATGAGAGTTGGGACCCAGGCCTCAGGTTATAGCTGTTACAGCATCCCTGTGGTCCACATGATCAAAATTTAGGCACTTTAGGACAGCATGCCTGCCCTTATAACTGCAGATGTGCTGCAACTCCACCTATAGCTACCCCCCCCCGGGTCTCAACTATCCACCTGCCCACCAGCACGTACAAAATTGACATGGCCCTGGAGGACTTGCTCAGCTCCCTGGCTACTTCTCTCCATCCCCCCACATCTGGGAGAGTTGGGCCTTCTCTCTACCCCACCATGCCCAGTAGGCCTGGGCTCTCTCCCTACCCCTTTTCCTTTGCCTTTTTCTGAAGCTGCTGAAAAACATTTTCTCGCCTTCAGAATTACCATCTTCGCTACCCTTTTGGCTGTTAAATAGCCTTTTTAGCCTTCAGAATAATCACCTTAAGCATGCTGCAGTTACCATCAACTAGGAATCAACACTGAGTGGGTCCTAGGAGACATACCTTCTCTGCTGTAATGCCAGCCTTATGGAATATCCTCTCTCCCCCACCCCAAATTAAATTGGCCACATCCCTTTTGATATTCTAAAAGGCCTTCAAGATGTCACTAGGGGCTCCCACAGAACTGGAGAGTTGTCTAGACGTCTCCATGTTGAGAGGGTGATTTTTTTTTATTATTTTGAGGTTTTAGGATATTTATTAGTATGGTTTTCATATTTGTAAATTTGCGTTTTTATACTTTTGGTTTTATCTATTGTTGTATGCTGCCCAGAATTGCCTTTGGTGAGATGGGCAGCTATATAAATTTGATAAATATGTACATGACAGCCTTTTCTAAAATAATATCTTGACAGTAAAAATATTTCATTCTGATTTTCCATACAGTTTTGTATCAGCAAGTGGAAAAGAATAGGATATGAATAGCAATTGGGAAGATACAATGATTTTTTTAAAGATAATATCCACTGTATTTTTCTGATTTATAATGTGATTAGCAAACCGGTATCACTGCACTCCTAGTTATCATTGGCTGTTTTGATGGGGCTGCATTCTGATTTTGGCAGGAACGTGGGGGTAAAAACTTTAGACTTTTAGATAAACATTGTCTCTATTTTTTTTTCTTTGCTTGCAATTGTCCACTTGTCTGAATACACAGCTGTTGTTGTCCTATAATTTCCTTCTCCTGAAAGAAAGTTATTCCATAGAATCAGTTTTATAACTTTTTTCTTATTGTAATAGAAGAAACAGCATAAATGTAATTGAAGAAGAACCTACTGATTGAGCCACAGAAAGTCTCAACTCTCCAAACTCCCTTTTATGAGAAATATTCTTGTTGAGCAACTACTTGGAAACCAGGTGGAAGAAGGAATTTGGAGAGGAATGGAAAGAAGTGCCACCTGTCCTCTTAGAAAATAGATTAAAACATTCAGTGGATTTTTTAAAAGAAAGAAGCAACACATTCAGCTGTGTCACACCAAGCTTATTGCTGGGAAGTGATCGTGTACAGAATCCAAAAATAACAGTCATTGAAGACCTAGCAACGAAAAAACATGTTTATAGGTCCATTAAAAGTCCAATAGCTTGAATTACAGGGTAGAATGGAAAGCAGTTTCACCTAATTCAATTTCAGTCTATCACCTCCCTAACTGTAATAGCACTTTTCAGAAAACAATATAATGGAAGGAATTGGAAATGCCATTGATATATACAAATACTCTTGTGTAACATTCCAGAGGCACTGAAATACCAAATGACTTATTTTAACATCAGCTTTCAAGACCAAAGAGTAAAAACTCGCCAGCCTTTTCAGTTTCCATTTCAACTTTATTTTATTTGCTGTTACATTTTGTATGTTTTATGCCTGGTTTATCTATAATACTATGCACCAACATACAAGGCCACACATATTATAAACAGAGGTAAAATAGATTATGTATTTATCTGTTTGATTTTTTTTAAAATAAAAAAGCTTATTCATTTGATTAACTTCAATTTTTAGACAATCCACTTTTGTTTAGATATTTGTGTGAATCCTTTAATGTTCTAAATTACAATATACTTGCCTTAAAAACAACAACAACAACAATCAAACACCAAATTGTTTAAAGCAGTTATCAGGCTAGATCCTGAGTCTAAATGGCAAATTGCTAAATATTCAGACAAGTTTGCATTTTTCTTAAACACCAAATAAATCATAAAAAGCTTTTAGCAATAAGCAATGGAACACATATAATGATGCAAATCAATAGAACCAAAATGTTATTTTACTAAAATGCTATACTCAGAAGCAATACTCAAGAACCCTCAATATCTAACTATTTTTAAAAAGTATGAAAACTATTAAAAATACAATCTACAAAAAGACAGTAGATATTGGGACTTCTAGCAGGGATATGCCAAGGTCTCAGGCCCTCCTTTTCCCCTCCAAAGCTACATATAAAAAAGGAGTGAAGGGGAAGAAGGGAGAAAAAAGGCTTCTGAAAGTTCATTAACGCTACAAACCAATGGGTTGCCTATCATGAATTCTATGGTTACTAGCAACCATATGTAATATTTACCATAGATAAAAGAGATTGAATTGTGATTAGAATCAAAAGACAACTGAAACCTGATTGAAAGCTTTCACTTTAAAAAAAAACCAGTGTCTGTGCTTAACTGTATGTTAGGAGTGCACATGCATTAACAGTTTGTTTTCAAGTGATCCATGCCTGAACTGAAAAGGCATGTTCCGAATGCTTTGATTTGTACGCAAAACAAAATAGGGTTGTTTTGTCTGGATATGGGGTGAAACACAATTCTGAGCAGAAGTGAAGAAAAACACATTGAGACTCTTCATGTGATATCTTACGGATGTTTGACTCTAACCCAAGTTTCTTTTTCCGATGAACTCCTGTCTGTCTGTCTGTCTGTCTGTCTGTCTGTCTGTCTGTCTGTCTGTCTGTCTGTCTATCTATCTATCTATCTATCTATCATCTTTTACAGCTTTTGACCCGCTTCAGTTTGCCTACCGACCAAATCGCTCTACGGAGGATGCTATTTCTTCCGTTCTCCATCTGAGCCTGAAGCACTAGAGGAAAGAAATACTCATGTGCGTTTGCTGTTTGTCGACTTCAGTTTGGTTTTTAACACAATCATTCCCCAGCATCTAATAGACAAACTGGGCCTTTTAGGCTTAAATACTCCTTTGTGCAACTGAATTCTTGATTTTCTTACCAACAGGCCCCAATATGTGCGAGTTGGAACAAATACCTCTAATACCATTTTCTTGAGCACAGGTTCTCCTCAGGGCTGTGTCTTAAGTCCGCTGCTGTTCACCCTGTTGACCCATGACTGTTGTGCTAGGTTTGCCACCAACCATATTGTGAAGTTTGCAGATGATACAACAGTAGTGGGCCNAACTGGTGTAAGGAAAACAGCCAAGTTTTAAATACCGGAAAAACCAAAGAGATCATTGTTGATTTCAGAAAAGGCAGGCACAGCCACACGTCTCTATGCATAAATGATTCACCTGTGGAGATGGTTACCAGCATCAAGTTCCTGGGTGTGCAGCTAACGAGTAGGCTGACTTGGTCGCTCAACAGTGAGAAACTGGTGAAGCGGGCACAGCAGCGCCTGCATTTTCTGCGCCGCAGGAGAAAAGCACATCTTCCTTCCCCTGTCCTGACCACTTTCTACAGGGGGACAATCGAGAGCATCCTGTCATACAGCATCACAGTCTGGCTTGGAGGCATCACTGCTTCAGATAGGAAGGTGTGCAGAGAGTGGTGAGAGTGGCCGAAAAGATCATTGGCAGTTCCCTCTCTCCCATCCAGGACATAGCACAGAAGCGCTACTTGAGCAGGGTCCATAAGATTATCTGGGACACTACACATCCTCTTCACGACCTGTTTTCCGTTTACCTTCTGGGAGGAGGCTTCGTGGTATCCGAAGCAGGACATCCAGATTCAGCCAGAGTTTCATTCCATACAGCATTAACCTTGTGAACTCTCAAGCCTCCTCCTTCCGTTATATATTCAAGATGGACAATATTTAATATTTATTGCTACGTATATGTAGGGATGTGGGTCTATACATATGTTGTTCATAGTATGTTTAGGTGTGTGTCATGTATGTGTTTCACTTTGAGAGCGGGCAACTAAATTTATTTTTGATATGTGCCATTGTGCCCACAGTATAAAAATGACAATAAAGGTTATCTTATCTTATCTTATCTTATCTTATCTTATCTTATCTTATCTTATCTTATCTTATCTTATCTTATCTTGTCTTGTCTGTCTGTCTGTCTATTCAAAAACAAAAAACACAGATCACCAAGACTAAAAATTTATTTAAAACTTAGCTTTCGCCAGCATCTGCTGCCATCGTCAGAGTTTAAGCCAGGATTGAGGAACACGTTCTTATAGTTTCTGCAAAGCCAATTGTCTGGCTAATGAGCATGTTACGGGTCTATTCAGCTCCCGCCCTCCCGTAATCAATTGCCCCGTTCTTATTTCTGTCGGGCTCATTGACAGCTATCTGTCTGTCTGTCTGTCTGTCTCTATTTATATCCCGCTTTTATTATGTTTACAAATAACTCAAAGTGGCGAACATATTCAACACACCTTCTCCCTCCTATTTTCCCCACAACAACCCTCTCAGGCGAGTTGGATTGAGAGTGAGTGACTACTAGCCCAAGGTCATCCAGCTGGCTTCCATGGCTATTTTCAGAAATTTATACTTGTTTTATGAGTCATGACTTGTTTCAATAATGCTTATCATTATATTTCCCCCTCGTCTATTTCTGGTTTTTGTGCTTAACCTGTTTCTTGTGATACCAACAAAGGAAATGGAGAGCACGAACAAGAAATCGACTGCAAAAGCCATGTTTATATTGCTCATCTGCAAAACTCAGTTTTGTTCAATAAGTATAAATAAAATGAATCTCAACTTAGCATTATGAACAAATATAGCCATATAGAACTAGGTAATTTTTTTGGTTTGGGATTTCCCAAACTACAAAAATAAAACAAAAAAAAATTATAGCATCAAGATGACAGCGTAGGGCAGAATCAGTTCCTCTCCTTGTACAGTCGTATTTTATAAAAGAGCACATTGATGAATCAAATAAAATTATCTCCAGGTTTAAATCATTACTACATATCTGAGCCCTCACCATACCACACTTTTGAAAAGTAGCAAAGTTAATTTCCAAATAAAGGAAATAAAAAGGATAAATTGTTACAGAATGGCTTTCCTTCTGCTTTTCTTTAAGAAATAATATGGGAAAATTCAAGGGAACTTCAGTACAGATAAATTTGTCACTGGACTGTTGCTCTGAAATACTTCCATTATATTTGAAAATCATAATATTTCAAAGGGCAGAACACATCTGCAAATGCTAAGGGACACGTGGTAGTCGTATGTTAGTGGTCATTATCTTCCTGTCATTTCAATAATTTTATGTCCTTGACATACACAGACTTATACAAACTTATAGTTATTCATCTCCAATACATGATAAATTCATGATACATGAAAGGATACACTAAAAATACATCTGCTAGATACCACAACCTAATTATTTGTTAACAGAATCTTACAGGAGAGCATCATGACTCTAAGTATCAAGGCAAACTTAGCATATTATTGATACATATATTTTTAAAGAAGGAAAAGGACACATGGGGCCTTTAGATTAGTTCAAAAGCTATCTCTCAGTTCAGACATATGATAAGAGATACTATCGCTTTCCCTGAAGTCTGCTGCTTGGGAGGGAAGGAGGGAGAAAGTGTCCAAAAGAAATACACCACTTTCTTCAATATTGCTTAAATGCAATCTCCACAATTTCAATTACCCCTGAGGAAATGCAGCTCTTAATAAATTAAAAAGATTGCCCATCTCTTCGTTAAAGACTTCTTATTAACATGATTATGGAATTAGCATCTCTAGGGACCTATATCTACATATGTTTATGTCGTACTAGGTTTATTATCCTTCGGGGTGGTAGAAGAGTCTTGACTATAATAACTGCAATACGGATTCATTGTATAGTCCTACGGAGGCCTTTAAACAGGGTCTGGGCAACTATCTATTTGGTTTGCCAAACTGTGAATTAATGTATCAAGTAAGGGATTAGATTAGGTCTCTTCCAATGTTCTAGATAATTTCATACAATGTGCTACTAAAAAAATATCATTCCTTCAGCATTTTACATGAGCCAGGTCTACTAGTTACTATATGGAATAACATTGATTTTAGTGCTACATTTTTTGCCTCTAGTGATCAACACTGGGTACTAGTTACTTCCATAACTGAGCCAGGAAAGAAAAAACAACAACCATACGACCACCTAAGAATAATTCACATTTAAAAGTAAGTCATTTAGCAACAGTTATCAATATTTATCCCATTTTTACTTTGTTCCTGAAGTCCCTGTTTTCTGGCCAATCTTCATATTCAGTCATTCATTTAACATTATAAATCATAACATACATATAACGAAGAATTAAAAAAATCAGGAAAAATATTAAAACAGGAGCATGAAGTGAAAAGAAGCAAACTTCAGACAGCTAATTAAAATTATTCAGTTTAAATATCAACATCTGCAGCGGATCATATAGGATGGTTCAGAAAGACTGAAAATGGTAATAGTTCAACTAATCCAGCAATGATAAAATATAGTTAATCTGGATTACAAAATAACTGATCTATGAAAATGCTGAAGTGTGCTGTTCTAATACCGTTTATCACCAGCACAGAAAAATGGATCCTAATAAAAGGTTCACCAGACAATTTTAAGCAAGAATTTGTTTCAAATTTGGACAAACAGGCCATCAAGATCTTTTTAATTTTGTTACAATTGTTTTAAACCTCTATAGAGGTCTTTACCTTGCTCTGACCACCTATGGAAGGTATCTCTTTGCATTCCACAAGGAACTTCAGAGCCTTACAAATATAGCATAACATCAGCTGTTCCACCATGCAAGCTATCCAGACTGATTGATGCTAATTCAGGATTAAGTCTCACTGATTTCAACGGATATGTACAGATTAGAGTTTATAGAGTTGCTGTGTAGTTTTGCTTTCACAAGCATATATAATAATAACTGCATTGTGCATCTCATTACACTCACTAATACACTCACGTACGGGCGTCTTTTCAGGTTAAGCATTAATTAAGCCCTTCAGCCAAGCACTCATAGAGACAACTCCTTTGGACTTAGAAGCAGCCTTCGACTTACGTCTGTCTGTTTAACGACAGTTCAAAGTTATGACCTGTACTTGCATTACAACCATTGTACCACATCCGCGGTCACACGATCACAATTTGGCGTTTGGCAAATGGCTCACATCTATCACTGGTTGCAGCATCAGCAGCATCATGTGGTCATAATTTGGAACGTCTGCTGAGGTTTGGAAAAAACGGCCACAGGGGAAGCTGGATTCACTTAAGGACCATAATGATTTGCTTAACAGCCACCACAAAAATTGTTAAAAAATCAGATCTGACTTGACCTATGACGAGAACGGCTTACGATGGAAATTCCAGTCCAAACTGAGGTCATAAGTTGAGGATTACCTGTATTTTTTTAATATGCAGGTAGTCCTCGACTTACGACCGTCATTGAGCCCAACATCGTTGTAGCTAAGTGAAACGTTTGTTAAGTGAATTTTGCCACGTTTAAAGACCTTTCTGGCCACAGTTGTTAAACGAATCACTACGGTTGTTAAGATAGTCGCATCGTTGTTAAGTAAATCTAGCTTCCCTATTGACTTTGCTTGTCAGAAGGTCGCAACAGGTAATCGCATCAATCCAGAATACTGCAACGGTCATAAATGTGAATCAGTTGCCAAGCATCTGAACTTTGATCACGTGACCATGGGAATGCTGCAGTGGCTGGGAGTGTGAAAAATGGTCATGTCACTTTTTTCCAGTGCCGTCGTGACTTTGAATGGTCAGTAAATGAACTGCTGTAAGTCAAGGACAAACTGTACATACTGCAATCTGAATTTCAGTGTACTACGTGCACATCTGAAGCCATTTAATGGCGAAGATTATTACCACGGCTAGTACAAACCTTCACTCATACCCTCCGAATGTAAACAAGGCTTATTTATTTGTGTCTCCATTTGAAAATAAATGTGTTCATCCAGGAGCAAATGTCAACTTATTTTCTTAAGCTATTGAAATACTGTTTTTAAAACTAAATAGGCTAATGTTTAGATGATTTTGCTGAAGAGTATCCTTGTATAGATTATATGCCTGGAGGCTTTTATTTTTTATTCTCTTTTTATCCTTGTGGGAATGTTTTTAAATAATA
>NW_015386100.1:49559-69244 GCF_001527695.2 Protobothrops mucrosquamatus | reverse complement strand
GTCTCCATTTGAAAATAAATGTGTTCATCCAGGAGCAAATGTCAACTTATTTTCTTAAGCTATTGAAATACTGTTTTTAAAACTAAATAGGCTAATGTTTAGATGATTTTGCTGAAGAGTATCCTTGTATAGATTATATGCCTGGAGGCTTTTATTTTTTATTCTCTTTTTATCCTTGTGGGAATGTTTTTAAATAATATAGAATGTTATTGTAAAAAGAAAATGTAGTATCTGGCTATGGAACAATATGCGCTTTAAAAAATAAGCTTAAAGACATTCTAACCTTTCACTGAGAAATAAATATATGTTTTGGGGGGGGGGAACCGAGAAATGTTATTAAATCGTATTATGCTTTCAGATTATGTTATGTAGATATCAGTTATAGGATTTCCTCCCTCTATATTCTGTGATTACTACTAGATGTGAGATACAAGAAGAGAGAAAAAGCAGCGAAACGCCAGGCATATCAGGCAAATTTCATTACTTCAGGGCTCTTGCACATGCTCATAACTAGGATTTACACACGGCAAATCTTCCGATCTGATTATCTCCAGCAATCACACAAGACGTTGGCTTTAAACTCTTTGCCTTGGTGATAAAACAGCCACTTTGATTCATAATAATATACTAACAGCAGAGGATATTGTAAACTTACCTGTCCACAGCCGGGGGCACTGCACACAAACGGCCTGTCGTCTCCCATATTTTTCTACAGTTGAGCTGCAAAGGGGAAAAAAGGGATGAAGGAAGGAGAAAAAAAATAATTAAGTTAGCTGAAGATGAAATTTAAGTCGGAATATCAAAAGCGTAGCACTTTTTAGGAGTGCAGTTCATCAATATCAGTGACATGCTTGAACAGACCACATGGGGCAAGGAGGTGGGGACAAGGAAAGACAATGAGAATTTGGGGGGGGGGAGAATAGATAGATACTGAGCAGCATGGTCTGCCTGGCTCCCAGTTTGGGCCAGAAGTACTTCTACAAAAATGTGCAACACAGGCAGTGGGACGTAAGCCACACACACACTGCACTGATGCAACTGTTACCGTATATACTCGAGTATAAGTCGACCCGAGTATAAGCCGAGGGACCGATTTTCCCACAGAGAACTGGGAAAAATTGGTGACCCGCGCATAAGCCGAGGGGGCATTTTGGCTGTTCCTCCCTGGCCGCCTCGGCCCCCCCGGCCCTGTCAGTGAGCGCCCGGCAGGGCGCAGCGTCGCCAGGCCTCCCCCCTTCGTGNGTCTCCATTTGAAAATAAATGTGTTCATCCAGGAGCAAATGTCAACTTATTTTCTTAAGCTATTGAAATACTGTTTTTAAAACTAAATAGGCTAATGTTTAGATGATTTTGCTGAAGAGTATCCTTGTATAGATTATATGCCTGGAGGCTTTTATTTTTTATTCTCTTTTTATCCTTGTGGGAATGTTTTTAAATAATACAGAATGTTATTGTAAAAAGAAAATGTAGTATCTGGCTATGGAACAATATGCGCTTTAAAAAATAAGCTTAAAGGCATTCTAACCTTTCACTGAGAAATAAATATATGTTTGGGGGGGGGGGGAAACCGAGAAATGTTATTAAATCGTATTATGCTTTCAGATTATGTTATGTAGATATCAGTTATAGGATTTCCTCCCTCTATATTCTGTGATTACTACTAGATGTGAGATACAAGAAGAGAGAAAAAGCAGCGAAACGCCAGGCATATCAGGCAAATTTCATTACTTCAGGGCTCTTGCACATGCTCATAACTAGGATTTACACACGGCAAATCTTCCGATCTGATTATCTCCAGCAATCACATAAGACGTTGGCTTTAAACTCTTTGCCTTGGTGATAAAACAGCCACTTTGATTCATAATAATATACTAACAGCAGAGGATACTGTAAACTTACCTGTCCACAGCCGGGGGCACTGCACACAAACGGCCTGTCGTCTCCCATATTTTTCTACAGTTGAGCTGCAAAGGGGAAAAAAAGGGATGAAGGAAGGAGAAAAAAAATAATTAAGTTAGCTGAAGATGAAATTTAAGTCGGAATATCAAAAGCGTAGCACTTTTTAGGAGTGCAGTTCATCAATATCAGTGACATGCTTGAACAGACCACATGGGGCAAGGAGGTGGGGACAAGGAAAGACAATGAGAATTTGGGAGGGGGGGAGAATAGATAGATACTGAGCAGCATGGTCTGCCTGGCTCCCAGTTTGGGCCAGAAGTACTTCTACAAAAATGTGCAACACAGGCAGTGGGACGTAAGCCACACACACACTGCACTGATGCAACTGTTATTTAGAATCACTGAATCATAGAGTTGGAAGGGGCCAAGGAGGTCTGATTCCAATCCCCTGCTCAGTATTGTATAGGAATTCAAATTAAAATATTCCAGACAGATAGATGACTTGTCCAGTTTCCTGAATTCATCCAGTTAAGAGGCAACTCAGCATCTCTCTGAGAAATTGTCTCTCTGTTCCAGTTTTTAACATTGGGAAGTTTTTTCTTAACCCTTTAGCTATCAGTGAAGTAGCAGAAAAGCTCAGATCCTTGAAAACATCTGGACCACGGATACTATGTACATCCTGATATTTCAAGTAGTCTACACTCCTTCCAGAGTGAGAACGTGTTGTTTAGGAATCACGGAAAGATTCAGTATTTCAAGAAACAGACATATTGCAAAACTTAGCAAAATCTCAGTTCTGCTTTAGACTACACTCAGATTGCTTTTCAGACCTTAATCTTCCATTCTGGCCACAGAATGAAGATAGCTGGATTACGAAATACCATGCATTATTTACTATCCTTCTGAAGGTAGGCAGCCTTGGTTTTTTTGTGATCACCACAGCACAGATAAACACACATATTTATAAAGTGATTGTACAATACACAACACTCTTATCTCCAAGCTATGGAGGGATAAATTCATTTCTTCTCAATGCGGAATCCGTATTTTTAATAGGAGAGAACTACCAATCTGTAATTAGTAACAGGATTGTAGGAATGAAGCTCCGTTTTCTCAAAGCAGTAATCTAGCCCCCTGATGGTAAAACTGCAAGGGTGATGACAAAAATGATCTGTCATCTGACACTGTAAAAGAATTTAAAATATCAGTCCTGTTACCCTGCATGTGAAACTATTCTTAGTAACAAAAAGTGGAAACAAAGGAAGCCTCTACTGCGCAAATTTTAAAAATGACCATTCCTCTATCCCGCCCAGCTTTTTAATAGTGAAAGCACTACAGTATAAAGAAATTGCTATTATTTCTTCAGAGAAATTGCTACTGCATACAGTTCTTGACTTATAGCCAGTTTTTAGTGACCGTTTGAAGTTACAATGGTACTAAAAAAAGTGACTTGCAACCAGACCTTGATTCCCACAGCCGCTCGATCAAAACTCTGGTGCTTGCCAATCGGCCTATATTTATGATTGTTGCAGCATCCTTGGGTCATGTGATCACTATCTACGACCTTCCCAAAGTCAATGGGGGAAATTGGATTAACTGGATGATTCATTTAGTAACTGCTGTGATATGCTTAACAACCATAGCAAAAAAAAGACCATAAAATCGGACACAACTCACTTGCCTAATAACAGAAGTTCTGGTCCCAATTGTGTTTTTTAAGTCTAGGACTACTCGTAGTTACAGAGAATCAGTTTGATATAGACAATTAGGAGAACTTGAGTTCTAGTTCTACCTTAAGCACAAAGCCAGCTGGGTGACCTTGGGGAGTCACTTTCTCTCAGCCTTAGGAAGGAGACAGTGGCACACCACTTGAAACCACTTCTGAAAATCGCTTAACATTGGATTTGCTTAACAACTGCATGATTCACATAACAATTACAGTGATTCATTTAACAACTCATTTTTAACAATTCATTTAACATTTAACAACCCTGGGAATAAAAACTAAGCTAACCTAAGCTAAGCTAGGCTAGGCTAGGCTAGAATAACCTTTATTGTCATTTTTTTTACTGTGGGCACAATGGCACACATCAAAAATGAAATTTAGTTGCCCACTCTCAAAGTGAAACACATACATGACACACACCTAAAAGTTGAAAATGACAGCCACTTTGCTTAGCAACAAAAATTCTCTTCCAAACTGTGGTCATAAGTTGAAGACTAGTTGTACTGTAACTGTTCATGAAGTTTCCATATATTTTCCTAAATTAAGAAGTTAGTTTGTTGGAAACCGTTGATTGCTGAATCAGAATCCTGTAAATACTGTTTCTAAACATCTCCCCGTTTCACAGGCTAGTTATCTTCAGCAAGTGCAATTTCAAATGCACCCAACTAATTTAAATGCACATTATTTTTTGTATCTGAGAGTATACAACTGCATCTGCCTGCAAACTATTTTTTTTGTAATGTTCATGCTGACTGCATCAGGTGATAATGTTCTCAATCCTCCAAAACATAGGTCTGAGAAAAAGAAATCACAGTTGGAGCGATCTGTATCCTGTAATGATATTTCTTTTTAAGCAATCTGTGATGTTCAATGGAAATTGCAAAGTAGGATTAATTGCAGATTTGAGGAAGGTTTTTTTTGTGTGTTTTTTTTTACAAATTATTGATCAAACTATTTAAAATGATGAGAGTGGATCACAATGCATAACTGAAATTTTTACCACTGGCAAATAATCCGGAATTTGTCTTTACACATTTTAACACATGTGCTATATTTGTAACTTTAAAATATCTTCTTGTGAATTTAGAGGAATTATATTTCACTACTATTTTATATTATTTTAATACACTTTGATTATGTGCCATCAAATCAGTGCTGACCTTTAGTAACCACATAGACAGACCTTCTCCAGGAAAAGTTAATATACTTACTGGTCATTTATTATAGATTTACTCTTTTGGCTTAGAGTACCACATGCATTGCATTTTTTATTCTGTCTGATTTCTGTTGGCTTACTGGAATGGACCAATAAATTGCAGCCTTAAAGAATGAGCTATAGTGACTGATTTTTTCCAAATCTCTAACAGACACAGAACACACATTTTGTTATTTAGCCTCAAAATTAATTTCATACTAAAAAATTGAAATCCACTATTTACTCCCTAGTATAATGGGAAAATAGTTTCAACTCCTAGTCCTTTTCAGCATAGAACTCAAAAACGTTTCCTTTACACTGAATGGAACTCCAACTAATTTGCACCAAAAATTCTCAAAATATGAAATAGCATCTTCTAAAATAGCTTTCCATTATAGATGTGTTCTAACTATTTCTCCCAAATTTTCTAACAGGCACACTGGCTGTCACACTGAAAATGCTAGGCTAGAAAAATATATATGGTAGCTGTAGAGTCTACTTTTTTTTCTGTCAAGTGCTTTGCTTAATCCAGGATTTAAAGTAGGGACAATATTTATTGGGATGTTTATCCTATCCAATTTCTTGCTTTCTCACATGTTCAGTAAGTTGCATGCATACATTAGTGAAAACAAAAAGCTATATTATTACTGTTATTTTAAATTGTTCAGCACTGGAACTTTCAATATAAAGGAGGAATTAATTAAAAGTTTCCTGATAGGAAGCCATGCTAAAGTTGTTATTAAAATAAATAGCTAAAATTAAAACGGAAGGATTTGCAAAAAAAAAACCCCAAACCTCTTTTTAAAAAAAACTGTTTATACTTGGTTTCACTTGGTTTTTGAAGTCTTCAGAGTTCTTCGCTACTTCCAGATCAAATAGGAAAGCATATGCCCAATTTAAAGGGGTTAGGGAGGTTACAAAAGTCACAAAGAGGAAGCCCAAATTCGGAGGTTATATTACCTGTCTCTCAGAAAGATCTTGGCAAGAGAGAAACAAGGATAGACTCCAACACTGACCAAGGGGAAAATAGCAGAGAGGCTGTTTTTTCCCTTCTATTGCCAGGATTGTGCCATTCCCATTACAAATTTGCCCATTGCCCAATTCCCACAGACTGCAATATGACCAAGGGCTATCAGATTGATCTGGTACAGACACCAATCTAAGAATGCAATAATCAGGTTTTGGAAGTCGGAAAGCAAGACCTAATAAACCAGCTTTCAAGTGCTACAAGATTTTCTTACAGAGGTGGGCAGGGAAGGCCACATTCAAATCATTTTGCTTTGATAGCCCACTCAGTTCATTATGGCAATTACATCTCATGTACAAAACAGATTTAAATCCATAGTAGCTGACTACAGGTAGTCCTTGACTTATGACCACAATTGAGCCCAAAATTTAGATTGCTAACTGAAACATTTGTTAAGTGAGTTTGCCCCATTTTATGAGTTTTCTTGCCACTGTTGTTAAGTGAATCATTGCAGTTGTTAAGTTAGTAACATAGCTGATAAGTAAAACTAGCTTCCCCATTGACTTTGCTTGTCAGAAGGTTACAAAACGTGACCCCGGGACACTGCAACCATCATAAATATGAACCAGTTGCCAAGCACATGAATTTTGAACCCATGACCCTGGGGGATGCTGCAACAGTCATAAGTGTGAAAAACGGTCATAAGTCACTTTTTTTTCCAGTGCTGTTGTAACTTTGAATGGTCACTAAATGAACTGTTGTAAATCTGTATCAGGATTTGTATGATAAGAAGAGCCTCCAGGTCATGTTCTCACAATACCGCATTTCAAATTGCAACCTTTGAAATAGTAAGCTGAATAGTAGGATGGATACCATCCAGATGAATGAACACAAAGTGCACAGAATATCAGCCGTTATGTCAGCCTATTATTTCAAAGGTCTCCTGAAAAAACCAACCCAGCTTTAACTGGCCTCCTAATATGCCAACAGGATTTCCGAGGAAGGGAATTCTGCAAAGAGTCCCACTTCACAAAAAGCTCAATTTCCTTGCACAACAGCAAAGGTTCAGTTTGTCCATGTTTGTGCCGTAAGGTATCTGCAAAGGGCAGCAGCTGGTGCCATGCTATAAATATAGCTCCTAAATCCACACTCATCACAGTTACCATACAGCACAACAGCCAGACCTAAAGCAAAATATATTCCCTTCTGATAAAAATTCACACCTGTGCTGCATGGTACAAGATACCCCTTATATTAAAAAACAAAAAACAAAACCCTTACATTGTGATTTTAAGTGCTTTTTATTTCAGGCTTTCTCCAAAAGATCCAAATTGCAAATATAGCCCCTACTTCCCAATCATTTTTTCTGAGAGATCAATGGAAGAGGAGAGGCTGACAGCTAGCCATTAACCCAGTTGTTACCCATTGGAGCTAAAAGGGAAGTAACATTCAAATCTGGATTTTCCCAACCAGAGTCCAGCACTGTATTACTATACTGTAGCACACTGTTGTGAATGTTAGGAGAAGTCTACCTCGCCAGTTTCACAAACAGGAAGCTGTACATTATTTCATCATGGGGGAGTATTATATCTCTATACTGAGGAAGTACAAATGTAAAACTAAGCAGAAAAGAGTAAAACACTGTTAGCTTGTTCAGAGGAGGTAAGACGTATATTAAGGTAGACTCCTGGAATATTTACAGAGATCACAAATTGCGCCTTGACAGTAATGTACTACAATATATAATTGATTCAGGAAACTACATTGGACTATTAAAAGTTTTTAAAAAGCCACAAAATTATCACAAGGCTCAATAAAAACTGAAGGCAAAAATAAGGTGAATCTGGAATAGTAGTATATCTACTTTTATCTTCAGTAATTGTATTTTATTTTTCATCCAATGGATTTTAGAATCTCCTTCCCTTCTACACTCCTTTTGCTCTCACACACTTTTATGATAACAGCAATACCATTTGTACAATGCAGGTATTGTGCTACGCTGCCCTTTCCTTTCATATGCTGCAATTTTAGTTGGGTTTTCTTATAACTGTTTGTGAGGCTATTTCAAGTGCATAAGCTTCTATTCGGGGAGTCAAAACCTCTAATGTTAACATGATTGTTAGAAGCAGGGGCTGAGAAAATCAAATACCTTTTGCTTCTTTATACAACAGTGTGCTTCTACATGGGTGTGCTAAAATGAGAAGATTTGTATCACGTGCACCAAGAGTATCGGACTTTTGCGCCAACACTGTATTTAAATATGAAGCAGGAGAACTAACATATTTGGATTCCCACCAGCAGAGAGTAGTTTAAATGGCTCCATTGACAAAATCATCACTTTTTTTGTCATGTAGTAATTTTCAATTCCAATGTGAAACAAAAAACAGTGTATTGAATGTACTGTGCTGCTTTTTCAACACTAGTGGTAGAGCAATAGACAATAGACTTGCTCTAGAGGCAAAGCTAGAAGATCTTGACCATGCTTCAGATGGAGGACATAGTTCCATGTTACCCCTTGCAGGTAGTCCACATAAGAAGCACAGCTATGAATACCAATTCTATTAACAGAATATTGCAGGACTGAAATTATTTCTCCTCTTCTTTCCTTTTACTCTCTGGAAATCTAGGAAGTTTCCCCTTCTTGAAACATTTCTCATGTGTCTTGCCTCTCCTTCTGTAGACTGAGATTATTATTAGTATTTATTAATTTTATTTACCCCTTATCTTGCCACAAGGTGACTCTGGGAGGCTTACAAAGTTAAAACCAATAATGCAAATATATATACATATACATATGGCTAATAATAGAACTAAAAATCCGACTCTTGGGTATATCCATATTGTATCAAAATAACCAAGATCACCAAGAGGAATGTAAAATACTTTAAAAGCAATTAAAAAGTTTAAAAGCAATTAAAACATTGTTAAAATTACAGGCAACCAAGCTTTCGTCGGGCTCTCTCCTGACATCATCAGGGTTGATAAGGCTTGGTTGCCTGTAATTTTAACAATGCTTTAATTGCTTTTAAACTTTTTAATTGCTTTTAAAGTATTTTACATTCCTCTTGGTGATCTTGGTTATTTTGATACATATACATATACATACATATACATATACATACATATATACTTGAAAGAAACAATCGAACACCAGGATAAAATACAAACAAAACTGTTTAATACAGTTAGCTTTCGTCGGCTAACTGCCGACATCATCAGAGTAAAATGCCGCCGTTTTGGGAGCTTGCTTATAAGGCCGGCCGTTTTTGCGCTCTGCTCAGGGAGCGAGTTACCGGTCTACCCACCCCAATTGTCCGTATTGTTTCTAGCTGTCCCACATCAGTCCGTGTGTTCCTAGACTTGGGAATCATTTCCTCCCTCATGGTTCCTCCTTGTCTGCCTGGTTTGTGTCCGAGTGCCTGTTGCTGTAGATTGGTTCCCTAACGCCTCTTGTCCTACGGCCACTCCTCCTTTTTGCTGTGCCCTGGCCCCCCTCTTTAGTTCTTGTACGGGATGCACTGGGGATTCCTCCCTTTCGGCAGTTGTAGTTCTTTGTCGCATGATCCTGCATAGTCAGCGCTCGTTGCACTCGTTGCAAGTTTTTACATATATATATATATATATATACACACATATACACACATACATACATACACACACATATATACAATTATAAATTATGGTAAAAAGATGGAGAGGAAGGGAACAAGGTTCCCTTTATATTACACTCCACTATCCCCAAGGTCATTCTCACATACCATTACACTCCCCTCTTGCAGTTTCAGAATGGAAAGCCACAAGGAAAGCACAAAAACAGTGTGCTTAAGAAAGGCATGAGTATGGAAATATATGAAATTACAAATACTTGGCTGTTGAAACTGCAGTAGAAAAATGACTTTCCTAGCAATTTTCCTTCAGCAGGGCCAGGATACTTTACAACAGAATATATCACAGCTGTTCCTGAGGATGGGAGGGTCTCTAGTCCTTGCTAAGAAATATTTTTGGTAGCACATTTTCTAAAAAGGGCATGGAAGTGAAGTGCTTTTATAAAAGAGGAAGAGAAGTTCATATGGCAACATTACAGATATCTCCCAAGGAGACTATATTTATTTATTTTTGCCCGCAATAAATAAATTACTCTTGGTGAATTACAAAATCATCCAATATGCTAAAGCATCAATGGCATAATATAAATGAGAAGGGCGGCACACAAATCTAATGAATAAATAAAATATGAATAAAATTATATACAAAATAAATGGTATAATAATAAAAAAAATGAAACCCCCAAATAAGTAGATGACAATAATCACAATTCAAACACTTTTATAAACGCTTCTATCCTGAACAGTTTATAAATTGTTAATAAAGTATTGTTGTTCGTCCATCGATTTCGATGAAGACCTTGACATCTTATGGATTATGGGCCATCAGCGGTGTGTCTGTAGATGGCTGATGAGACCGATGTTAGCACGGAATGTTCTGCCACATACTGAACAGAGAAATGTGGACACTATTGCTTCAGCATTTGCAGCTCTGGCTTTACGGAGTACTCGCTTCTCTTGTGCCAAGATTGTCCTTCTGTGTTCATATGTCTGGCAACCCTGGTAAACCAGGGTACGCCATGTCGGTCGATCATGCACCAAAAATTCCCAAGAGATGGTGTCGATATCCAGGGACTTGAGAGATGCTTTCAGCGTGTCTTTGTTCTGCTTCTTTTGTCCCCCATGCGATCGCTTTCCTTGAGACAGCTCACCGTAGAAGAGCTGTTTAGGGATGCGATGGTCTGGCATCCTTACAACGTGGCCTGCCCAGCGCATCTGGGCTTTCATCAACAGAGTGTGAACTGATGATAGGCCTGCTCTGGAGAGGACATCTGTATCTGGTATCTTATCCTGCCACCGGATAAGTAGGAGTTGATGAATAGGGAGAAAAGAGAGTGCAGAGAGTGGTGAGGATGGCCGAAAAGATTATTGGCAGTTCCCTCCCTTCCACCCAGGACATAGCACCTAAGCGTTGCTTGAGCAGGTCCGTAAGATTGTCTGCGACACTATGCATCCTCTTTGCGACCTGTTTTCCTGGAGGCTCCGTGGTATCCGTAGCAGAACATCCAGATTCAATCACAGTTTTGTTCCATACAGTATTAACCTTGTGAACTCTCAAGCTTCCTCCTTCCATTATGTATTCAAGATGGACAATGAATAATTTTTATATGTTACTTATATGTAAGGGTGTAGGTTTATACATATGTTGTATATAGTATGTTCAAATGTGTGTTATGTATATGTACACTTTGAGAGCAACTAAATTTCATTTTTAATGTGTGCCATTGTGCCCACAGTAAAAAATGACAATAAAGATTATCTATTTAAAATGACAAAAGAGAAGCTGTTCCTATGAGCCGCCATTCCCTCTACTTTGTGAAAATGATGAAGTGGAAAGTTTGGTAGTGAATGGATCGAGTAAAGGTTCTCTAGGGACATTTGTGTTGGACAAGCTGCTTGAAGAAAATGATCCTTGAAACATCTTCCGGCCAAGCCATGTAGGACATTAAAGGTCCAAACCAGCACTTTGAAATGCACTTGGAAGACAGTAAGTATCCAATGCAAGACTTGAACACAAGTATAATGTGTTTATACTGGGCTAGTACATTCTAATCTAGTTGAAGCTTCCAGGTGGTTTACAATGGCAATTCCACGTAGACCACATTGCATTGATCCCAAGCAAGTGGCAATGAGAGTATGAATCACTGTTGCAAAGTCCTAACATTTGCAATAAGGCAGTGATGGTGAACCTTTTAGAGACCGAGTGCCCAAACTGCAACCCAAAACCCACTTATGCATCGTCGGGTGCCGGGTGGGTGTGGCCCATTGGGTGGGTGTGGCCCATTGGGTGGGCATGGCTTCAGTGGTAACAACAGATTGGGTGGGACTAAAAAGTTCAATCAATCAATTCCAACTTTGCAAGATCTTTTTTTTTTTCGTAAGAAGTTGAAATTGACTGATTGTTTGAACCTTTTTTCTTTTGCACATGGCGGCGGAGGCCTAAAGCGAAAAGGTTTTATTAAACCCAGATGAAGGCCTAGGACTGGGGCGATGGCGCATGTGCCCACAGAGAACGCTCTGAGTGCTGCCTCTGGCACCCGTGCCATAGGTTCGCCACCACTGCGATAAGGCAACTGGTACACTAGCTAAAGCTGAGCAAAAGCCTCTTGGCCATTGCTTCCATCTATCCATCTAGCAGTAGCTGCTGAAATCAGGAGTACCCCACACTGTGATCCTGTTTCTTCAAACTTCCCAGGCACCAGACAATGGATCAAGATATTGAGAGTATGCTTCATGTGGTATGGGAGTAACAATTGTACAACTCAGTACCATTAACATATTGTATCCTAAACAATGGATGACCTCCTGCAGCTTCATGTAGTTATTAAAAACCTGGGGAGAGAAAACTAATTTCTGCAACATTTCAGAGAACCTGCCTTAATTTGCTCCTGTCCATTGACTAGAACTCTCTAGGAACACAACAGAACTTTAAAACAGTTCTCTGCATGTAGTTCAGAAGGATATTATGATGGATAATATCAAAAGCTACTGAGAGGCCTCAAAGTACAAGAAATGAACCATTTCCCCCACACAGGTCATAATCAAGAACATCTATAGGAACAACCAATCATGTTTTAGTTCCATGCCCAGCCCTGAATCCTGGTTGAAAAGTAATATGATTCTTTTAAGGTGCTCTGCAGCTGAATATTGCCCGTAGTCTCAATAGCCTTTCTCCAGAAGAGCAGTTTAGAGACTGGGCAATACTTATCAAATACAAAAAGGAGAGCCTCTTGAAAGAGAGGGTGCATCACAGCCTCTTTTAAGACTAGTGGTATCAGTCTCCTGCAATTAGGCACTAATTCAAGAACACAAGTGACCAGAGACAACTAAAAGAAGACCCTATTTATTTCATTTTGTTAAAGTTCACAGGACAGAAGCAGTCCTAGATAATGTGGTCGGAAACTGCCTAGTTATCAAAATGGACTCAAGATTTTTGTGAATCTGAGAATTTATAAGCAAATTGCTGTTCCGGCTGTTCACAGTGGCTAGGTGGGAGACCTACCACTTTGTCTTTTTTGGCATAGAGCACTCTTACCTCTGACATTTCTTTAGGAAGTTAGCAACTGGTACCATGTCAACAGTCAAGGGATGACTTATTCAAAGATTTGAATGAGGCATGGATAGGGCTTAGCAGCCTATTAGCTGAAAGTTCCTTAACAGATTAAAAAAAGACAGTGGTTGGTCTTACTAACGAGGCCTATCTTAGAAATCTTTCTTTTTTTCTTCTTTAGAAATATTCTGGTGATGAGATTGAAGAAGGGACTGATAGTTGTCTATGGAGGATGGTAAGTTTTTGGCATTGTATTACAGGCTAACAAGGTGGCCCCACCCAATCTCCAGGTGAGTAGGTACCGTATACTTAACTGCAATCTAGATGCTTTTATTCATGTATTTATTCAACTTCTATATCCACCCATCTCAAGTAAGTGTCTCTGGGCAGCAAACAATCATAAAAACAGTTAAAAACAATTACAATATATTACTCTTGCAATTTGATTCGGTTGGGAAGCCTCAAAATGGGGGTTCCTGATCTCTCTCCTTTCCCCCATGGGAGCTGGGTGAACATGGGTGTGGGTCTGTTCTAAAGAGGCTCTGGTCTGACTTAAGGCTTCCCAAGGGACATCTGGGGAGTAGCAGACCAGACCAGGCTTCAGTAAGGAGAAAAAAGCATTAAACTAATTCTTAAAACTTGAAAGATTAAAGTTTAAAATTCCAGTAAACCAAATGTTTGGAGACTATGTCACATTTCAAATTTTAAAAACTGGGATGAAAAAAAAAAAAAAGATTCCTGAGCTGGAATGGGGCCCCAGGCTAATTATGTGTCCTAGAGAACATCATGCTCATAAGCAATTTGTTTACATATTCAGGAGATGATGCAGAGGCTGAAGCAAAGAAGAAACACATACCTTTCATAAGGCTTTCATTAGGCTCTTGACTTATTTTCCTTTTCTCCCTGATGAAGTAATTTTGCAAACTATAGCTGAAATAGTCATCTCAGGTTTTTCCCATAATTGATTGCATTCTAAAGATGGATTATACACACACAAAAATCAGCGACAATACCCAAACATAAGAGCTCACTCAATCAGCAACATAAAAAAAAATTGATAGCAAAATTGATTAGTGAGCCCTGGCAGAATTATTTCCAAAACTAGACCACTAAGTCATAGGAAGGATGGATAAGGATATGTTCTGAGATTTGCAGAACACATAAAAAAAAGAAACTACAGTAGCATCCTCACCCCATAGAACTCAAATAAAAACTGAACACCTTTAAAGGCTCAACACATCTTAATCTATATTTGTCATCCATTTGAGAAGAAACATGATCCGCTGCCTATTTATATTGAGAATTGTCCTTGCATGTTTTCACAACTGTCCGTGCACATGTCTGTCATCAATTGGTCGACAAAGACCACATTTCATCCATCAAAAATTCAGTCAAAAGGATGCTTCCCACCAGAATATTTTATGTATTGATTGTGGATGTTTGTTGATTCATAATATTTATATACCACATAAATATATATGTTTATATATAAAATGGTATATAGATGTAATAGTATGTATAATATGAAATAAAACATTGTAATTTGCCTCTATCCTACATTCAAGAACTATTTTACATTCAGGAACTGAGCCTAGGCACTATCAACATCAGAAAGAGATAGGTTGACAGATGAACAAAACCGATGAGAAGAAAAATCTGAGGAACTGACACGTCAGCCATTCCTACTATTCGCCTTTCAGCTTGTCACCATTTTAGGAAGACAAACTCCAACAAAGTCCAGCATGCCGCACTTCAAAAAGATTTTCAAAAAGAAGCCAAAGATAAGGTTTCAATACGGTTTCAACCCAATGTCACATCTTAAAATAAGGGAAATGAATGCTTCATTCCAATAAAAACAAATGTGAAAACAAGGACAATTTTCAGTTGTAAAGAATGAAATGAACTTCAACTGCTACCTCACTACGGGCCAAGACATGACCCAAAGATCCCTCATGAAGCCGATCTTTGGAAGAATAGCTTCCCAGCTAGCAAGAGCAACTGGTGTGCAGAGCAGAATGTCCCACTTACTATATAAGACATCAAGGTACACTCCAAATGGTTGCCAGTTGTCAGGAATCCCATTTAAAACTTCAAGCTCATGTATTTCCATCCATCAGACCCTGTGTTTCTTAATATAGATTTTAATAACAGTTAAAGGCAAAATGTTATAAATGCCTCTTTCAAGTATCTTCCCCTGCCTCGGGCAAGAGACTGCTAGCTACTTTGCATGCCTGAAATAAACAAAGATGTCTAAAAAGCAGCTTCATTTCTCATGCTCAGTAACGAATGCCACTCTTGACTGGCACCTGTATAATTAGTTTTCCCAGTGTTTAAACTGGGAGGCACCTTGTGTAACAACAGATTTAAGGAGCTGCTCTTTGCCACTATGGGCGCTTGCTAGAACTGAAATCCATGTCCCAGAGTTTCCTGTAATTTCTTACTGACATAATAAATGTAACCAGATTACCAGAATAGATATATAATGAAGACTATTTTTCTGCCCATTGCTGATGAGGAAGAGGATTTACAGTAGTCTGAGGCATTCCCACAAGCAGTCTCTCTCTCTAGTGTTCCCACACTTCTGACCCACCTGATAAAATACAACCCTAAATCAACTTTAATATGCCTTTAAAGATCTTTTTGTTTTTTGAGAATCATGTTTCATGTAAAGGCGTATTTTATCATACTTCCATTACCTTACGTCTATTGGTCGATGTCAACCGTCACAGATATTCTCTTCTCTACCAATGAATGTGTCTATATGACACACAGGTAAATATATGAACACGCATGTATATTTCAACCAGTCCAAAAAAGGGGCAGGGAAAAAACAAATACGTTAATTGAATCAATAACCACTTATTAAAACTAATTGTCTGCAAAGATATCCCATTTACAAAAAAAAATCTTCCATTTCTTTTTCTTTCATTTTTTTGTTTTCATGGTGTAAGTCTGAAGACAAGGACTTTCTCACCTCTGTTATTTGTAAGGCATGCTGGGACTTTGGGAGGCTAAAACTCTAGTATAAGCAAGCTACAGAGCCATGATACCAGTAAGTCAGCTCAATATGAGTCGTGAATTTTACCCAAACTTCAAGGCACAACAAACTGGTTTCATAAAAGTACACAAAGTAAAATGCCAAGATGACCACTCAATTTACTAAAATTAAGTTGCATGTCAATGGGCACTTTCTTACTATGTCACATGCTACAGGATATGCTTCTGTAAGAAAAAAAAAAAGTCTAAGTCAACATCCTGAAAACCATACAGTTCCCAACAAACCAAATAAAAGCAGTGGTTACAATAAGTCATTAAAAAGAATCCTTAGTTCTTTGCTTTCAAGAACACTGTATGTAGACACAACTCATCTTGCTGAAGCAGCAAAATCTCCCTAGCCAAAAAAGTGAAAGGAAGGAAATCTGTGCTCTGAAACTGTTCCAAAAGCACATCATTCCTTGACAATGTTTCAGAGGAAACACATGTCTCCCATGCTCACTGAACTTTCTGAGGCAGGCTGGAGAATGTATTGACCAGAAATAGCTAAATGGAAAGGAATCAAGCATGAATCCTCACGCTTTCCATTATTAAAAAAGGTGGTTGTTAAATGAGTTGTGCCTGATTTTATTATGTTTTTTTGCCATGGCTGTTAAGCGAATCATGGCAGTTGCTAAATGAATCATGCAATCATTAAGTTGATCCAGTTTTCCCCTTGACTTTGCTTATTGGAAGCCAGCCGGGAAGGTCCACAAATGGTGATCACATGGTCCCAAGATGCTGCAACAATTGTAAACACATGCCAGTTGTCAAACACCAGAGTTTTGATCACGTGGCCATGGGGATGTGGTGAGAGTTGTAAGTGTGAGGACTGGTTGTAGGTCAGTTTTTCCAGGGCTATTATAACTTCAAACAGTTGCTAAATGAATGATTGAGAGCCCATGACTACTTGTACTAATGCCAACATACAGAAACAAAATGGAAAATACATAAGAAACTATAAGTGCACAGAAAAACATGAGCAGCTACAATATAGAATACCAGTTAGAAGGGATCTTGGGGGAGGTCTTCTAGTCCAGAGGTACCCAACCTTTTGGGTACCAGGGACCAGTTCCGTGGAGAGAGGTTTTTTCACGGCCCGGAGGGTGCATGGTTTTGTGTGTTGCCTGAATCCCTCAGATGGGGCTTTGCTTGTTTGTGCAGATCGATTGCTGGCATGCCGCAGCCCCGGTACTAGTCCACAAACTGGGGCTTGGGGACCCCTGTTCTAGTCCAATCCCCTACTCAAGCAGGAGACCTTATAGCATTCTGGACAAATGACTATCCAATCTCCTCTTAAAAACCTCCAGTGATGGAGCAATCATAACTTCTGAAGGCAACCCATTCCATTGATTAATTGTTCTAACTGTCAGGAAATTTCTCCTCAATTGTAGGTTGGATCTCTTCTTGATAAGCTTCCATCTTGTCTTGCCCTCGCAGGTTTTGAAGAATAGATTGACCCCACCTCTCTGTGACACCCCTCAAATATTAGAACATGGCTATCGTCACCCCTAGTCCTTCTCTTTGTTACTGCAACAGTTCACGTATAATTTAGCCTCCAGCCCCCTAATCATCTTTGTGGCTCTTCTTCGCACTCTTTAGAGCATGGGTGTCAAACTCGCGACGTCACGTGACATTTTTCCCATTGCCGGTAATGGGGTGGGCACGGTTTTGGCGTGACGCATCCAGTCCCCGGGGCAGCAGTTTGACATGCCTGTTCTAGAGTCTTAACATCTTTTTTATATTGAGGTGACAAAACTGGATGCAGCAGAAGCCCACAGCTCTGCTCCTAAATCTCACTACTAGGCAGTTAATGTATCAGAACTGCATGGGTAAAAGGCAAAAGGCTGTAATTAGAGTGGAGAACTACAGAAGCACTCACTCTCTTGTGCAAAACCTGGCTTTTGTCTCTTTCCTATAACTCCCCAAGAGTTATTCAAGGAATTTCCAGAAGAATAAATTTGGAAAAAAAGAGGAAAGGGATGAGAAATCCCTGCTACTCATAATAGGGATCTAAGAAAATTATTTTCACTATACATATAAGCATTTTCTTACAAAGTCTTCAAAATCTAAGTCTTAGTATTGCTGTAACCCAGTCAGAGATTCTAAATTGTTCTAAAGGCTGACCAGAATTTGAATCTGAGATCAAAAGCATTCTTGTCATTTCTAAAATATTCTGCAAACATTCTAAAAAATAGTGTTTTAATCAGTATAAGGATTCTTTTCTATTTTTTTAGCAGATTGATGTTAGCACAGATCTGCCAATTTAAGCTATAAAATTCCCAAACAGAAAAATTAGCAAGAAATCAGTTATCTATTTTTTTAAAAAACCTACATGTCAGGTTATCATGGCCACTATACAGCAATATTTTCTAGAAATATTTTAATATTCTTCACTAAAATGCAGCACAACTAAAAAGGATGTTGGCATGGGAAGGATTACAGTAAAGAATAAGAAAATAATTATAAAGATTTAAAAGCAAAAAAACTTTTTTGTAAAGTTTGCATAAACTCTATATATTTAGATATTTGTACACCATGTTGCCCAATGTACTTTTTGCAATCTATTTTCTCCTATATAGTTCTACCTATTCCTGCCCCCAAACGCCTGTTGTGTTGTCTCATTGTGTCAGGGATGCTCTACTGATGGGAAAGGTGGAAGGAAAGAGAAGAGGGGCACCTGCAGCAAGTTGGATGGACTCAGTTATAGTGGTGACGGAATGCCATTGAGAAAATCTTTCTATGTGATAGTTAGCAGTTGAAAATGATTTGATGGCACATAATCCATCCATCGGTCATTTTTTTAAAATTAATTTCACTAATAATTTTATCACTAATAAGTACTAATAATGTTCTCAGACATATGCTTTTTATCAAGACACCTGGAACACAGGTTGGGTAGAATATGTATTTATTTTGATGCAAAACTGTAAATAAAAAATGTAACTTCACAAATACGCATATATATGTAAATACGCACACACAAACACACACAATTTGTATTCCGCCTTTTTTTTTTTTTTACAAATAACTCAAGGTGGCAAACATATCCAACATGCTTTCCTCTTCCTATTTCCACCCACAACAACAACCCTGTGAGATGAACTGGACTGAGAGAGATTGAGATTCCTTTGCTCCTCTATCTGAATGTTTATGTAAAAATAAAAATTTGGGCTCACTGAAGCAACAAGGAAGAAACACTGATGTCTGTTTGGTTTCTATAGCCATCCATCTAAACTAAGGACTACTGAGTGGGATATATAAAAAGAACCAGTTACAAACAATTAAAACAACCTAGGCTAACTCAGATTAAATAACACTAGATTCCCAAAGTGTGCTAGACTATTATATTACAAGCTATAGTGATCTGTTCTGCACAGAAACCTAAGTCATAAAGCATAGTTTACAAATAACAATGGCTGTTTATCAAGCCAAAACCATATAATCCTTATCATGGCTTATTATGTAAAGCCAGGCTTGAATATCAACCCAAATCATGGCTTACACTAATAAAACCAAATGAACCATTATTAAAAATGGGAGTAAGATTTTCTTTTAGTGAAAAGACATATTCTTTCAATGACAACTTAATGGTGAAGCCCAGGGTAGGAAGAACTCACATGGAGCCCCTTAAACATAGTTACATTATCTTAATCAAAAGCTTAAAAACGAATTTCAGAATACCAAAGAATCACAATATTGTAAATAGT
>NW_015386100.1:6677-48085 GCF_001527695.2 Protobothrops mucrosquamatus | reverse complement strand
AAAACCAAATGAACCATTATTAAAAATGGGAGTAAGATTTTCTTTTAGTGAAAAGACATATTCTTTCAATGACAACTTAATGGTGAAGCCCAGGGTAGGAAGAACTCACATGGAGCCCCTTAAACATAGTTACATTATCTTAATCAAAAGCTTAAAAACGAATTTCAGAATACCAAAGAATCACAATATTGTAAATAGTCTTTCTTGTACCACTTTTTTTAACCAGTATGCTTCTTACCAAAGAACTGCTGCTTTGCAACAACAAAATAGAATGTTCCAAGTGGGGGAAAAAAACTGGATTGTTTCCAGCATACATTCTGCCATAAAGTGCAACAGACAGTTTAATAATTAAGATTTTAGCTGCTATGTCCTGTTTTAATTATTGTATTGCTGCAATAGAATAGTTCTGTTTCAACAAACCGAGTTCCTGGATGATTGGGGAAAATTCTACAAAAGATATATAAACACATCACTACTATTTATACTTTAACTGCTCAATATTACTACAAAGTAATATAAAAGTCTTAGGCAGAAGTAAAATGAACTACTTTGCCTTGACTAGAACTACATGTTGGAATCTGGGGCATCATATCAGTCTAGTGCCTGACTGGATCTGGAATACATAAGTAAGCCAAACTTTTAAAATATACTTCATTAAAATGTTAGACATACTACTTTTATTTTGGACTACTCCAGGCTACCAATGCATGACAAGTGTTATCAAGAGATGCTCCCAATCTAAGCTACACCTTGTTGTTGCAATTACTGTCAGGTAAAACCTTTCAAAATGTCAGTGTTCTGATGTATAAGATTTCAGCAACTGTACAAACATTTCAAAGAGCTCGTGGAAGATTAGTGAAAACAAGCAAGTTAAAAAAATTATGGTTTGAGTTTGAAAGATTTCCACTTACAGATTTTGAATCTGCTGTCTAAAATGGTTGCAAATAATTCTAATCTCCTCCTACAGGAGTTCTGCAGGAAGGGTTTTGCAGCTCATCCTTATAATATACTACTTTGTATATGAACACAGCACTTTTTTTGCTAGCTTCCTTCTGTCAATATGGACAATGTAATAAACACTGAATATAACTGTCATTCTTTGCCCTATCTGTTACAGTTATAATCCATTTCACTTATTGGTGAATTAGTGCACTGTAAATATTTTAACTTGGATACTTTTAAGAAATATAGTACACTTCATAAATGTATCAAAAGCAGAGTTACATTTCTCCACTTCAATCCTGATTTCAAATTGTTACCCAAAGTGGAAAAGGTTCTTAAATCTCAATACACTATTGCTACCTTACTGATGATTTATAGATTTGTTGATTAAAAGGGTTGAATATGGGAAGAAGTGTGTTATGATATAACTTTAAAAAAGGAGGACAGATAAATACATTTGTTCATAACTGCTGTAAAGATAGGAAATTGCTTCTTTATATATTCTTTCTTTTTTATTTTTTCACACTTTTTCTTCTCTTTTGTCTTTTCTTAATTTTATTTTATATTATTTCATGTTTATCTTTTGTTTCTGTGAAAATTAATAAAAATCATACAAGAACTCATAAGAACTAAAACATGTTTTAAAATGATTCTTTGTGAATACATTCTAATTATTGCTTTATTTCTTCTCAAAATCCCAGATATTCAATGAGGGCTAGAAACTTATCCAATAGAATAAATAAAATGAAACTAGTAATTCACAAAATTCCAACAAGAAACCTATTACCCTTTTAAGCTCTTCATCTTGATCTCAAGATTTAAAATTTTCCCACTCCAGGGCTTGATAAAGAAAAGGACAATTTCAAAATACTGCAGAAGGATATCAGCAAGATGTTGAAGAAAGAGTAAGAGAAACAACAATAAAGTCCCAAGGAAAAAGTATCTGGCATGTTACTGGAAGACATAAAGGCCTTAATTAAGGAGGCACTGTTGATGAATAGTTTCCGTATACAGGATATAAAAAGACAACCTGCTCTAAGAAAGATTAAAAGAAGCAAACAGTGTGTAAAGTTACAGAACACTTGAGTTCACCTTTCTCATTAAAAAGTACCTGCAGTTGTAAATCATTCCTATTTTCAGTTCTGAGTGATTTGTCAACTAGAGCACTAGATGAAGATAACCTGACCACACTGATCCATACTTTGTTTGGATTATTACACTGATTTATATATGCTCTTGAATATAGTTTGAAGTCACCACCTTGTACAGAATGCTAATATTTATTTAGCTCTGGGCTCAGTAAACAAACTTTGTTAAGGCTTGTGCAAATCATTTGAGGAGCAAAATGACCCACTGGATCTATTCCTCATGCTCCAACCATTCCAGTTGCCAGAATGGCTGTTATGAAATCCTTTGAAGGTCCTCTGGGCATGCTTGTATAAAGCTTTGTCACCAATCCTGGCAGAAGTACACTCTGGGCATTCACACTCATCCCGAAGACTACAGGAAAGCTTCAAAACAGCCATTCCGATTCTTTAAAAAGTTGGATTCTTTGCAGTTTTCAGGAACAGATCAAAGGGGGAGTATCAGCTGCAGAAGTTAAATGACTTGCAGAGGCCTATAATAGAGCACGATTTTAAATTTTCGGCCTTATTTTTATTTTTGTTTTATTATTCAGCGACTCTGCATAGACAGCAATATGTACATCCAGTAAAAAGAATACCCTTTTTGCTCAAAGTTAATTCACAACTATTCTCATCTAAACTATACAGGCTGCAAGAGTACAACATAATAGCTAAAGATGATGGGTCTTGTGGTTTTGATGGAAACTAAGTTAAAAAAGTTAGCTCAGAGTATGCCCATAGTTTTCTAAATGGCATATGAATAGAGACTGTATTCAGTATGATTTCTCAAGGGAGACCTTGAGATTTCAGGAAATGTTGGCTTCCTGGGATTTAGCAAAACTGCAGCATTTGCTATTTGCAGACTGTTCCCCAATTTCCTTACAGTTAAATAAATGTTTCCTCACAATTGTTCATGTCTAAATAGGCATTTTGAAAAACAAGGTTAGAGTCCTGCAATCAAGTGAGATTTATTGATAGATTGCTGGATCTCTATTTGTTCCCCAACACCGCATTTTGAGGAAGGATTTATAATGGTATAAGCCCATTAAAATATAAAAGCAAGAAGGTGATGCTGTCAGACAAACAAGTTCATCCTTTTTTTATACAGCCCTAATTAGAAGGGGAGGGAGAAGGAATTTAATAACTTTGCTATAAACAACATTCTAACTGATTGTGCTAATCTTTTGAGCTATTTAGTCAATACTTATTTTAAATATTTATATATGTGTTTTCCACTTCACAGTTAATCTCAAAAAGAGAGCTGACAATTAGCAGGAGGAAAAAGAGAGAAAGCACCTCAAACAAAACAAAACAAATAGGTGGACTATCTCAAGCGCCAAGAGAATATAATTTACCGGTATTATAAACACACTCAATGTTTTATGTTTAATTCCTTTAGGGCATGCTCCTATTACATGGAAAATAGCTTATTGTTGCACTTAATCCAAAGTATCTCAAACTTTTAAAGTCCCTACTTATCTTCTTGGACTTTACTCCTAACCCTACACATATGATGTGCAAGTGTATAGAAATCCTCTCAGAATGCCATGCGTATCCTACAGCGCATGGGATCAAGCGTTAAAAGCATGATATTGAATGATATTGAAAATTATATATATGTGTGTTCACTCTTTCCTTATTCCCTTATTCCCAGTAAAATCTGAGACCGGAAACATGCAAATCAGCCAGTCATCCTTACAGCATTTTTGACAATGCTACTCTTTTAGATTACAGGATGCAAGAGGATTCCCTAGCCACCATTTATTGGCAAATATTTCTTAGCCAATTTTAGCAACATAACAGGACAATACAGGTAGTCATTGACTTACAACAACAATTGAGCCCAAAATATCTGTTGCTAAGCAAGACAGTTGTTAAGTTTTGCCCCATTTTATNTACAGCATTTTTGACAATGCTACTCTTTTAGATTACAGGATGCAAGAGGATTCCCTAGCCACCATTTATTGGCAAATATTTCTTAGCCAATTTTAGCAACATAACAGGACAATACAGGTAGTCATTGACTTACAACAACAATTGAGCCCAAAATATCTGTTGCTAAGCAAGACAGTTGTTAAGTTTTGCCCCATTTTATGACTTTTCTTGCCACAATTGTTAGAGGAATCACTGCAGTTGTTAAGCTAATAACATGGTTGTTAAGTGAATTTGGCTTCCCCACTGACTTTGCTTGTCAGAAGGTTGCAAAAGTTGATCACGTGACCCTGGGATAACTGCAACCGTCATAAATATGAGTCAGGTGCCAAGTGTCTGAATTGTGATCACGTGACCCTGGGGATGCTGCAACGGTTGTGTGAAAAACAGCCATAAGTCACTTTTTTCAGTGCCGTTATAACTTTGAATGGTCACTAAATGAACTGTTATAAGTTGAGGACTACCTGTAAATGTCCTTTTTTACTCTCATTTTAAAAAGGCACTTGAAAATCCCAGGATATGATATTGGCACTCACAGGTTCTCCAAAAATAGAAATAGATCCCGATTACTTATTACTTCTTGTAATACAGGTAATCTTCAACCTGTGATTGTTCAAAAGTTCTGACGGATCTACTTGGGCGGTACTTACAACCTGGATTCAAAGCACCAACAGTCACCCCTCCCCCCATGTGATCATGTGACTGTACTTTGTGCACTCAGCAATCAGTTCTCTCTATATGGCTATTTGCAGCCTCTCAGTCACGTGGCTACATTTTACAGCAGTTTTGCTGAAAAGAGTACCACTGGTTTACTTAATAACCGCAGTATTCGTTTAATGACCATAGCAAAAAAGTTCATAACATCAGGTTGGTCTTGTGGCTGACACACTTTACGACTGTCACAAGTTATGATCATAATGGGCAAGGTCCATTACAGTTGTAACTCAGGAACTACCTGTAGATTATTATTACTTGTTGTGTAAATAAAAGGACTAGGAAAAAAGCTAAATAATATTACACCAGAAACTCTAACATGTTCTTATGGATAACAAAACATACTTTGTAAAGCAGAGCTATCACAAATATACCAATTCACTAAGCAAACCTAATACTGTAATTAAAAAAAATATATGTTTGGGATTATTTCAACTAATTTAACAAAAAAAAGTGTCAGAAATAAATGCAATAGTTTACCTTAGCTAAAACATATTCACAATAATGCCCTTTATTAGAATTTTTTATGCAATTTCCAATTTTTTAAGTCATGAGGATAATGGATTGGGGTAGAATTCTAGGCAGCAAAAAATGACCTGTCTACAGGTTTGATTGCTTAAAGCTTTATCAACATCTAGCATATAGTGAAGTCTGAAGATTTTAAATTAATTCAAATTGGAAGGCTAAACTTCAAATCTAACTCAAACTGTGCTTTAGAGACACAATTCATGAATAAATCTGAGTAATCTGGGCTTTCAAATGGGAGTGCTTTTATTTAAATCACTATTATGAGTCAAAATAATTGTAAATACATGGACGAAAAACATAATTGTTCCCTTGTTAAGACTTAATAAAGTATAAATAAGCCTCATTAGTATGTCTTTCTTAGAACAAGTTTGAAATGTCTAGTCAAATATCTAGTATTATTGGCTAATACTACACTACCTTTCCATAGCTACTGAAAAGTATCAAAATCATACCTATATAGATTCAGTACTTCAGGAAAAGAATTTCTGCCCAAAGAGGAAACTTCTATAATTACTTTTATTTACTATAATTATTTTAATTACTATTTTAACAATGAAACACTTGTCATTTTGATTTATAATTTTATTTACTTTGGATTTTTTTCCCCAAAAATATAACAAGGAAGAAATTTTAACACCATATAAATATAGGGAATAACATTTGTATTATTGAAACAGAAGCACTACTGAATGTTAGATGGTTGTACAAAAAAACTTATGTTGGTTATTGATTCAATAGTAAAACCCTTAGTTATGGGGCCCCATAATCCATGATAACTACATGAAAGATTTATGCATTAGCCTGAGATTTACAACATATGAAAAACAAAGCTCCTGCATTCCCAAACCTGTTCATAACAACTGCTATGACCAGGATCACAAATGAACTCACAGTGCCATCCAAGATCTATACTATCTATAAAGGCTTTGGCAATAATGTAATTCTCTTACTCCCCACACTATCAATTGAACATGCTTGCAAAATCTTAGATATACCTATAATAAACTATTAGCACAGTGCAATTACACTGTTTGTTGTGGAATCATAAAACAAAATTTAGTTATGATCCTAGCAATTATACAACCAGTGATAAGCAACAGCATTCCTCAGCCACTATTTTGGGATGCCCTGTTCAAGAGTCCAAAAATTCCATACCTTGTAAAATGATGGGAAAATTTTCCTTTACCTGGTCATCTTGTAAATACTTGCTCAATAAAAACATATTTCCACAGAAGCATAATATGCTTAAGGCAGATGACATGCAAATGAGTGGGAACATAATGTACTGTAGAGACAGAATTGGCTCAATTCAAAGGAAAGATTCACAAAGATATATTAAATCTTCATATATACAAAATTAATATGGACATACAAAATCAGTTTTGTGTAATAGATTTCATACTACAAACACATGGGAAAGTTATTTCAGTCAAACTTGCCTACTGATGGATACATAGATATATACACATGCTAATTGTTTGTCATGATGCAGAGATACGTTTTTGAATGTCTTCTGAAATCTTGTTTAATTTACTAGTCCAGCCCATAAAAAAAGGGGGCTGTGACCAAAAATGGTGAGTTGTTTGAGTACGTAGATAGGGTAATATTGGAATTCACAGCTCATATACTTGGCCTTTATTCTAAATCAACTCTATCCAAATATCGTTATCAAGCTCTAAAAAGCTGCTAGTTTACTCATCTACTTTCAACCAGGAAAAAAATATACTATTACTCCATGGCCTGGTTACTTTTCTTACAGATGGTATGGAAGGTAAGAATCCCCTTCCTTTTCTGCTAGTACAATAGCTAAAGGCTGGCAAAGAAAGGACAAAGGTCTCAGTTCCTCTTTAATAACCTACTCACTGGAGGAAGTTCTATGTGCTTTTTTGCAAACCATTCCTAATTCCCATTAGCAGCCAGGTGGTTAAATATACAGTAATTCCACATGGCAAGCTCAGATTTTTGACACCCAAACAAAAGTATAGTAAAAACACAATTGTTGACATCACTTACAATACTTAAAGACAAGTAGGCCAGTAGAAAAGTCTTGCATGGTCAGTGAGCAAATGTATTTGGGTAATAACTGTATATGTATTGAAAATAAATCTGCTCATTCTTGTATTGTAATGGAAGCCTACAACATTTTATTCTTACCTGGATAAAAATACTTTTTCTACTTACTGGACTACAGATAACTGTGTGGACCAGTGTTTCTCAACCTTGACAATTTTAAGGCATGTGGACTTCAACTCCCAGAATTCCACAGCCAGCATTGCTGGCTGTGGAATTCTGGGAGTTGAAGTCCACATGCTTTAAAATTGTCAAGGTTGAGAAACACTGGTGTGGACTATAAGTAGTCAATGATACTTATCTTCTTTTATTCATCCAGGTGAGCATTATGTAACTTGTAGGTAGGAGCATTGCATAATACAAGAAATATTTGATAGGTGGAACAAATATAGATATAAAAATATGGTTACCAAAAATTTAAATCCTAAAGTTTCTGATTCTTTTCCCCAGTTGATGCAAGACAGATTTTCTTACTTGAACACTTTCTGGATAAGAGAGCTAGTTTAGTCTAGTGCAGTGTTTCTCAACCTTGACAATTTTAAGGCATGTGGACTTCAACTCCCAGAATTCCACAGCCAGCAATGCTGGCTGTGGAATTCTGGGAGTTGAAGTCCACATGCCTTAAAATTGTCAAGGTTGAGAAATACTGGTCTAGTGGCTAAGGCACCAGGCTAGAAAACTGGGAGATTGTGAGTTCAAGTCCAGCCTTAGCCATGAAAGCCAGCTGGGTGACCTTGAGCCAGTCACTCTCTCTCAGTCCAACTCACCTCACAGAGTTGTTGTTGTGGAGAAAATAGGAGGGAGAAGGTACGTCGGATACGTTCGTCACCTTGAGTTATAATAAAGGTGAGGATATACATAAATAAAATAAAAAGTGTTCGATTCACAAAATTTGTCAGCAAGTACACCTATTCACAGTTCTGGAAATTGGAAATCTAGCTACTAAGAAGGTACTTAGGTTAGGGAAGATAATGATAAGTCACACTAAAAAATAACTTTAAAGGTCTGGAAGAAGGCAAAGGAAACTACTTCCATATTGCACCAAAGCAACATGGATATGTCCATATAGTTACCAGAAGTTATTGTAGTAAACCCTTAATTTGCTGGACTTCATTTTAGCAGACTAATGGATAAAATAGGTTGATCATTTTATGTATGCCATTTAATATTTGGACTAAGGGACTCTTCTTACATTATTCCTATTATTTTGTTGTACTAATGGTTCAAAACTTTACAAAAGTACACTTTCAAGTCCTCAGACACAGCCAACATAGCTACAATGCTTGATTCAGAAATAGAACTTACTTAACACTTGGTAGGAAAGCAGTATATTAATTTCTACCCAAAGACAGTTCAATATATTTATCAGCCCCATTATACCCAATGCTCTCAAACAATTCTGTCAAATCACAGTGCTATTCTATGAAGTTCTTAGCAAAAGAAGTGGCTAAGTACACAGGAAACATCTTGAATCAAATCACCTTTTCTTTGTCTTCCACAATTTTCCTGAGTTTTGAGTAATTTCACTTTGATTTAGCAATATTCAATGCTGCAATGTGAAAAAAACTCTGACATGACATCAATATATTAAATCAACACATGCNATCACCCGGATCTCTGGGGGTAGTTCGTTCCAGAGGGTGGGGGCTCCCACCGAGAAGGCCCTCCCCCTGGGGGTCGCCAGCCGGCACTGTCTGGCTGACGGCACCCTGAGGAGACCCACTCTGTGGGAGCGTACCGGCCGATGGGAGGCAACCTGCGGCAGAAGGCGGTCTCGGAGATATCCAGGTCCGATGCCATGGACATTTATGACTTTTCTTGCCACAATTGTTAGAGGAATCACTGCAGTTGTTAAGCTAATAACATGGTTGTTAAGTGAATCTGGCTTCCCCACTGACTTTGCTTGTCAGAAGGTTGCAAAAGTTGATCACGTGACCCTGGGATAACTGCAACCGTCATAAATATGAGTCTGGTGCCAAGTGTCTGAATTGTGATCACGTGACCCTGGAGATGCTGCAACAGTCGTGTGAAAAACAGCCATGTCACTTTTTTCAGTGCCGTTATAACTTTGGTCACTAAATGAACTGTTATAAGTTGAGGACTACCTGTAAATGTCCTTTTTTACTCTCATTTTAAAAAGGCACTTGAAAATCCCAGGATATGATATTGGCACTCACAGGTTCTCCAAAAATATAAATAGACCCCAATTACTTATTACTTCTTGTAATACAGGTAATCTTCAACCTGTGATTGTTCAAAAGTTCTGACGGATCTACTTGGGCGGTACTTACAACCTGGATTCAAAGCGCCAACAGTCACCCCTCCCCCCATGTGATCACGTGACTGTACTTTGTGCACTCAGCAATCAGCTCTCTCTATATGGCTATTTGCAGCATCTCAATCACGTGGCTACATTTTACAGCAGTTTTGCTGAAAAGAGTACCACTGGTTTGCTTAATAACCGCAGTATTCGTTTAAAGACCATAGCAAAAAAGTTCATAACATCAGGTTGGTCTAGTGGCTGACACACTTTACGACTGTCACAAGTTATGATCATAATGGGCAAGGTCCATTACAGTTGTAACTCAGGAACTACCTGTAGATTATTATTACTTGTTGTGTAAATAAAAGGACTAGGAAAAAAGCTAAATAATATTACACCAGAAACTCTAACATGTTCTTATGGATAACAAAACAAACTTTGTAAAGCAGAGCTATCACAAATATACCAATTCACTAAGCAAACCTAATACTGTAATTAAAAAAAAAATATGTTTGGGATTATTTCAACTAATTTAACAAAAAAAAGTGTCAGAAATAAATGCAATAGTTTATCTTAGCTAAAACAAGGCAGCAAAAAATGACCTGTCTACAGGTTTGATTGCTTAAAGCTTTAGCAACATCTAGCATATAGTGAAGTCTGAAGATTTTAAATTAATTCAAATTGGAAGGCTAAACTTCAAATCTAACTCAAACTGTGCTTTAGAGACACAATTCATGAATAAATCTGAGTAATCTGGGCTTTCAAATGGGAGTGCTTTTATTTAAATCACCATTATGAGTCAAAATAATTGTAAATACATGGACGAAAAACATAATTGTTCCCTTGTTAAGACTTAAAGTATAAATAAGCCTCATTAGCATGTCTTTTTAGAACAAGTTTGAAATGTCTAGTCAAATATCTAGTATTATTGGCTAATACTACACTACCTTTCCATAGCTACTGAAAAGTATCAAAATCATACCTATATAGATTCAGTACTTCAGGAAAAGAATTTCTGCCCAAAGAGGAAACTTCTATAATTGTTATTTTAATTACTATTTTAACATTGAAACACTTGTCATTTTGATTTATAATTTTATTTACTTTGGATTTCCCCCCAAAAAATATAACAAGGAATTAATTTTAATATAAATATAGGGAATAACATTTGTATTATTGAAACAGAAGCTGAATGTTAGATGGTTGTACAAAAAAACTTATGTTGGTTATTGATTCAATAGTGAAAGCCTTAATTATGGGGCCCCATAATCCATGATAACTACATGAAAGATTTATGCATTAGCCTGAGATTTACAACATATGAAAAACAAAGCTCCTGCATTCCCAAACCTGTTCATAACAACTACTATGACCAGGATCACAAATGAACTCACAGTGCCATCCAAGATTTCCTGATGAGTCTATAATCTATACCAGCGGTTCTCAACCTATGGGTTGCGACCCCATTTGGGGTCGATCGACCATTTCACGAGGGTCGCCAAGCAAGGCTGTCTGCCATTTTTTCCCCCTTTTCCGGCAGGTGCCTTACCTCCCTTGGGCTGGGCCAGCTGGTGGTCGGCCTGCTCCGTCTCTGCCGCTTGCCAGCTATGCCTCGGCCGGCGCAGGGGGCGGAACCACACATGCGCGGCGCTCCCGGGCAGGGGAAGTCCTCGACTTACGACCGGTTGGGTAGTCCTCGACTTACGACCGGTTTAGTCCTCGACTTACGACCGGTTTAGTCCTCAACTTACGACCGGTTGGGGGTCGCGGCATTAAAAAGGTTGAGAACCACTGATCTATACTATCTATAAAGGCTTTGGCAATAATGTAATTCTCTTAATCCCCACACTATCAATTGAACATGCTTGCAAAATCTTAGATATACCTATAATAAACTATTAGCACAGTGCAATTACACTGTTTGTTGTGGAATCATAAAACAAAATTTAGTTATGATCCTAGCAATTATACAACCAGTGATAAGCAACAGCATTCCTCAGCCACTATTTTGCGATGCCCTGTTCAAGAGTCCAAAAATTCCATACCTTGTAAAATGATGGGAAAATTTTCCTTTACCTGGTCATCTTGTAAATACTTGCTCAATAAAAACATATTTCCACAGAAGCATAATATGCTTAAGGCAGATGACATGCAAATGAGTGGGAACATAATGTACTGTAGAGACAGAACTGGCTCAATTAAAAGGAAAAATTCACAAAGATATATTGTATCTTCATGTATACAAAATTAATATGGACATACAAAATCAGTTTTGTGTAATAGATTTTATACTACAAACACGTGGGAAAGTTATTTCAGTCAAACTTGCCTATTGATGGATACATAGATATATACACATGCTAATTGTTTGTCATGATGCAGAGATACGTTTTTGAATGCCTTCTGAAATCTTGTTTAATTTACTAGTCCAGCCCATAAAAAAAGGGGGCTGTGACCCAAAAAATGGTGAGTTGTTTGAGTACGTAGATAGGGTAATATTGGAATTCACAGCTCATATACTTGGCCTTTATTCTAAACCAACTCTATCCAAATATCGTTATCAAGCTCTAAAACGCTGCTAGTTTATTCATCTACTTTCAATCAGGAAAAAAATATACTATTACTCCATGGCCTGGTTACTTTTCTTACAGATGGTATGGAAGGTAAGAATCCCCTTCCTTTTCTGCTAGTACAATAGCTAAAGGCTGGCAAAGAAAGGACAAAGGTCTCAGTTCCTCTTTAATAGCCTACTCACTGGAGGAAGTTCTATGTGCTTTTTTGCAAACCATTCCTAATTCCCATTAGCAGCCAGGTGTTTAAATATACAGTAATTCCACATGGCAAGCTCAGATTTTTGACATCCAAACAAAAGTATAGTAAAAACACAATTGTTGACATCACTTACAATACTTAAAGACAAGTAGGCCAGTAGAAAAGTCTTGCATGGTCAGTGAGCAAATGTATTTGGGTAATAACTGTATATGTATTGAAAATAAATCTGCTCATTCTTGTATCGTAATGGAAGCCTACAACATTTTATTCTTACCTGGATAAAAATACTTTTTCTACTTACTGGACTACAGATAACTGTGTGGACCAGTGTTTCTCAACCTTGACAATTTTAAGGCATGTGGACTTCAACTCCCAGAATTCCACAGCAAGCATTGCTGGCTGTGGAATTCTGGGAGTTGAAGTCCACATGCCTTAAAATTGTCAAGGTTGAGAAACACTGGTGTGGACTATAAGTAGTCAATGATACTTATCTTCTTTTATTCATCCAGGTGAGCATTATGTAACTTGTAGGTAGGAGCATTGCATAATATAAGAAATATTTGATAGGTGGAACAAATATAGATATAAAGATATGGTTACCAAAAATTTAAATCCTAAAGTTTCTGATTCTTTTCCCCAGTTGATGCAAGACAGATTTTCTTACTTGAACACTTTCTGGATAAGAGAGCCAGTTTAGTCCAGTCTAGTGGCTAAGGTACCAGGCTAGAAAACTGGGAGATTGTGAGTTCAAGTCCAACCTTAGCCATGAAAGCCAGCTGGATGACCTTGAGCCAGTCACTCTCTCTCAGTCCAACTCACCTCACAGAGTTGTTGTTGTGGAGAAAATAGGAGGGAGAAGGTACGTTGGATACGTTCGTCACCTTGAGTTATAATAAAGGGAGGATATATACATAAATAAAATAAAAAGTGTTCGATTCACAAAATTTGTCAGCAAGTACACCTATTCACAGTTCTGGAAATTGGAAATCTAGCTACTAAGAAGGTACTTAGGTTAGGGAAGATAATGATAAGTCACACTAAAAAATAACTTTAAAGGTCTGGAAGAAGGCAAAGGAAACGACTTCCATATTGCACCAGAGCAACATGGATATGTCCATATAGTTACCAGAAGTTATTGTAGTAAACCCTTAATTTGCTGGACTTCATTTTAGCAGACTAATGGATAAAATAGGTTGATCATTTTATGTATGCCATTTAATATTTGGACTAAGGGACTCTTCTTACATTATTCCTATTATTTTGTTGTACTAATGGTTCAAAACTTTACAAAAGTACACTTTCAAGTCCTCAGACACAGCCAACATAGCTACAATGCTTGATTCAGAAATAGAACTTACTTAACACTTGGTAGGAAAGCAGTATATTAATTTCTACCCAAAGACAGTTCAATATATTTATCAGCCCCATTATACCCAATGCTCTCAAACAATTCTGTTAAATCACAGTGCTATTCTATGAAGTTCTTAGCAAAAGAAGTGGCTAAGTACACAGGAAACATCTTGAATCAAATCACCTTTTCTTTGTCTTCCACAATTTTCCTGAGTTTTGAGTAATTTCACTTTGATTTAGCAATATTCAATGCTGCAATGTGAAAAAAACTCTGACATGACATCAATATATTAAATCAACACATGCTAATGTCAGGGCCAACTGTTAAGGGAAAAAAATACTTAAGACCTATAGCCAATAGGGCATCACAGAATCCTTAGCTTTTAGTCCTCTATAGTCAAGGACAAGGCCCTACATCTGAACAGAATTTAGTATCTAATCTCCCTTTCCAATTCTAGAATTGAGAAATCCTAATATCTGAAAGTTTTACAGGGAGTAAGGTATTATGAAGGAGGAATTAATCATCCTAAGCCTTCCTACTCTTTTTCCATCTCCTCAATTCCCCTGCCACAGTCTCCCTTTCTCCCATAGTTTGCAAATATAAGATAAGCTTAATAATATTCAGACAAAGCCCATCTCTCATTTATTGGAAGCAAAGCATTTGTTTTCATTACAAGGACATAACAAGTGATTAAGTGTCTGATGAAACACTCTACTATACAATTTATAGTGAATAATGATAGTTTAAATTAAAATTGATTATAAATTGCTTCATGTAACTTCAGGCAGCAAAGGAACTTGTCATCATATTAACATAAAATATTATATTTCTAAATTTTGACAATTTTTATTCCTTATCAATTTGTTTTCCATGAAGAAGTTCATTTTAACATAACCACCACCATATGAAGTTGCAGGACAAAAAGTAATGTTAATTCAATGGCTGAAAATTAGCCTGTAAATCCATAATTCAAATGTTGTATTAACTGAAACTTGACCATGCAGCTGTAGGGAAACCACTATTCTTCATTTTCCAAATAGCTATTCAGACTAGATTAGAATACTTCCCTTACTGCTGTTGTCGCTAAGATTCTGTGTGAAGCATCTGGAGCTCTTAAAATAAGCCACACAAATATCATGTATTATTCTAAGCAAAACAAGCTGCAATTACTGCCACTGAAATGAAAGCACTTGCAAGCAATATAGTGGGGTAATCTGCATATTTTGGACTTTTTTTTTTTACAAAGCATCTTTTGTATCATTGTGGATACCGTAAGGTGTTGCTAAATCGGGTATACATATTAAAAATATATTTCCAATTATTATACAGGTAGGCCTTGACTTACAACCATTCATTTAGCTAGTGTTCATAGTTACAACAGCCCTGAAATACCTGACTTATATTTATGACCCTGACAGCATCTCTGTGGTCATGTGATCAAAATTCAGGTGCTTGACAACTGGCATGTATTTACAATGTTTGCACCATCCCAGGGTCATATAATCATCATTTGCAACCTTGCCAGCTGGTTTCCAACAAGCAAAGTCAACAGTGGAAGCCAGATTCACCAAATGGCCTCATGATTCAACTAACTACTGAAGTGATCTGCTTAACAACCACAGCAAAAAAAGGTCATGAAATCTGGCACAACTCACTTAACAACCACACTGCTTAATAATGGAAATTCTGGTCCCAATTGTGTTCATAAGTCAAGGACTATCTGTATAGTATTTTTAGCTCCAACCTAGTCTGCCACTGCCCCAGTTAGATTCAGATCAACAAATCAATCAACTGAAGTTAGTGCTTTAGTACAATGTTGATGGTGTGAAATAAGCATGCTATGTTGTGAAAAATTTTTTGACAAAGCCAATCAGGAAGAATAATCTACTTCCAACATTCCTTAAAAGAAAATAATGTCTGCACCCAACTCAAGGGGCTGACAAAGATGCAATTAATGTTCCCAAATGGACACTATCTTTTCCATGATGATTGTAGCTGGTGTCACTGGGCTGCTGCCAAAGCACAGAACTCTGTGATCCCAATGATGTCACTTTCAATTAACTAGCTGACATGGCAAAGCAGCAACCTTCAACCCTTTATGCTGTCACAACCACATGTTTATCCATTCCACTAGAGTAGACTGCCTTACTGGCACCTATCATGATGCAAGCATCATTTCCTCCTCCCCATTCAAAATTGGCAAGCGAGTGTTATTTTTGAAAAGTAGTGATCACCGCTTACTTGCCAGCCCTACCCCTTTATATATACTGTGGTAGTTAGTAGGGAGATAAGAAAAAGGAGCAGCAGCTCAAAAGACACCTGTCATGGTAGACAGAGCTACTTAGCTATTGTACAATCTAAAGCAGACATGTCAAACTCGTGACGTCACATCGCGCAACGTATCAGAGCTTTTTTGCCATTGCCGGCAATGGGGTGGGTGCGGCTTTGGTAAGATGAAACCGGCCCGCGGACCGGCAGTTTGACACCCCTGATCTAAAGAGAAGATTTTAGTTTACAGCAATTTCCCGCAACAACTATTTTGACTAGCTGACAGTTCAGGTGAGCAAACATTTACTATCTCCTAGTCATTTATCCTATCCCCTTAAAACAGTTCAGGAGCATCACTCTGCTAGTAATACAAAATGTGAGGTCTTTCTCTTAGTGGGAAATCTCATTTGATGGGGCTGAAGAAGGGTTATGGGATGCAGATGCCTCTATAGTTATTAGGAGGTGAAACAGTACCAGCAGAGTAGCACCCTTTTTAGGGTGGGGAGCATCTCCTAAAGCAGCATAAGCAACACTCGTCCTTTTCAGCTTGTCGAAAAGCAAAACAGCAGTACTTCCAGAAAAAGCCACCTCTGCACACTTTTCCCATCCCTAACCCATTTTGTATCGCATGATACACACCCCATACCCTCTCAAAAGTGTTGGGACATTCACATGGAAATGGATATTTCGTGGACAAGCAAATAATCACAGGAGCAGCAATTGCTATTTGCTTGATTCCCTCTGGGCAGTCCAGCCAGTAACTTCTCCATCAGCTGCACTGCCCAGAAAGGCAAACAGAAGACGGGAGACTTGCTACCCCTAATTTCTACTTCATAGGTGTGTCAAAAGGAACTCGCAGCTGCATTCTCTGCACAATCCTTCTTGGGCACCAAAGATGGAAGTTTTTCCCGAGTGATCTAGGAGGGCTTTCCAAAGCTTAACCACTGACTCTGCAGCATCTTTTAAGCATTGATCGAGTCACCCTTGTTGTTTTAGTCTACTGTACAACAATCTCCAATATGGGTTTTTTTTTGGAGGGGGTGGTGTCTCTATTGGGACATATATCTTCCATTAAGTCTTTGCAAGAACTGTTAATCGTCTCAGATCAGTAACACCACCCAGGTTTCCTTCCTTCAGGATGCTGCTGTTTTGCCTCTCGTAAACCTCAAGAGCCCCCGGACTATCTGTCTTTTTCATTCCCAGCCGTTTCAACCACATATGTATGTGTGTACACACACACATATATATACATACACACATGCACACCTATCCATACACGTGTGCGAGAAGCACCCTTGGGCCACCCAGCCAGGCTGCCCCGAACTCTTCCCTTCTCGCACGCCCATCACTCCGACTCCTGCCCGCGCGCCCCTCCTCCTGGCCACCGCCCGGGCCCCCTTCTCAGAGCTTCCTCACAGCCCCTTAAGTCCCGCCCACATCCAGGCAAGCGGGCGGGCTCTCGCTCCAGCTTCACGCTCTGATTAGCCGATTCGCCCACCACTCGTCCCGACCGCTGCGCTAATTGATGCGGCTGAGCTGCCAATCACCGCCAGGCGGAACCCCATCTCGCAAGTCTTGGAGGAGTTAGGCTTTTCTTAAGGGGAGGAGAAGGAGAGAACGGGTGAGAGAAGCTGAGAAGCAACGGAGACACTCACCTCGGGAGTGGAGGAGGGAGGGAAAGTGACGGAGTTCCCTTCCCCTCGAGTCCCCCCGTGCCCCTCCGCCTGGCGCCGACACTAACGGGACTCTCCCCACTCTCGAGCAGCAGCCCCCAAGTCTCGCTGTGGTGGATTGCTGTGCTCCCCCCCCCTCCCCGCTTTCTGAGCACCCGAGATCCTCGCGAGATTTGATAACGAGGCGGGGTCACCGCATGGCAAAGCCAATGAAGGAGGGGGTGGGCGGGATTAGGGAAAACAGAAGGCGGGGCTGCGGGAGTAGCGGTGGCTGAGGGATCAGTTGGTGGTGTTGGGTGCTGCTTCTCGCCGCTTAGTACCCGGGGTGGGAAGAGCGCGCGGGCGCATGTGCGCGCGAGGTAAGCCAGTAGAATTCGGGCTACGGCCCTCGAGACAAAGTTATTTCCGCGTCCTTCTCCAACCTGGCGCCCTCCAGGTGCTGGCTGGGAAAGTTTCCTCGTATGTCAGCTGAAAGACGGTAAGTTTAGGGAAGGTTGATTTAAGTCAGTGTTTCTCAACCTTGACAATTTTAAGGTATGTGGACTTCAACTCCCAGAATTCCACAGCCAGCAATGCTGGCTGTGGAATTCTGGGAGTTGAAGTCCACATGCCTTAAAATTGTCAAGGTTGAGAAACACTGACTTAAGTCATTCTCTTTTCCACCCAGTGCACAGAAGAATGGTCGAAGGGCGTAGCCAAATATGACCATGTTCCCAATGCATTTAATCAATAAATCTCCTGGAGTTGAGTAGCCTTATTCCCAGGTAACAAAGTTACAGTTGCAGGATTGGAGGAATTGCCATAATTAAAGACAATCAACTGTCCTGTGCCGTTGCCCATGTTGTACTTAATGTTTTTTTCTTAACACTCCACAGCAGATTCTTGTATCTAATCAAACGTGGCTAATCTGGAAAAGGCCAAGTAGAATCACAATTAATACTTGGATGGGAGGCCATCAGGAGAAGGACCTTACAGAAGAAGGCAGCAATCCATTAATATCGTGTTGCCAAGAAAACTACGTGGACATGAACCAGAGGCTGAGTTTGATTGAAGGAAGTGTTTATCTTTACCTCTTCTTTATTAAAAATTCTTCAAGGTTCTGCTGCTTTAACTTGGATTTAAGGACCAAATTTTTTCTCTGATAAAAGCATGTTTTACAACCATCAAGATGAGACAGTTTCTATAAAAGGATCCAATTATCACAGATACGTAGAATTATATCCCTCAGATATTTTAACTATGATCAAAACTATAAGTCAACTACTATGGTCAATAGTGAGGGATAATTCAACAGTAATACCTGGACAGCATAGGTTACCAAACTCTGAATTAAGAGTGCTTTTGGTCATCACATTAAACCCTACAATTACTTTCATTTTGTTAAGTGTTTTGTGTGAAATGATATTTGTGAATTATGGAATATGGCTTGATTGATGTGTGAACCCAGTTATGGCTTCAATAAACTAAAGTTAAGTAAACAGTGAATTAAATCAATATCTGAATCTAAACCGCATTTAATAAAGATTGTGGAATCAATTCAGTTGTCTATTCAACTATCTGATAGACCCTGGCTGAGTTTATGCTGATAAAGCCTATATTGATCAGTTCCAGCCTTTGTACTTTATGGTTCAATGTGCTATGAAAACTTGACTGCTTAGATTGAATTAAGCATGGCTACACGTATCCAATCCCAGCTTTTGTCTTTCAGCTTATTTTACTTTATAGGTTATTATAAGGATAAAGCAGAGGGAAGAATTATTGCACTACTTTGAGCTTACTGGAGAAAGAGCCAAAATAAATGCAAGTAATAAATCTACTAAGAAACCTTCTCTTCTTGAGACTGGCTACCTTTGTGCTTTTTTTCCCCATTCTAACTCAACTGAATATTACTTGTTTTGCATTGAAATGATTGATGTGGTGCATACTGGCTCCCTTCTTCATTCTTGTGCAGTCTTTTATAACCTCTGGTTTAAGGAATAAAGTAATCTCGGTTAAAGATATCATCAGTTACAGGGATTAATTCAAGTAATGTGTATTTTGCAAATTCCAAAAGATTCATTATTACAGGGTGGAGGAAAGAGAACAATTTACCAAAAAATGGGTTATTACTATAGTGCAGCCCATTACTTCCGTGTAATTGAAATTTCAAGGATCTTCAAACCAATTGCATATGTAAAGTTGTGGCTGCTGCAACACGCTTAACCATGGTCCTGTGATCATGATTTCCAGTACACCCTTTCAGCTTCTCACAAGAAAAATCAATGGGGAAGCCAGCAGAAAGCTAGAGCCCACTCCTGCTCCCACTGTTTTTTTTTTTTGCCTATCCATAGTCATTCTGTTTCTCTGTTTAGGTAAGGAAATATCTCTGAAAAGATGGCCCAATGAATTAGATGGCTATCTAGTTTTACTTAATATTCATCTTATGTCAATGTTTTGTTTATCCAATGTTATTTTCACTTTAACATACAATAAATCTGGTACAAAATAGCTGGGTTGACATAACTCCGAGTTACAAACCAACCACAATTTAGATTAAACCCAGCTTTTGCAGTGGAATATGGTAAGTATATTGCATGAATACACCAACTTTAGCTGGATTTACTCCCTGGGAATTATGTATTTAGGATTGCCACCTTAGACTGTTTCAGGCTCGTTGACTAAGTTCACATTGTCCCAAAGTATAATTTGCTTAACCATGTTTTATTGAATAAACCATAGTTGGATGGGTTCATGCTTGATCAAACTCTCTGTAAATTAATTAGATGTGCAGTACAAATACAAGCATTCACACAGGGATAAAAGAAGCTGAAACCACAGAGTTGGAAGCAGCTATTTAACCATTGAGGTCAACACCAGATGACTCCTACATCAAGCTTCTCAATATCATCAGTTAGTTCATAAGTTATCTAGTGTGAAACTAAGAGGTGCCCATACATACTTTCACTTGCTATAGATTACATCTTTTAATGTATTTACAATCACTGCACTGACAGTAAGCAAATTCATAATGTAATTCAATTTGAAACAAATGCAGTGGAGTCTTACCTCTCTTCAACTCTGTTACTCTTTTGTCCCAGCATATTCCTGATCTAATTCACAGAAGAGCAATCTGTGACCCCTGAAGCACTCTTCGGGTTGCCCGAAAATCAGCAGGCTGATTTCCCATAACATTGAGCAGGGAAGCTACTAAAAGTCTAACATAAACCCTAAAATAATCTTAACACTAAAGTTTTGTTCGCTTAATGTACAGTGAAAAATTAAGGCAATAAATGAACCTACATTGGTTTGTTTGCATGCTATCTTCCATTAATCATGTCAGGTAAAGATGGCAGCTTCATCTGTATGATTAGTAGAAACTGCCTAACAATCTCTATGATACTCAGTCTGCAGTAAGGAAGAGATGCCTAAACACCTCCCTTCCTCTGAGGATCCTAATATCTATTGATCCCTTCAAAAATTATTCTATCAGAGTGAAGGGAATAAAGACAACACCATCCCAGCCATGGAAGCAGAGCAAGCCTCTGAAAATCAGAACCACGCTGGTTCTCTCTAGGGATAATCCTGGCTTTCAAAGGATTATTCTATTTATTCCAACGTTGACTTTGATGATTTATTAAATGCATCGCATGTTGCTCCAAGTTACCAGCTGGGACTATATGCCTACCTTGAAGCCAGAAAGGCAGACTGCTTCTGCCCCAATATGTGCTGCGTGGGGGGGGGGGGGGAAGGAGGAGACCAGGAGAGAGTGAATGAGTCTAGCATTCTTTGCAAAAGGACATTGTAATTGCCTTGTTAATTTTATGTCAGTGAAATAATGTCAAAACTGACAAAGATTAAGCAAGTGATAATACAGTAAGCGAACAAGATAGCATTTGCTGCCGTTGTTAATTAAAAGTAGAAGCTATGTGATTGTTTAAGCCGTTTCTGTCTCTTTGCAGGCTGCTGAATATCTCTGGGCCTAGACAACTCAAGAGGAGCCACATGCGGTCTGGGAAATATCCCAGGTGTTCCCACTGAAATAAGTATGTTCCTTTTGAGGAACAGATGCTGTCTGTATGCAGTAGGAGTCCACAAAAAATATACTGTTTAATAAAAGGGCCAGGTGGCAACTAGAGATGATGAAAACAGCTTCCTTTTTTTCCCCAACCAAACAATCTTGAGCTCTTGGGACTACAGTTCTCAGAATGCCTGTGCCGGTTAGGAATTCCTGTGTGTCTGAGAGGACATGGGAAAGCTTGAATTGGCTGGAGTGAAGGGATAAAATGTTGCTTATATTAGGTAAGGGGGAATATGTGGTCATCCAGATGTTGAACTATTGATTATAATGGCTACTCATCTCTCCACTCCAAAAGAGATAAGCATCCTTCCACCAAGAGCAAAAGGAAAGGCAAACAATGAAGCAAATAAAAACTATTTTTAATTCTACTGTCCCCTTGTTTTGGATATATTCTTACCCCGCCGAAACAGCACACAATGTTTTGAAATTGTTCTTTGGTATAGGATCCCAAGTATACACACTCAACTGGTTATCCAGCCAGCCGTCAGCCTACCTTAAGAACATGGTTTTGATTTTTTGATTTTATTAGATTTCTACCCCGCCCTTCTCCTTGCNGACTCAGGGCGGCTTACAGCCCGTTAAAAACAAGTAAACAAATACAAAAAACATACCACATTTTAAAATCAATTAAAATAAAATATTGCAATAGGCCAATTAGTATCCTTTAAAACCAATAGAAAACTAATTAAAAGTAATACTTAGGCCAGTCCTGCCTGCTTAAAAAGCCACGTCTTGAGGATAAGGCTGCCGGACTTTTTCATCCAGGTGCTGCTCCTGAATAAAACACTTCTCAAAAATTACAAGGGTGATTAAACATTCCCAACACAAATGAGAGGCAAGGATTTTTTTTTTTTATTAGAGCATTTTTTAAGCAGAGTGTACCTTGATGGTGTCTATTTTACCACCAAAGCAATTGCCAATTCTTGAAATGGCTCCCTACCAGTCTTTAGTATAACTCCTACAGGGGGAGGTTGTACTGCAGCACAAAGCATAAAAGTTTGATTACACAGCAGGCTTAAGCATGGACTTTACTTAAAGGATTTGCCTTTTTTTTCCCCCTTTGCTGGCCGTAGAACCCCCAACATGGATGCCTGCCCACATTCTTTTCACTGGCTGGAGTTTGACAGCACACCAACTCCTAGTTTTTGCCAAGTAAGAAGGGAATCATTCTTTGTTCCTCCTAATGAATGAATGAAAAGCTCATATCCCGGAACTAGCAACACACATTCATCCCCTCAACATTATTAAGTACAGGTAGTCCTCAACTGACGACCAAATTTCTGTTTCTAAGTGAAATATTTGTTGAGCGAGTTTGCCCCAATTTACAACCTTTCTTGCCAGAGTTGTTCAGCGAATCACTGTAGTTGTTAAATTGTTAAACAGATTCACAAACTGCTCAGTGAATCGAGCTTCCCCATTGACTTTGCTGGTCAGAAGGTCGCAAAAGTGGATCATATGGCCCAGGACACTGCAACCGTCATAAGTGGGAGTCAATTGCCAAGCATCTTGAGTTTTGATCACGTGACCATGGGAATGCTGTAATGGTTGTAAGTGTGAAAAATGGTCACAAGTCACTTTTTTCAATGACATAACTTTGAACGGTCGTTAAATGAACTGTTGTAAGTCGAGGACTATCTGTATCTTCTTACTAGCTGCAGTTAGAGATGCCCTCAAACTACCAAAATAATATCCCCAAATAGTCTATTATTGCAAAACATCTTCCCTCCTCCAAGCACAAAAAGCCACTATCTGAGGTTTTAGTCCAGCTCCACATGTGCATGAGACCAAATGGATAATTACATTCAGTACTGTATTTTTTAAAAATACAATACAGTAAAACACTATGGTGTTTATAGAAACGGGAGAAGCCAAGTAGGTATTAAATATGCAGTTTTTTGTATCCAGTCAATTCATCACAATATTCTACCTCTTTGCCAGCAGCAAAAATGATCAGAGTAGAATTTAGCTCTCCAATTGTTGACTTCCAAATGTGTTGTACTACAATTCCTACAAATATTTCATTTAGTAAATAAATTCCTGTCATACTCAGCCATACAGATGTGCTAAACTGTACTGGCAAATTTTGTCTCCCTGTTTGTCCGGTTTTGAATTGCCATGTTATGTGAACCCAGGCAATTGTGGCTTTTTTCAAAGCCATGATGTAATAACTCAATAATTGCATTCTTACATCACTCCCATTCATGATGTGGATGGTTTGGTTTTGGCCAAGTGCAATGTCTCAATTCAGTCAATGCTGGCTTATATTCAATAGGTCATTGTTAAGCAAATGATTTAAATAAAAGAAGGGAAAAGATTACTATTCAATGTTCCTTAGATGTCTATTATGCCTTTCCTTCAGGAGTTCAAGATATAAATAGAACTCCCATTTTCCCCTATAACAACCTTCTGAGGTAGACTGGGCTGTTTGTGTGTGAGAGAGATGAGCCCAATGTCATTGGGTGAACTGTGGCTAAATGATATCTAGTATTTCCTAATATCCATGTTAGATAGTATACCGTACTGGTTATCAGCTACACTGCATCCACTGAAGCATAGAATGAATGGAATTAACAATTGTGCTCTTGGATAACGTGAATAGCCACCCCATTGGTACCATTTTATAAGCAGATGGCATAAATTACAGATTTATGATGTAAGAAAGGTTGCAGTGGGAAAGTACAGAGTGAGCAGGGGGGTAGGCTATGAAACTTTGTAGAGTCCTTGGTGCTCTCAGAGCTTCGTTATTTGCTTGCAGACATTTCATTACCCAACAATATAACCTCATCAGTGCTAATGTGAGGTTTGCTCCCTATTTACATTCAGCAGCTCTGCCAACGGGGGTGTGCTTTTCTTCTTGTTAGTTCCTTGATTAGGGTATTGCTTTCTGCTTGATTGTTCCTCTGGAATTAAAAGTTGCTTATCTGGGTGTTGGCTGATGGGGGGGGGTGTTCTGTTTTTTTTATTTCCTTGTCTTTTTTTTCAGTTCCGTATTAAGTATAGCTTATTTCTGTGTGTCTATTGATGGATGATTTGTCTCAACGCCAAACTTATAGGAATTCCTAGTGGTTTTGGATTTGGCTTGGTTTAGGACACTCATTTTCCCAGCTGAAACTGTTTTGAGTCTGCCCACATGAGATTAAGGAGTTTTCATTCTATCTTCTGACTGCTACTTGAGATTATCTATACCCAGGGCTTTTTTTTGTCATAGAACGCCCAAAACAGAGTTCCAGCACCTTTTTTGGATGGAACCTTATAGGGTAGGCAAGGCGGGTTGTATGACGTGTGTGAGTTCCGGCACTTTTTTTTTTTTTTTTACAAAAAAAGCACTGTCTATACCTCTCTCTCTTCTCTTCTATTGGAGTACAGTTTTAATTGTTCTTCCAAGACTGAGCTAGATTGGAAACAGTTGCAACTTAAGGTGGGCAGGCAACCTTAATCTCTTGCCTGCCCACTTAACGACCTCCATTTTCCAGAAAGAGATGAAATAAGACCTGGAAGAAGGGGCAAATGCCACAGAGGATATCCGTTTCTTTTTCTATATTCCACCACTTCTAATCCAATGAAATATATATTTCATTTGGAATATATATTTTCATATATAGATTTTATTAATTCATTTGTGTGTATGGACACGTAGATGCACCTCCATTTTATAGAATTTTGCAGAGCACCATCAGAAAGACATTGCTGATGGTCATGGGAGAAGACTGATGTATCAGTGCTGAATATCGGGGAATACGAAGTTGAGTAGTTCCATTAGTAGTACGCAGTTTTGGAGTATCTCTGGTCCTAGATTAAATTGTCCTTTAACTACTCCACTTTATCTCCTATACAGACTAGGGACATCTCTCAGACATGATGCTTCTTCAGTTGAGACACTTGGTAGCGTTCCCTTTGTTGTTTAACTATTACTGTTCACTCACCCCACCCCACCTCCTACAGCCAGGTTGGCATCAGCAGCAAGTTTCCAAAACACAGCCATAACTGTAACATGCAGCTCAGCCAGTTCCTTAGCAACCACAGTCTAGATTGCCAGGACCAGCTGTGGGTTGACAACAAGCAGCAGCAACTTTAGTCAATATAGTCAGGCTCCCAAGATCTCCCAAAATAGTTTCGGGCCATTTGTTCACCCTGCACAATCATAGGCAAAGCATTTTAGTCAAGAGAAATGATTGGGCATAGAGGGCTGTCCTCCTGAAAAAAACGTACTGAGGAAGCCAATGAAAGACTACCGTCCTCTTTTTTTGCTTTCATTTTTTTTTCTTTGAAAGCATTGCAGCCTTTTTTAAATCAACCTTTCCTAAAAAAAAAAACCAAAAACCCCAACCTTGTTAATTGATTATATGCCTTTTTATTTTTAAGGACAGAGAGGATTCTAAGTTATGAAATTATGTTGAACAAGATTCATTTCTTATATAACATGAACGTGGCAACCCAAAGGGAGAAGAGGGAAAATCCCATGGCAGAGAAATAGTCAAATCCAAAGCCCTTCCTAATTCTAGGAATGTTACGCACCCCCCAAAAAAAAACCAAGGAGGAAGCTGCAGCCAAAAGGACTGCAATTCCAGATTTTCCACTTGGTCCATGGGAATAGCTTTCTATGAGCAACAAGGCAGAACTGTTTCATTTGATGCCCCTACGATACTATCTTGGGAGCCCTTTTTTTTCTTTACTCTGTACTTAACCTTAAAGAGTTAATTACCAAATGATGGATTAAGGAACACATACTTATGTGACTTTGCTTCCATTTTCTCTTCTGTTTCTCCCCCAAATTTGATATATATATAAAAGGAAGAAACAGCTGCGATCGCACACTACTCCCAGAAGCACGAAGCTGAAGACACCAGCCTGAAGATGACGAATGTGACTTCGTTGAAACGTCGCCAAGACACTTCTACGCGGGAGAAAACCTGAATAACTAAAGACCTACATACAAGCACCCGCGAAAACCTCAGAAAACATATATATATATATATATATAAAATCTTCTCTGATTTTCTCTTAATAGCTAACAGACCTGACTTTGAACAGAACCTTCACAAGCCAGAATTTTTGTAAAAAACAAACAAACAAATACAAGCATTACAACAATGAGCCATAATCCTCATAACTTTCTTCTAAGCTTCCTGGAGCTATAAAGGCATTTCTTACCTTAGTAAACTTTATTACAATGATGAAAAGTTACACTGTAAGACTTCTGGAGTCGTCGTAAGTATTGCTAATAAAGGGCATGATGAGACATGTACCCCACCTTACTTAACATTAGGTCATCTCCCTCCTTTTTGATGTTGTGGAAGTCCCTCAAGATCCGGCTATGCCATGGGAACCAGAGACTTATTTAGATGGCTCCACTATTGAGTTTGGATGTACTCACTGTCTCTGTGCTTGGGGTTTGCATATATTTTAGTTTTAATTAATCTCTCTTTTTAATGTTGATTTTTATATTTTTAAATACCTGTTTTTAGATATGTATTGTTTTTACCAATTATTGTCCAAGTCATTTTTTGTGAGATGGGTGGCTATGTAAATTTGATTAAATAAATAAACCAAAACTCAAAGAACTAAGGTCAGAACCCTGCACTGTGCTTTCCAAGATACCCATAAGGCTTACAACAGTAGTAGATAATCTTGATACTTTCCAGATACATTGGAATTCAACTTCTATCAATCCTACTCAGCACACTCTATTAAGAGATTGTTGAAGTATAATCTAAAACATCTGGAAGATAAAAGGGCTAAGAATACTCTTTTTTCCCATATAAGAGTATTAACCTGAAACCCCGAGGTTTATAAACAGAACAAATATTTGTTGATTTAATTAGATGATAACCACTGTAAAAATGTATTCCCTGTAGTGATCAGGATGCAAAAAGGACTCTATCTCCCTTGCCTACACCTGGACACAAGACAAAGGATGGAATTCACAACTGACTTATTCCTAAAGTTTCCTTATCCATGGTTTATAAAAGGAGCCCCATATCTTACACAACACTAAGCAAATTGTGCAGATTTGAGAAAACAACTCTAAACGGAAATATTTTAAGCTTGAAATAGCTGTTCAGACCTTTTGGAAGGATTGTGAATATTTCTGGTAAAGTGAAACAACTATTTCCAGGCTGCGATAGAATACTTCAAAAAAGTTTCCAAACTCTAGTTAAAAATCAAAGGATATAGTTTAGCATGACTGTGAATTCAGTCTACATATAAAATCCTTCTCCAAAATTATTTGGTTAAGAGCCACTGATGATGGTGTAGTGATGTATGACGGTTTAGTGATATTTCTAATGGGTGTTAAGACTTTTTAATATTTGCTTTTTGCTTTTTAACTTTTCTTATGCCCAAAATAGGTGGAACAAACATGTAAAATGCTTATTTCACTTTTTTTTAAAAAAACAAAAGATAGTGGAGAGTGGTCGGCTGTTGATACGTTCTAGCAGCGAAACAGGAGGCTCAGGAACCGTATCTGGCATAGAGGCTGTGCATCCTGCTGCAAGCTAAAGTTATGCCGGCAGAAGCACTAAGCATTCCTAAAATCCTATGACACTAAAAGGACAAGCTTCATTAAGTTAATTAAGATTTCATAAAAAGAAATGGCATCAAGCTACTGATTAGGTATTTCACACTTATTGCAAATTACCGAACTAAAAAAACAAACTTACAGCCATTACTGGATTTTCAATGATCCGTTGGGAGGCACTGAACACGTTCCATGATGCTGTGCAAATGGCTGACATCATCAGATGGAATTCATGTGTCCCACTGGTCAACACCCCCCCCCAAAATCACTGACAGGTATCTATTACAAAATCAAGCATGCACACTAAAAAAAATATATCAGGAATTGTATACCAATGGTGTATTTATTCACTTGCCCCCAGTGAACAGGGAAGATTTGGTTAACAGGTGAGCTTCCCCCTCTCTCGCACAAAACACTCAGCTCAGTGTACACATTAGACTAAACGCAGGGGAAGAGAGGAAGAGCCCGTAGTAGTGCGTGTTGGTTTTGTCACATGGCAAAGAGAATGAGGAATGCTACCATCAAGCAGAAGAGCCCCATGGCTTCGGAGAGCGCAAAACCCAGGATGGCATAGGAGAAGAGCTGCTGCTTCAGGGAGGGGTTTCTGCGAAGGAATTAAAGAAAGAGATATATATGCCGATCAGAGAACAGAGTACCAACATCTATTAAGGGCATGTCTGACGTTACATTGTTCCTGGCCATGTCAGGCATATTAGGAGAAGCAAAAAAAAACCCCTAGCCGCACAGAGAGCCTTTAGCCAGATTTGCAATTAAATCTGTACAATTTATTAGACTATAAAGATTTTATTAGGGTTTGTTCTGCACCAGGTCCTTTTAGCACTGGTTTTCTGCAGTCCATTGCAAGCAGAGTTAAAACTAAGGCTCCGAGAGACACTTAAGATGCTGCTACTGTATATCAATAAATAGTGGCCAAGAGCTTTCAGAGTTTATTTCTTTCTGGAAAATGTCCCTGCAATGTTAATTAGAAGCTTCCCTTTGCACCTTTGTCCATCACTGTTTTTATTCTGCGTAGCTACGGCATCACTGATGAAGAGCCTTCTCCTCAGTAGTGCAAACAAGAAGAGGAAATGGATACTTCATTTTAAAAATGGGAGTGTTATTTGCGAGGGATATCTTTTTTTTTTAAAAAAAATGGGAAAATAATGTTACTAGATATATATCCTCAGTGAGAAGAACTGAATAATTAAGGACAATCATCAGTCATGCCACAGCTCTACTGAACTAAAGCAAACAGAGGCAGAACCTGGGAGGAAGAAACATCTAATTACAGGTAGCCCTCAACTTACAACCTCAATTGAGACCACAATTTCTATTGCCAATCAAGGTGGTTAAGTGAGTCATTCCCTCTTTTACCATCCTTTTTGGCCACTATTGTTAAATGAATCACCATCAATCATTAAGTGACTCACATGGTCATGAAACAAATAACAGTTTCTCCGACGGACTTTGCTTTTTTGAAACTGACTGGGAAGGTCACAAATGGCAGTCACATGACTCTGGGACCCTGCAATCGCCATAAACACATGCCTATTGCCAAGTGCTTACATTTTGATCATGTGACCGTGGGGGAATGCTGCAAAGTCACTTTTTTCCAGCGCTGTAACTTCGAACAGTTGTTAAACAAATGTTAAGTCGAGGGCACTAAAAGCCTGGAAAAATCCTGTTAATTCCCTGCCATTGCATAATGACACTACAAATGGGACACAGGTAAAACTCCCCCATACCTGGCATAGCCAATGATGAGACTGCCAAACACGGTTCCAATGCCAGCACCAGAGCCAGCTACGCCCACAGTCGCAGCACCAGCGCCAATAAACTTGGCGGCAGTATCAATGTCCCTGGACACTGCGCTTGTTTGGAACTGCCGATGCAGCAGCGTCAAGACTTCATGCTGAGCACCTGAAAGGCAGCACGGCTAGGAGCAAATAAGAAATAGGGGGAGTAAAAGGTGAAGTTCTGAAACTGGAGGTAACTAAATACTAGACTGTGTGGAAATGGACAGACTTACTTTGAGGTCGAAAGAAAAAGAAGAAACAGAATATTTTCAAACTTGGGACCTACTTTAAGAATGGTTAGAGGAAAAGATTTAGGGATTAGGAATTTAATTTGTATTAGTGAATAAGATACTCAGACAACACGTTTTGTTGAATGATTACCATTGAACTCTGTTTAAAAATAATAATAATACATTATAAAAAAAAAGAAATAGGGGGACTAAAAGGTAATGTTCTGAAACTGGAGGTAACTAAAGAGCACTGCCATTAACCAATCCTGGCTGTTGAGGTTTGTTATCTTTTCAGTCAGGTTATACTGTATTTCCAAATATACCAGAGTTCAATTTAAAACCAATTTCTAGTTTGGCTTGATAGTGGCTATAAACTTTGGCAGGGGACAATTACCTCAGTCTGAGCCATTGTAATTACAAAGAATAGGTAGGCAATCTGTTTCATCAGCTCCAGGCAACTGGGTGCTGTTCTTAGCATACAAGCCACATGGAGAGTATCAGATGACCCAAACCTGGGATAGAGAATCACATGACAACAAGACCCGGATTCAAATGCCTCTGTGACTGTGAAGCACACTGCATTTAACTGTTGATCCTCATCTAGGAACCAGCCTAGAATTATATGTCCTCTTTACAAGAGTGGGATTAAAGCAATACATGAATGAGGAACTGATGGAGATAACTTCTCAAAGCTTATTACCAGTTCCAAAGTCTGAACTGGCCTTAGCTTCTCCCTGTGGTGAGGAGGAATAGCTGGAAGTACTCCAAATAAGCTCCAAAGGTAGTAGATTCAAACCTTGACAAATTCAATAATGATCTGCAAACCTAATTATATTATACAGAGATGGTCTTGCAGCATCCTGAGGCCCTCTAGTGACTTGTTGTAGGTTTTTTTTTTCTTTTACATGGTATCTATTTGGAAATGAATACTGTTTTATTGCTGCTGCTTGTATAATCTAAAAAAATCTAGCAGGGCCAATTCAATGGACGAGGAAGAATCCCACTTCAAGAAACTCAGATATGAACGAATAGAGGAAAATTTATATCTATTGCATCAATAAAACCTAAAGCAATCAGTCCAGAGAGTGGGCAGAGGCTGAATTCAGGGCAATCAAATTCTGAAGTATCAATCAGGAGCAGGAAAATTCCCCTCAGGTAGGCTATATAAAAGAGGACAAAGGAATGCCATTTTGCTTTCCATCGTGGAAGGAGACAGGGTCTTTTTTCAGGCTTGCTTCAACCTGTTAAGAAAACCCTCCAACCTGGCGAATGACTAGAGAATCAGAATAAAGTAGCCACAGCCAATGGTAAACTAGACACAGATTAATGTGTTTTTGTTGAATTATTTCCTGGATCAATCTGAGTTATGTTTTTGTATCCTAGGTCCAATTTTGTTCTACCTGTATTGTAGGGATGTGTATTCCTGCAAGAAAATCCTGTGAGTTAAAGCCTGCGGGAATTGCACTCTTCTCTTTTTCTCCCGCTGTCTTTCAGGCACATTTATTTCCATATCTTAATCTGTATTATAAAAGCCTTGTTATGTTTTTCTAGAATCAGTATTCCCATTTTGATACCGAATGCTCCAATACAACTATTCACTGATAGTAGCGATGTGCAGTGCTGAATCTTCTCAGGGCAGAATGTTCTGGAGAATTCCGGAATATTCTCACTGATACCAATCTGACTATTCTAGGGGTGATCTGAAAGCTTTCAGTATATTGATTGGAATAGCTGCATTGGACTGGTTGAATTGAACAACTGCTTTTGCACATCCCTGGTTAAAGCTATAGCAAGTTTTTGCCTGCAGAAACCTTGATAAGACAAAGAAGCAATGCTGAGAAGATTCAAAATTTCTCTCTTTTGGATATCCTAACTTACCTTCTCCGTCCTGATCTGAGGTCTGTTCAGCACAGAAGCAGAGAGAGGTCTGCACAAAACCGTAGAACTGTTCCTCACCTGCAGAAAGAAAAAAAAACACATCACAGGAGAGAACAGAAACAAAACTTCCACTGGTAAAACAAGCTTCCTCGCCAAGCACATTCTAATTTTAAAGGCAAAATCCTAACGGTTAAAAGGAACAACTGTGGGGTCAAATCACGGTGATTTAATATATTGTGTAAATCCAAATATTTTTATTCGTAAACCATAGTTTATGGCTCTGTATTATATGTAAATCAAAACATTAAGACTTGTTCAAACTACAATCAAAACAAAAAAAGTTGAATATAATGTATGAACACTGATTTGAATATGTCCACAATAGCCACCAAGCATAGTTATGGTGAACTTTTAGAAGAGAAAGGTATGGAGGCAGTAAAAGAGAAAACATCCTGTCAATTTCTTACACCCAGGTCGGAGGAGGAAGAATCCAAATAAAAACATCGCTGGAAGATAGTTTCCCCATTGCATGACATCAGTGTTTGGTTCCAGTACTAATTTTTTTATCACTGCAGCATTTTATAAAGTGGGTTTTGATGATCACCAGAAGCCTTGTCAGGTTAATCTTACCTTTCTACTACTTTCTTTGGCAAAATGTGGCAATCTCAAGAACAGGGTTAACCAACCTTTGTTGGCTGGAGAATTCTGGGATCTGAAGTCCACAAGTCTTAAAGTTGTGGACTTCAACTCCCAGAATTCCCCAGCCAGCCAAGGTTGGACAACCCTGCTCTAGATCTAAGGAACTTTGATTTCAGAAAAGCATTTCATGCACCACCAACCCCCCATAGCATTCTGATCAGCAACTTAATTGAATATGGGTTGGTGGGATGGCCAATATTCTAGAAGGCGGAACTAAATTTGAAAGAATCTTGGTATGTTAGAGAAAGAGAATGAAAAATTGCAACATAAAATTTAACCACAACAAATGCAAATTTCTTTTCATACGAAAGATCAAATACAGAGGTATAGAATGGGCACTACCTGGCTTAACAAAGCTACTTACAAAAATGATCTGGGACTAGTAATTGATTGCAAACTGAATTTATGGGGGCAATGTGACAGGGCTGGAAAAGGGTCCAGGTTGCATACACTCCCAAATCATGAAAAATAATCATTTAATTTTGCTGTGCATTGGTCAAATATCACCTTGAATATTGTATCCATTTCTGGTCACCATATTTTAAAAACTAGATAGATGGATGGATGGATGGATGGATAGATATAGATAGACAATGATAGACAGACAGGTAATGATAGACAGACAATGATAGATAGACAGACAGTCAGACAATGATAGATAGATAGATAGATAGATAGATAGATAGATAGATAGATAGATAGATAGATAGATAGATAGATAGGCCTTTATTGTCATTTTTTTTACTGTGGGCACAATGGCACATATTAAAAATGAAATTTAGTTGCTTGCTCTCAAAGTGTGCACATACATAGCACACATTTAAACACACTATATACAACATGTGTATAGACCTACACCCTTACATATAAGTAACATATAAATATTAATCACTGTCTATTTAGAATATATAACGGAAGGAGGAAGCTTTAGAGTTCACGAGGTTAATACTGTATGGAACAAAACTGTGACTGAATCTGGATGTTTTGCTTCGGATACCACGGAGCCTCCTCCCAGAAGGTAACAAGGAAAACAGGTTGTGAAGAGGATTGTCCCAAACAATCTTACAGACCCTGCTCAAGCAACGCTTATATGCTATGTCCTGGATGGAAGGGAGGGAACTGCCAATAATCTTTTTTAGCTATTCTCACCACTCTCTGCATCGCCTTCCTGTCTGAAGCAGTGATGCTTCTAAACCAGACTGTGATGCAATATGAGAGGATGCTCTCAATCGTCCCTCTGTAGAAGTTGGTAAGGATAGGGAAAGGAAGATGCAGGCGCTACTGTGCCCGCTTCACCAGTGTCTCGCTGTTGAGCGACCAAGCCAGCCTACTTGTTAACTGCACACCCAGGAATTTGATGCTGGTAACCATCTCCACATTAATGCACAGAGGAGTGTGGCTGTGCCTGCCTTTTCTGAAATCAACAATGATCTCTTTGGTTTTTCCAATGTTTAACACTAGGCTGTTTTCCTTACACCAATTCACCAAACCCTCAACCTTCTTGCAGTAAGCACCCTCATTGTCATCATGAATAAGACCCACTATTGTTGTATTATCTGCGAACTTCACAATATGGTTGGTGGCAAACCTAGCACAACAGTCATGGGCCAACAGGGTGAACAGCAGTGGACTTACGATGCAGCCCTGAGGAGAACCTGTGCTCAAGAAAATGGTGTTAGAAATATTTGTTCCAACTCGCATATATTGGGGCCTGTTAGTAAGAAAATCAAGAATCCAGTTACACAAAGGAGTGTTTAAGCCTAAGAGACCCAGTTTGTCTACTAGATGCTGGGGAATGATTGTGTTAAAGGCCGAACTGAAGTTGACAAACAACAAATGCACAAGAATATTTCTTTCCTCTAGTGCTTCAAGCTCAGATGGAGAACAGAAGAAATAGCATCCTCCGTAGAGCAATTTAGTTGGTAAGCAAACTGAAGTGGGTCAAATGCTGGCGGGAGGCTACATACAATAATGTCCTTTATCAGTTTCTCAAAGCATTTCATAATGATGGATGTCAGTGCAACCGGACAGTAATCATTGAGGCCTGACAAAATGATGGCTGTCTTAAAACACAATGGGACCACTGCCTGCTGCAATGAGAGATTGAAAATATCTGTGAGAACACAAACCAGCTCATCTGCGCATTCCCTAAGAACACGTCCAAGGATATTATCTGGGCCTGCTGCTTTCCGAATGTTAACTTTCCGCAGTGTTTTCCAGACAGAGGTGACATCAAAGCTAAGCACTTGCTGGTCAGGATGGAGCACATTTAGACAACTGGAATCAATTTGGTTGATTGACTGATTCCAGAAGACCAACAAGGATGATCAGGTGATTAGAAACTAAATCTTAGGAACAGACTGAATGGACTGGGAATGTTTAGAGTTAAGGAGAGAAGATTGTGTGATGGTTTAAAGTGTTCATCCAATACCTGAAATGATGTCACAACGAACTTCAAAATCCAAGATCTGATCTCTATTATCCCAGACAGCAGGACCCAGAATAATGGCTCTAATTTACAGGAAGGTAGATTCCAAAGGAATGTTAGCAAGTTTACAATAATGATAACTTGGCAACAGAAGTAGCTGGACCTAGTAAGAAGACAAATTCTATTTGCTGAAACCATTCAAGCAGGATTTAGATCAGTGTTTCTCAACCTTGACAATTTTAAGGCATATGGACTTCAACTCCCAGAATTCCACAGCCAGCAATGCTGGCTGTGGAATTCTGGGAGTTGAAGTCCACATGTCTTAAAATTGTCAAGGTTGAGAAACACTGATTTAGATGGTCATCTATTCTGCAGGTATTAACTCAGATTGTGCACACACTGCGAGGTTGGATCTTATTCTACAATCTCCAAAGACGCAAGTTCCTTATAAGTTCCAATTTTCTCATGGGGATGGCGCATATGGTATATTTTAATAATTTATCTTATTGAGTCCCAGGATAGTAACTGTTTCATATTTTAAATAAGGAGTACTGATTTAAAAGGTGGTAATGTGGTACGTATTAATGCTTTTTTTTTTAAAAAAAAAAAGATTCAACAGTTTAGAGCGAGTAATACAATATTTGCAACTTGTACAAAGTCATGAAAATAAAATGAGCTACGCTTGTGTTTTTAGTTTGCGCAATGTATTTTGTCAGATATAAACAATGGAAAATATTGTCCGGATGGACCCTTCTGGGATTTGGAATTTTACTGTTATTCTCACCAGCAAGTATTAAGGAAAATGTGTAAATTAAATTCCACATTTTCATTGATCATTGTAATCTGAAGAACCAGCAGCAATTAGAATCTGCGAATTAGGCTTCATTTTTATGCTACTTGAGCCATCAACGGGAAAGAAAACCAAACACTGGTTGGGCCACATGGGAAGAACAACCCCCTTCTTATAGCCAATTGATGTTGAACTTTCTCAATATTATCATAATTTAACCTGGGAGAAGGCATGGAGCATACCCCAAATTAGAAATGGCATATATTTGAAGGATCCTTTAATAAAAATAATTATTAATCAAAAAAGCAATAGAGATGTATTTAACATAAATAAGATTCTCAAGCTGAATTCTTCATTTAGTACTAGACATAGACTACCTAAACCAGGGGTAGGCAACCTTGGCTCGTTTATGACTCGTGGACTTCAACTCCCAAAATTCCTGAGCCAGCCATGCTGAGTTGAAGTCCACAGGTCATAAAAGAGCCAAGGTTGCCTACCCCTGACCTAAACTGTACAGGTTGGGCTGCTCCATCTTTTGAACCATGCCTGTTCAAACCACAGAGTGTGTGAAGTGTTCTTCTCTTATCCTACCTATTAGTGCAGTAATCCATCAACTCAATGTACAACCTACGACACAATCTTGGGAGGCTGCAGGGCTGAACGCAGCCCTGTGCCCATTCCTGGCCTATGCTAAGTTGGGAATAGCCATCATATTTCCAACATCAAAGGTAGAACTTTCAGATAAAGTTAACAAAAGATCAAAACTGGAAGGAAGAAGATATTTATAAGCTCCTGTAATTCAGAAAGGTGAAGAATTTTTTCTTTTAACTACCTGCAGTAATTTACCTATAGGATTGGGAAAAGATAAACAAAACATAGTCCAGAGTAAGAAGGTCCACTCTCAAAGCAGGAATATAATCTGCTGCCCACATCTATTTTGCTTACTCCTGGTCAGGAGTTGCAACTTTCAGCAGAGAAAAAATACAACCAAACTGCTCAAACAATATTCTGTTTTTGTAGTGATATAGGAAAGAATGTGACATGATCACAGCAATAAAAAGTCAAGGTTTCTCAGGAGGAAACCCAAAAGCATATAGCGTACATGATCAGCTATATAACTTTTTTATTTAAAAAGTGCTGTTGTGTGTATTCAGATGTTGGCAGAAAGTTTTAGACTCATGGAAAAACAGGGAAAGAAGAATGGGTTTCTAGGACAAAAAGACAGGAACACTAAAATATGCACGATCCCCTTGTCATAAACCACCTCTTTAACCCACTCCAATTTATAGCTCTACAGCAAGAGCTGCTAAGATACTTTATCATGAGGATAAGGAGTCAAAATTGAAAGAAATCTTCAGAAGCATCTTCAGGACAAATTATACTATAAGCTCATGCTCAATTGCATAGTTGCAAGTTTTGTAGTTCATTGACTACATGTCAACATGGTCAATTGCTTTGAAAGCCTACACACTATTAAAAATACCCAAGAAGTACACCTTAGTTACTCACCAGGGCGGAGGCAGAAATCAACTTTGCACAAGTGTACATATTCAAAGTTGTGGGGAACAACCACATTCAACAGCTGAAAAACAAAGTAAATGCCAAGATATTAGGAGAACATATTCATGGCTTCCATTATCTTTCACAAGTAGGAATCTACAGGTAGTCCTCACTTAGCAACCAAAACGGAGACCGGCAACTCCATCGCTAAGTGCTGTTGTTGCTAAGCAGAAAATGATGTGACTGTGATGGGCTTATGCACTCACTTTTCTTTCAGTCGTTAAGCAAAACAACATGTGACCACAACTTATCATTTTATTTCCATCTTCTCTATTAACTCTGCTCGTCACAAGCCAGTGGCAAAGCACACAAATGGTGATAATGTGACTGTGGGATACTATGACAGCCGTAAATGTATGTCATTGCAAAGCAGTGGAATGGTGATCAGATGACCATAGGATGCTACAATGGTCATAAATGCAAGACCTGGTTGCAAGCTATTTTTTTTAATATGGTCATATCTGAATTGTTGCTAAACAAAGCAGTTCATAAAGGCTACCTGTACTATATTTGGAAGATCCATCAGGAATGATTTATGCAGGACACCAATAATAAATGAAATGATAATACAATGGAAAAAAACTAAAAAAATAGTACACTGTATGTTCTCTGTTGGATAAAGGGAACTGATTAGCACAAGCTGGGCTTCACAAATTTTAAACTGGCTGGTCAAACATTTCAGTATATTTTTTCTTCAGAAAGAGGTTCTCTAAAGTTTCTTTTGTATGTTCAGATTAGATTTTGAATTTTACGTTATACCAAATTCTCAAGGATTCAGGACAGTGAATTTTATGACAGAGAACCAATGCAATTCCTTGCTAATTCCTAAAATTACACTGCTAGACTAATTTGATGCTTATTCTAGATATTAAACATTTACTAATGTAAGGTGGATCTAAAGTCACCTCTAGAAGATATTCAGATGGAACGCTTTGAAACCGCGGAGGGGTAGAGGGAGACTGTAAATGAAGGAGTAATTTTTAAAATGTCAGCTAACTTTACAGTTAATAAAATCTGGCACTTGATTTACCACAAATCAGTGTGACATTCTGAATCTTGATTGTTTAATAGCAGCAAATATAAAGATTTCCATCTTATATTGCTTTTATGAATCAAGCTTGGGAACGTGGAATTTATGTATGTGTGGAAGGACTGTGTTTCATTCATTTGCCATACACCAAAAACACTCCTGGATCAGAATCAAATTCTAGTTGATTAGTGACCAGGTTTAATTTGAAAAGTGAAAAAGATATACCAAACACACCTGTCAGCAACTGGATTCTGTGATTTAGATTGTAGTCAAGTATGATATTTACATCACCAGAAGTAGCATTTGCATTCAGCCATCTCATAACACATAGGACTGAATTATTTGTTGTCCCTAGATTACTCCGAGCAGAGTCTCAGGACAAGAGGCTCTAACAACTACTACAAGTAAAATATTCCATAGATGCACATTTGACATTCATGATGTACCTGTGAGGATTATTCAAGGCATGGTGGTCTCAAATCAATATACAGTTTATATGGGCTGTATGAAATGAGTGCTTCCTTTCCCCCCTGAAAATATTTCTTTTTATGCACTGCTTTTTAATAAGCTCGCCAAGCTTGCTATTATACACAGCAGATGACCAGAACTAAAAATTAGATGTGGACCATGTTTCAAATTGTTTTCAAGGCAGCAGCCATGAGATTCAGAGAAGAAAAAGGATGTGCTCTACAAAACACTCAACCTGCATGGCAGCAACTGGACTACAGATCCAGAATCCCTCTGCCACATCCTATGGGATATAAACTGTGGAGGAAGAACTGCCAGTCAGCCTTGATTTGCTCCTGTAGTAGCTAATAGCTTCAGCTACAAAAACCAGGTAAAGCGTTTCATTATTTGGGGATGAACAATATAGAGAGACAGAAGAAATCAAGATTTATTCATTCTTATAGGAAAAATAGCTGTATCATCAGTCACTAATACATACATTTATTGGAATAGCAATGATAACTTCCATAATTGAGTAATGTTTTATTCACAGTTTACAATCAAATACTAGTTGCCCTCCTGTGGATAAGCCTACTTTATAGCTAACTGTCTTAGCATGATTCAGAATAGAGTAACCGTTGTGATCACATACATAATCCACAGTGATTCCTGCGGGGTTTATTATAAGGAACTGACAAAGAAAAATGCTTCATTACTTTCATTATGCACTGCTGTTAGGCAGTGAAAAAGCTTAGCGGAAAAGGGGAAATGATATATAAAAATAAAAAAATAAAGATACTTGTCAGCAGCAAATACTTTTAAAAGACAACCAAATGAAAAACTCAGGATTTCCCCACACACTCTCATATGCACTAGTTCAGAAAAATTGAAGAAGCTAATAGTTCTCCCATAATTTCTTAACCAAATTTCAATAAAATTCAAAGCCTTTCCTATCTTGAATATTTCAATACAATACTTACCAGAGGACTTAAAGATGAGATACATTATCTTACTTGAAGAATCATTCGGAAAATATTACTTAGAGCACAAAAAAAAATCTTATTGTTGTCAAGATTTTTATAACCACTATGGATGTTTTCAAATGCAAATAGGAAAAGGGAGCCATTTCTTCATTTGTGTCTGGTAGAGCAAGGATTGAGCAAAAATTAAACTGAATCATCTAAAAGATATCTGGGTGATGATTCATTATTTTGCCAGTAAATCTTATGGTGGACAGATTGTTCAATAGTAACAACAAATGGAAACGAAGAAGCTTTTTGAATGAGAAGTGAAACATTTTCAAAGAAAAAAACAAGAAAATCTATTGCCTTTTGGAATAGCTCCTTTGAGACAAACAGGCTATAAATTCTAACCTGTTGTGGTGGTGTAAGTGGTTCGGGTACAGAACTCGGAGCAGGGAAAATCCAGGTTATTATCCATCTTAAATCTCAGTTTACTGGAAAACTGCCACTCTATTTCAGCCCCACCTATCTCACTAGGTTTTTGTTGTGGGAAAAATGGCAGGAGAGAATACTAAGTGTGTTGTCTTGATCTTCTAAATCAGGGGTGTCAAACTGCTCGGCCCATGGGCTGGATGCGTCACGTGGAAGCCGCACCCACCCCATTGCAGGCAATGGCAAAACTGTCCCGATAGTCGCGCGACGTCACGTGACGTCGTGAGTCTGACATGTCTGTTCTAAATGAAAGTGGGATATATATGTATAAATTACTAAAAAATAAGTCCTGGGCTTTGAATCTGGTAACTCAATGCCCCCACAATGCCAAAGTGATGTGATCAAAATTCAGACATTTGGCAACTGATTCATATTTAGGACGGTTGCAGTGTCCCGGGCTCATGCAATCCCCTTTTGTGACCTTCTGAGAAGCCAAGTCAACGGGGAGGCAGATTCACTTAACAACCTTGTTATTAACATCTGCAGTGATTCATTTAACAAGTGTGGCAAGCAAGGTTGTAAAATGGGGGCAAAACTCACTTAACAAATGTCTCACTTAGCAACAGAAATCTGGGGCTTAATTATGGTTGCAAGCCAAGGACTTACCTGTACCTCCTCTCCCCTATCTCAGAACTTGGGCAGCGGGTAAAAATTTCTGCCTTTATTTATAGTTAGGCATTCTCCTCGGGAAACAATAAAAGGAGGTTACACCGAAATTGGCAACGACCATATCGAAGTCTATGGAGATTCTCAGTCATCCAGGTCATAGTTGCTCCAAAGGTGCTTTTTTCCCCCCCACGAGGCAACTGGACTTTCTTTGTTGTTCCTTGAAGACCTTTCAAGAAGCTTCTTCAGCTCTGACTGGAAAGAGCTGAAGAAGCTTCT
>NW_015386100.1:4957-6577 GCF_001527695.2 Protobothrops mucrosquamatus | reverse complement strand
GGGAAACAATAAAAGGAGGTTACACCGAAATTGGCAACGACCATATCGAAGTCTATGGAGATTCTCAGTCATCCAGGTCATAGTTGCTCCAAAGGTGCTTTTTTCCCCCCCACGAGGCAACTGGACTTTCTTTGTTGTTCCTTGAAGACCTTTCAAGAAGCTTCTTCAGCTCTGACTGGAAAGAGCTGAAGAAGCTTCTTGGAGGAGAAGCGAAACGTCTTCAAGGAAAAACAAAGGAAGTCCAGTTGCCTCGTGGGGAAAAAAAAAGCACCTTTGGGATGACCATTGCGAAGCTTGAATTCTACAGGTTTCTTTTTTTTTGGTTTTAATTGCCGCCGATCGGACCTGCATCAGATCAAGCCGCATCAGATCCATCAGATCAGATCCATCAAAGCGGCAGAGGACTGAGTAACACTGTCATCAGCAACCTTGAGGACTTGGCACGCCCTACTACAGAAGGACGAGCCATGGGCAGCCTGGGGCTGCTTCATCCTGCGCATCGGCTTTGCGAGGCATCACCTGCAAGGACACTTGCGCCGTAAGGGAACCGGAGGTCCAGCTACGACGAACTCTGCGGATTCTATTGGGGCGGGGGGGGGGGGGGATAAATAGTCACACACCGCAAATCCCCGCCTACACGCCAGCCAAGATCATTCCCAAGGGTGGCTCCGCCCACCGCAAGCTCCGCCCCTTGTCCCGCCGAGACGGTGTCTGTCCCGCTTGACCCCACTGTGCACCCCTTCAAGACCGAGGAGGAGTGGAGTGCAAAAAAAAGAAGCGAAGCAAAAAGGGCGGCCGGGGTGAAGCAGGCGGGCGGGGCAGGGGGGAGAGGATTTCCCGGACACCACAAAGCCCAGGGCTCCGCGACCCTACCTGCTGCTCAGGAGAAGAGAGCGCGAAGGACCGCTTTCCGCGCGTGCGCTAGCGGAAGGACGACTGTAGGGCTTTAAGCCGCCCGGAAACGGTTTCTCGGCGAAGGAGCGAGGTGGCTGGAGCGCCCATCACGCCAAGGGGAAAAAAATGCAAGTGGGGAAATGGCCTTGAGTATGTGACAGCGCCATCTGCCGGTTTCGGGGGTTGTACGGAAGGTTACCCTTCTAGTCGACCGGAAGCCGACTGTACAGTTTTCACGTCTCGCCCTCTTCTTGCCGGAAAATGTGACAATTCGCTTTTCAAATCATTCAGGAGCATCGCGCCCCAACGGTGGCAACATTTGAAGATATTTGTGTGGCCGTTGCAAGGGAGAAAAGAAGGACCGCTGGTGGCGCTTTCCTCTTTATTACAGCAGGTGTCGCTCTCGGGCGAACCAGCAACTTTTAAACTTGTTTTGCTGATGAATACATTCGCGAAGGTTATTCGCCAAGATGACCGGTGGATAGAAGTGTGCAGTTAGCGGGATGACTTAGAAGTTAGGTTGTTGTTGTGTCTTCTTCTTCTTCTTCTTCTTCTTCTTCTTCTTCTTCTTCTTCTTCTTCTTCTTCTTCTTCTTCTTCTTCTTCTTCTTCTTCTTCTTCTTCTTCTTCTTCTTCTTCTTCTTCTTCTTCTTCTTCTTCTTCTTCTTCTTCTTCTTCTTCTTCTTCTTCTTCTTCTTCTTCTTCTTCTTCTTCTTCTTCTTCTTCT
>NW_015386100.1:0-3188 GCF_001527695.2 Protobothrops mucrosquamatus | reverse complement strand
GCACTAGGTCTCAAAGGCCATCTTTTAGTTCTAGGATCCGCATGTGTTAATTATTGCAGCAGCAGAATTTCAATAGGGGGAGGCAATCTACCTTGTGGCTTGCCAGAGTGCAATTGATACACTGGCCTATTCTTTCATCTTTGGGTCCTGATCTGTATTTTTATGGGCCAGCATGGAGCTTCTTCCTACCTACTAGCTGAGGGGGGGGGAGGGAGTGGTAGAAAAATGCATCTTGATAAAAGCTAATTTTTTTTAAGGGCGGTCAGAATGTAGCAGGAAGAGGCAACTGTATTATAGCTGAGGACTTTTAAAAAAATATTTTTCAAAAGAGCCACAAAAGTTGTAGGGATGATCCATTGATACCACTGGAAGGAATAGGGCTGGTGTTCATGGCCCCTTTTCACACTTGGTGCTTGAGTAGGATTTAAGTGCAACATAAAGCAAACTGAAGATTCATATTTTAATTTGTTGATGTTGCCTAATTCAGTGATTTGTTGTACATCATTAATGCAATGCTGAAATCTGCAGTTGGAAAAGTCCTCCCCTGTCCATTGTCCAAAACCTTGAGGACATTCCTGCACAGAGCAAGCTTATTATACTTGCCATTGGATTCCATACACACAGCGTTGAATGACATATTTCAAAGAGCTGAATGGAAGCTGATCATCCAGTGGAACCGAGAAGCTGTGTTTCCATTTAAAACTAACTTGCTTATTCAGCTGTGAGATGAGTTCCTTTAAAGTATGTAGGAAGTAATAGCTGTCCAGATTTGCAACATAACACTTGCAAGCTATTCAAGGAATGAGAGGGGGCAGGGGAGAGAAATGGCTTCATTATGGCTAATAAAGTTAATAATAGTAGTAATAACAGCAACATCAGTGCTGCAAGCATTGGCCTTTTATTAGGCAGTCCCATGAGACATATATATGCATAAGACCGCACTGGGTGATCTTGTCCCTATTAAATCACAGAACGTTGTACAGTCTTCATTGTGCTTGCCTCTGCCATGTCCTAAAGACGGGCACGAGAAAAGCCACCATTTTACAGACAAGAAAACTGAGAATCTGGGGCATCGGGCAGAATTTGAACTCAGGAGCCAAAACTTACTACAAAATGCTCCCTGTCAAAGTAAACAATAGTATTTCTCTTGAGCTCATCCTCACTATTAGAATCGATACAAATACTCCTGAAGAAACCCCCAGCTTACATACAAGCAGTAAATTCCCCCTAAATACATGCATGCACACGCTGGCACAGAAAAGCAGAATTAACACTCTTTGTTCAGCTCCCCGAAGGCGCACACACAGATTTGTAATACACATTCATTCTTTCTCTGAGCACACCTCCCATTAATTTTTCACCTCCTCCTCCCTTTTTTCCTTTCAACGTCCTAGCCATCTTTCTCCCCAGGGAGAAGGCCAAGAGCTAGGCATCATATCAAGTTGTCTTTGCTTAACCCAAGGTTTCGGTGGTTGTAATTTATACACCTCCTCTTTGGGCCAAGAAAAGCTGTTAACTCATCTTTATTGCTGAGGGGGAAAATCCAAGATGCAGCTTTTAAGTATTTCATCCCTCACAGGGTCAGGTTTCCTGGGATAATTGGTTTGTGATCACATGAAATGTATGCGTATGTAGGATGGGAAGCATCTATTGCAGTGTTGTGGCAGTGTCCTAGTGGTTGCAGCGCTGAGAGCTAAAATATCAAATGGCATAACAAGACAAGGCTTATTCATCAATATCAACAGACTTTCTAACATGTCTCCTTCTGAGTTCACATCTTGCACTGGGTTGCTTAATTACCCTTTAATTAAAAAAAAAATAAAGCTGTGTTCATAAACCTGCTAAAATAGAAACCTTCACTTAGAAATCACAATAGCTAGATTTGCACCCCAGATTATTGGCGCAATTTTCCACCCCCAACAAATAAAAAAAAAAGTCTGTGGTACAAATTCAGCCCCTCTTTGGTTACATGTCCATCTACCCAAATATTGTAAACTTGGAAGTTATGAATAGGAAAGAGGTTAAACTGAGAGCACGGAAGAGAAAATCTTTGTAATTGACAAAGGGAAGAAATGAAAGTGGGATACAGATTTGATAATAGCAATAGCACTTAGACTTATATACCGCTTCACAGTGCTTCACAGCCCTCTCTAAGCGGTTTACAGAGGCAGCCTATTGCCCCCCAACAATCTGGGTCCTCATTTTACTGACCTCGGAAGGATGGAAGGCTGAGTCAACTTAAGTCAACATAGGTAAGAAGAAAAAGATGCCCTTGAACTGAACTCTTTTGCTGGAACAGAAGCATCCAGGCAAGTTGATTTAGGGAAAAGCACAGATGTGGTTTCCAGTTGCCTTTTTCCAGATGCTTTTTCGGCTTCCTAGCCTAGCACTGAGCCCTAGGATTCCTTGGTGGCCATCTATCCAGCTACCATGTAAAATGGACTGAGGTGGGAGATCTAAGTTTAGAAAACCAGAGAGAAGGAAATTAGCAGCCATAATAGGAGTTTAAACGGAACAAAGAATCGGAGATAATAGATACACCATAATCTGATGGAATTGCACCTGCTTATGACTCTAAGCAGCATTATGGGACTTACAGCAATGACATCAGAATTGGAAGATTATTGAAGTAGAACATTGGAAGCTCTGTGTGTGTGTGTGTGTGTGTGTGTGTGTGATTTTGTTTAATGATATTCCATTCATTCTATGTTAGTATACTGTCTGGTCCAATAGCCAGGTAACAATTGTTGTAAAGTAAGTAGAAATGTTATTAAGATGAGAGAGAGGACTGAGTCTTTTAACAATGATATTGCTAGCTGACAGAAGAAATAAGATTGCCAAGAGGAAGGGTATAATCAATTACGAGCTTAAAGGCAATTACGCAGAGCCGTGTAAGCGGCTTGTCAACTGTGACACTCTCAGCTGCTTCTTAAAGCCACTTCAGACATAGCAGGCCAGACTTGCAGTGGATTCACAATAGGACTGGAACGATGCTTAGTCCTAATTATGGCCACTTCAACAGCCAACTGACCCTTCCCTTGTTTCTTGTCCTTCCCATTTGTCCCTGCTGGCTGATTACTGTGTGGACTAATCTACCAGTATCTGCTTTTTCATTTCCTCCTCACTAGTCCTCATCTTTCCTTTGTTTTTCTGGATGTTTCCATTCCCTTTTCCCACATTGTCGCAAA
>NW_015386099.1:1372048-1388444 GCF_001527695.2 Protobothrops mucrosquamatus | reverse complement strand
CTCATCTCCGTTTCAAAGCAATTGAACCAGTGCTGTCCAAAGACATTTTTGTGGTCATGTGGACAGCATGACATCAAGGAGCACTGCTAGCTTCCCACTGAAGTGGTACCTATTTATCTACTTGCATTTGCATGCTTTTAAACTGCTCTGTTGGCAGGAGCTGAGGCAAGTAATGGGAGCTCACCCTGTCACATGGTGCTCAGGTCTCGAACCTGGGCTGCCGGCTTTCTAGCTGACAAGCACAGTGTCTTAATCCCTGAGCACCGCCTCCTAAACAAACTTCAATGACAAGTAAAAATTTACTTACATAAAGAGATAAACAGAATGACCACAGGCTGGCAAAAAAGCAGTAGTAGCAGGAGGTATTTCTGATTTCCTGCCAGCTTCCCCATTGACTTTGCTTACGGCTGAGAATTTAACAGTAGGTTTTAGTAGTACATAGACAAGTAGCATAAATATTACTATTTGGCTTGATCAGTTTCTCATTTTAGAGCATTCAGTTTTGTTGACTCCTACATTGGGCCACTGATATATTTTCGGAAGCTACGCAAAATATATGTATATTTTCATGGCTGTTTCCCCATATATGTGTGTGCTTGTCTGCTAATCTATGCATCCTTCCAAACCATGTTTTTGAGTGCATTTTTCTGGGTGCTTTTGTGTAATAATGGCCTGGGGTGTGCACTTTTCTTAACACTGGCATGAGTCTCGGCTGAGTGTGCCTTGCCCATCACAGGTACCCATTAGAAGTTAGGCCCAGGGGTTTGTGTCTATTTAATAGTGGGGTCCTGAAGTATTAAGGCATACTACATGCTTGCATGGCCGGACATTGTTGCCCATGGCAACAGTTCCATGGATTTCCACACTCAAACATCCTTTGGCGAGTTCTTATTAATGTATGAAAAGAGAAAGCAATGAGTCATCTTCTCAAAGTTGTGTATTGGAGATACAGTAATTGCATTTTTTTTTTTGCACAGACCTGCACATGGCATCATCAATTTTGGATTTTTAATATATATTGACCATGCATGATGAGCTGTTGTCTTCTTCTTTTGGAGAATTAAAAGACTTGCAACTCCAGATAATGGTGGTGATAAAAAGATAGTGGGAAGACACAGGAATATATATCCAGAAAAAAACAGAAGGTAATTTTCTGCTTCCCTGCTCAGCTATGAATGGAAAAATCATTTGCTTGACTTTCACATTGCATCACTCATACATCTGTCCTATCTTCTTTTCCAATGAATCTCATTATTAATTTATCCCATCCTTAATTCAATGGCAAAGGTTTGATGCAGCTGCTCTCTAGGTGAAAAAAACACAGTCAGCCCTCAACATATCTCCATAATTTGGTCTGGAATTACAGTCATAAATCATTACAATTATAAGTTGAGGCATCACATGACTAGACCCGATTTTTCAACAGTTTTTGCAGCTGTCGCTAAATGAACACCACGGTCTTTAAATCAATTTTCCTCAACACTGTTTTTTTTGTTTTTGTTTTGCCAGAAACTGAAAGTAAACATTGGAAATTGGTGAAAAAAACCCAATTGCAAATTGTGGTCATGTGACCATGGGATGCTGCAAACAGCTTTAAAAGTGAGCCGGTTGCCAAAATGCAAATCACATGATCACAGGGAAGGTGAGGTCATCATACCGTGTTTCCCCAAAAATAAGACCTGGTTTTATATTGTTTGCCTCCAAAAGAGGCAGTGGGTCTTATTTTGGGGGGGATGTCTTGTCTTTTTCCCCGACACCTGTCTCGCCTTGTGGCAGCTACAGCAACAGCCCCGTCCAGCTGGGGAATTCTGGGAGTTGAAGTCCAGATCTCTTAAAGTTGCCCAGGTTGAGAACACTGCTTTACATCATCCCAAATAGATGAAAATCCAGCCTTGTTGGCAAAACCCCAGTGCAGGGGAAGAAAACCTACCATGCAGACCCTATCCCATGACTGACAGCTCTTCCTATCAAGAAATTCTTTCTAATGCAGACCAGTTCCCAGGGACCTCTCTCAAGTAGACTCTTCTTCTTGCTCTCAGAAGGATCTCGTTGGATTAAAGACCTTTGGCTTGGTTCTGCCACTTTTGTGGAATGTTTGATGAACATATCTGGATGGTTCTATGAAGTTTACAGTTGTGATGGTGAGTGGAAAAAGTTGACTTCTAGTTAAGAGCTGCATGTGAAATTTGGGTTCAGAAGGGAGAAAGTGCTGGGGAACATTGCAGATATTGGTCATTTGTACTAAACTTGTCCATAATTTTGCAGCAGCTTCAAATTCCCCCCAAAAGTTGTATCTGCTTTCAAAGTTTCAGATGATGCATTGTTTGCACTTTGCACCTTTCCCACTTCTGTTCTGAATTGCTGCACAGCCCTGATTATTTCTTTAAATCAGGACCTAGTAATGGATGCATGTCTTAAAATCCATTTTTCGATAAGTTGCAGATAAGGGCATCTACCGGGGGGGGGGGGTGTCATCCAAAAAGTCACAATAGCAACTGCAGCCACATGATTGTAGCCCCATTCCTTTTTTGTACATGTGTCAATGCATATCATGTTCGAGTTGTTTGATCTTTTTTTTTACTGATTTCATTTTAAAACAAAGCAAAATAGAAATGTCAACATTATCAGATACTCAACACGTCTGTTTCATCGCTTACTTTCTGTTTTCTTTTGCATATAGCAGAAAATTATGTTACTAAATTCTGATGTGATTTGAAAAAATTCAGAGAGCTGCTGTTTCGTCTGAGTGTTCTTACACACACACACACAGAGAGAGAGAGAGAGAGAGAGAGAGAGAGAGAGAGAGAGAACACAAAAACAGCCTATATGGAAGAAAAAGTTTCAGTCAATCTATTTTTCCAATTGTGACATGTTTAAGCATATTGACTTAACTATGTTTCATCCTCTTAACTACAACTCAATTACTAGGTTTCTCTGCTTGTCTTAAAAATTGCTGCAGGCATAATATTCTTGGACAGGAAGAGGACAATCATTCTGATAAGATTCAGTGCACAACACTCTCCCGTTTGTACTTATGGGTATGCTTCTCCTTTTATTTAACAGTGGGGGCCCATTAAAATGTGCTCATCTCATGTACAGTCTGCAGCTTCAAATAGCAATAGCACGTAGACTTATAAACCGTTCCATAGTGCTTTACAACTCTCTCTATGCAATTTACAAAGTCAGCATATTGTCCCCTACAGTCTGGATCCTCATTTTACCTCAGAAGGATGGAAGGCTGAGTCAACCTTGAGCTGGTCAGGATCAAACTCCTGGCTGTGGGCAAAGTTTGCCTGCAACACTGCAGTCTAACCACTGCACCACCACAATACCATTCAGGACTGTCTCAATTCATTCTATATCTTTGCCAACCAACCCCCCTAAAGCAATAACATAAAATCTCAGTTAAAAACTTCTTCAAGTGGTACAAAATTCCTATAGAAAAACTACTGACGTTTTCCTGGCAAAAGAACTGAAATTGTTCCAGTTTCTTCTAGAATTCTACATTTGCACAGTGCTGGAATTTTTTGCTCATCCCCTGTCCAAGTACTAAGCAATCCAGCTTAGTTTCTGAGGCCAGATAAGCTTGGCAGGAGAGCTCTGTCATATGCCTAGGAAAATGGGTTGACATAAGAACATTCATTTCTCAAAGCTTATGCATTTTGCATTGTACCAACCCAACCATTATCAACATATGGCCATTGAGCTGATGATTTAAAAAATACCAGGGCGATAAGAAAGATAACATCTAGGTATCTGCATGCAAGCTACCTGGAGATTTTCTGGCTGTGGGTTTCCTGAGTCAATTTTCAGGTTTAATTGGATTGAAACTGAAGAGAGGCTATAGAAAAATATGGAGAAAGGATTTGTTTTTTCTTCCCTTTGATGAGATTTCAAGAATGCTTTTTCTTTCCTGCTTTTGTGAAAGGTCAGTCCTGATTTTATGTCTTGGGTGAAATGAATAATTTATGCAGTCACTCAAGGGAACAATATCTCTTTAAAAGATAGAGGCCTCTTCAACTGAACGGAACAACTCATGTTAAAACCACCTGATTTTTCTTGGCAGTGGTGCAGAAGTGGCTTCATGCTACCTTCCTCAGGAAAGGTTTATTTACTTCCTAAGCCAGCCTACACATTGATATGTCCATGTAGTCTCCTAACCAGGCATTCAACAACTTTGATCCTGCTTAACCTTTTGGAGATCGGTAAGATTGGCCACAGGGCACCAGTTATCAATAGAATCCTAGAATTCCCCAGCCACACAGCTTAAAATTGCTGAGGTGGAAAAACATTGCACTAATGCCTCCCATCCAAGTATTTCAGTTTAAAAGTCTAACAGGCATATCTTACACATAGATCTTGTTGGTGTGACATTCTGAATTAGATCACAAGTCTAAGAACGTCTTAACCAAGGCTGAGACAAAATAACTCTCCTGCCCAGTTTGGCCATCTCACTTAAAGAACAGAGAAATTGGTTCATTCTCGCATTTTGAAGGTGAGGGGTTTTGCTGATATCAACACACTGGCCAAGTTGGCAGCTGGTAGCAAGCTCTTCCCACCCCTCAAGCATTAATTGATTAAATATTAAATTAATTAATTCACTCATTCACTCCATTCAACCATTCAGTTCGTTTGCTCATTCACTCTCACTCCATTCATTAATTCTCTCCATTCATTCAGTTAAATTCATTCATTCAGTTAAAGGGGACAATTTAGGACTTCTACTTCAACCCCTTACTCAGTACAGGAATCCAAATAAAATTGGGAGCTTCCACATTGGGGAGGGGGATGTTGTCAAAAAGGTTGAAAATGTGGCTGTAGAACCTTCTTGACTTTTTTTCCCCATAATGAACACTTTTGGTCTAGCCTCTATTCAAATACAATCAATGAGTAACCTTTCTGTGTGCTTGATTCTAGTTCTGAACTGCTACCGTCCATCCATCTTTCCTAATATTCATCTGAATCTGTCTTTCTGCAATGTAAATCTATTATTCTCCCCCATTCCTTCTACTTCCCTAGTTTTTGTGAAAAGAAAGACTATCACCAGTCCAGTTATTGCCTGTTCACTCCTGTGCCTTTGTTTCTGCTTTTTAAATGCATAATTTTTGTTCATCCCATTTTTCTAACCCTTCACAATCTCTTGAATGTTGTTTCTCTTCTTCCAGTTAGGCATCGCTGCAAATTTTGCCTTCACCTCCTTGTGCAAATTATTTTTTAAAAATGAAAATAACAGAGATTGGACTGAAACTTGAATAGTAGTGCCCTTACTTGTTATCTTCCTCACTGGTGGAAGAATTGTTCATGAATATTCTTTGAATACAATTTTTGCTTAATCATCCTGCTCTGCACCTTTCAAGTTAGTCCTGCAGGGCAAATCCATGGTGACTTCTGGTAATGATTAGTGCCTTGTTTCCGAGGTGCTTATGTATCAATTGCTTTATGATCTGCTTTAGAATCTCTCCAGGGTTCAATGTCAGAGAGATTTGCCCCCATTTCCTCTGGCGAGTCAATTTCTAGGATTGCTCAAAGATTATTCATAAAATCTTGGCCAGATCATCATTAGTTTTCCTCAGAACTCTCATACACATTTCCTCTGGCCCTGAAAATTTAAAGTCATTCATAAATATTTCTTTATCATGACCTGATCAATCCCAAGCATCAGTCCTTCCTCCTGAACTTCATGGTTTTGGTGGAACATGCATTCTCTTTCTTCTGGGGAACATCAAACCACTCAGAACAGCAGGAGACTGGAGAGGGGTAAATTGTGTAGTGGTAGCAGCAAAAAAGGAAATATGGGTATTGGCTGATTCTTTGTCCTCTAACATCTCTGCCCTCCCCAGTGTTGTTCTACAAAATTTTAGCCTAAAATCTTTCCTGTAGACCTGAATAATAGATGCACACTGCCCTTAAAAATGATAATAACATCTTTGAGTTAAAATTGATTCCATGTATCCCTATGGACACAACCATAAAGTTTTCTGGGCAACAATACAGAAGTATTTTGCCATTGTTATTTTTTCCCCAAGATGTTGGCAAAGCCTTTCCTTGTCTTTCCACATTGAACTCTATTCCAAGCAATACATTCTAAATGGATGAAGCATTGCATGGAAAACAACAATCTGCTTTTTATGCATGTAACTCAATTCTGTATTCTATAATGCCATTTAACAGGATAACAGAGTTGGAAGGGACCTAAGAGATCTTCTAGTCCAAAGCCCTGCTCAAGCAGGAGACCCTATACTACAGTATTTCAAACAAATAGTTGTCCAATCTCAACCACAACCTCCGAAGGAAAGCCATTCCACTGATTAATTGTTCTAACTGTCCAGAAACTTCTCCTTAGTTCTAGGTTGGTCCTCTCCTTGATTAATTTCCATCCATTGCTTCTTTTTCTGCCTTCAGGTGTTTTAGAGAAGAAGTTGACCCCCTTCTTCTTTGGGGCAGCCCCTCAAGTATTGGAACACTGCTATCATGTCATAATATCATATCAGGTTAGGGCTAAAACCAGTCTCTGTTACTATTACTGTCTACTGTTACTATTACAAGTTATCTTAGAGATTATCATTGTCTGAAAAACATTCTATGAGCAGGATAACACCCCAATGCAGTCAGACTGGTACCTTAATGCCACTGAAGGCAACTGAGGCCAGTGTTAACAAATAGTTTCGAATGGGATAAAAATTACACATAGTGAGTTATTTCTTAGCGTTTTGCAAAATCCTTACCCTAAACTCTGCCATAATTATGGCAAAAAAAGTAAAATTGGATGTGACTTGCTTAACAATCACCTTACTTAGCAACAGAATTTCTAATCTCCATTGTGGTCATAGGTCAAGAACTACTTCTATATGCAAAAACAATGCATTCCACCCATGAGTTTCTACAACCTTTTTAAAAATATTTTTTAAAGCAAATTGTATAAAGGTTTGTTTTGAAGCCATTTACATCAAACTGAATGAGAACTGAAAGAAAAATGCTAAAGCCAGTTCTTGATCAACCTAATAAAAAGGAAATATCGCATAATTCATCGACTGCATTTTATTGAGCCCACTATGCCACTGAAATATGAATCCTCCTTAACTTGACAAATGATTTCACATCAACCCCTGTTCCAGACAACAAGCCCTAAATGGATTAGAGATTGTATGGGGAATGCAAATGGTCACCTGATTTGCAGCTTCTATGAGGGTAAGGCAATAATAGCAATACAGAAGTGGCTGAACACCCAACACTTAAGCAATCTAAGAATGTAAGTCATGCCTGCTGGACCAGACTAAATGCCTATGCAGTCCAGCATTTTGTTTTCACAGAGGCCAACAAGATGCTTCCAGGAAGTTGTCAAGCAGAACACAAGTTCATCTGCAATCTTTCTGCCTCATGCAATCTCAGTTGCCTAAAGCCCAAGGAGCTGTCTTCTGAGTAACCGTGGAGTACTGGTACAGGTTCATATCTACAGTGAAGAACAATCAGTTACATCTTTGTTCCATGATAGAGTTCCTGAGCAGATGTACCAAAATGTTGCAGAGTCTTTTGGAGGTACATATAACAGAACAGTCAGGAAAACACCCAAGACGTGTTTACAAGGAAGGATTTTGTGCTGCTCAAGACCCTGGTTTGAATTTGTAGTCTCCACTATTTATGTTGCTTTGTGATGGTGGAACATTGAGGAAAATGAGACTTTGCAAGGAGGTTGCTTGCCATGGATCATGGGGAAAGCTGGGATGAAATGGTTTTGTGAGTTTCCAATGTTCAATCTCTTTCCATCTAGAGTTCATAGTTCTCTGGAACCAGGAAACCAACTCTTGTTATGGAACCATGGTTTCCTTCTTTTCCTGGCCTTTTGAGAAGCAATATAGAAGGAACACCACTAAACAAGGCATGACATCCACAAGAATCTAACCTGCACTGCCAAATAACACTGATTACACAGAGATTAAGTCACTAATGGTTGAATTTTGTATCTTGGGTTCATTGCTTTCCTGGTTTCTTCAGAGGCAATGATTTGAGTATTCCAACTTTACAAATCAAAGGCTATTCTTTCTTTCTCCGAATAGGTAACTAAGTTTTGTAGCCATTAGAAAGTTTGATTTAAAAATGTATGGCTTTTTAAAATATCCCATTTAACTACTTTGGGAGGCTTCCACTGAAGCATAGCAACTGTTAAAGAGGGTTATGACACTGGTTTGTCAAATGCATATAACTGGTGGAGAGAAGGAAGGCAGAAGCCATCAACCAGAGCCTAACTGGTAAAGCTAAAGTAAAAATATCTTCAGTGAAGCAGAAACAGATGCCGTGAGTTCTTCAAAACATTTGAAGGCATTGATTTCAGAAATCCAAAAATGTATATGTACATATGGGCATGAATGGGCACGCATACACAGCATCCATTTAGTGCCTCTTTGAGACTTCATTCAAAAAATTAAAGATTTCCTAAGAAATTTGAAGCCATATAACAATTGACAAACTGACACCTTTTGCAGAACAAAAATTTGGCTTGTCATGGGTCGAATGGGGGGGGGAACCTAGCGTGTCTTTCCCCAAATATGTGGTCCTCCACATATGATGGAAGTGCTTAATAGGAATTTGGAGAACTGCAGTCCCAGTGCATCAGCTTGGAGAGTGATGCCCTAAATTACTCTGAAAAGTTCACAAGATTTGTGGTGGTGCCTTTTCCTGAATGGTTCCTGTATCAGTTCAAGCTAGAATTCTGTAGTGCTGACCTGGGTCACTTCAGAGTGCAGCTCTTCTCTGCCTCCTCTGCTGAAGCCTCTTTTGTGGCTGTCCATGTCTAGTCATGCTGACTTATGAAGAACTTCTGATGGAGTGCAGGTAGAAACACGTTCTCTGGTGCTGTTCCGGGCCCGGCTAAAGCTGCTCTGCTCCATCCGTGATCGGAACGGGAGGCAGAACTCCCTAAAACATCTCTTGAAGTTTTCATCCAAGAAAGCATAAAGGACAGGGTTGAGGCTGCTGTTAGTATAGCCCAGGGCAATACAAAAATGCAGGCTGGCCATGACATACGGGTTCTTCTTGTCAATGCCCACCAGGGTCCAAACAATGACAAAGATCTGGATGGGAGTCCAGCAGATGATGAAGGCAGCTACCACAATGAGCACCATGCGTGTAATACGGCGCAGATTGCGGTCCTTCTCCTTGGAACCTGAGAGGAGACGGACATTCTTCAAGCGGAGAATCATGAGCCCATAGCAGATGGTGATCACCAAGATGGGAACCAAGAAAGCAAAGATAAAAACACAGATCTTGGTAACAGTATCCCAGTAAATTTGAGGTTCAGGAAACTGAAGGAGACAGATTGTAATGCCACCTACATAAAAGGAGGAAGAGTACAAAGATGAGTGATGAACAAACAGCAGGACCATAGCTCAGTGGACAACAGTATTGCTATTCTCTTGGATATAGGAAAATATATCTGCATGATGGAGCCCCTTTCAAGAACAACCCCATCAGCAATGACTAGTGGCTATGCTATTGGGCGTTTGGGAGTATGTTGCTGTTATTCAGATGCTAAATTGTGTCTAAGTCTTCGCGACCGCGTGGACCATAGCTCACCAACACCCCCATCCTCCACTGTCTCCCACAGTTTGCCTAAATTCATGTTCATTGTATTGATGACACTATCTAGCCATCTATTCCTCTGCCTTCCCCTTCTCCTTCTGCCTTCCATCTTTCCCAACATTGGGAGTATATTCCTAGTCAATTAGTTGATCTTTATTGCTGGCAGGATCCAATTCAGGATGAGTGGGCCAGCTAAACAACAATCATGTTGTTAGTCTTCTCAGCCACTACAAAAGAGGTTGGAAGGCCACTGCAACCTTCCAGATTCCTTCTTTTTTAAATAGGCTACAGATGGTTGAGAAGGGAGTTGTGTACCCTCTCATCATTTCCACTCTTTTTCATTCCTCCTTATGAATGCAGAGTGGGAAACAGTACAAAGCAAACCATAGAGATAGAGTGCCTAGAACAACTTTGTTTTCACAGGGCTTCTCTAGGACTTTGTCTCAGTTGACAAAGTTTCAGAGACAGCTACTTATCAATTTAATAGCTTGTAAGGGACCAGAGAAGTATTTGATTAGCCCCAAATAAGCCTGGGTCTCTTTGTAGCTACTTTTTCTGTCTGGATTAATTGACTGGGATTTGGAGTTTGTATGATTTTCTTATCCCTACCCCACAACCCAATTCAATATTGATGTGAACAGGATTAATGAATGAACATAGAATTCTTCATATTATTTCCAAGCCAGTACATGCAGGTCTGTTATTTACAAGCCCCTCTTGTTACTGAAATATGAACATTCTTTCCTAAGAGTTATATAGATAAGCCTGTTTCCTACATAATGGAATCACCCCTGAGAAGTAAACTGAATATAAGATCCTTCGCTACTACGGGACAGAAAAATTCCTTGTACCCCAAAGGTCTGTATTAATTTAGCAGTGGGAACCACAGCCTGATCGCTGCCCAGACTGAGTGGTGGTCTTCAGGGAAGTCATTGGTATTAAATGGCAGCCCACTTGCCTTGAGATTTAGTGACAGCCATGACCATGATAGGTACTCCGACCACAGAGGAGAGAACCCAGATGCAAACATTGATTAACTTTGCTTTAGCTGGGGTCCGGAAATCCAAGGCCCTGACTGGATGGCAGACAGCAATGTATCGGTCTACGCTCATCATCGTGAGGGTGAAGATGCTGGTGAACATGTTGTAGTAGTCAATGGAGAGGACGACTTTGCAAAGCAGTTCCCCAAAAGGCCAGGTCTCCATCAGATACTTAGCACTCTGGAAGGGCAGAGTACTGGTGGCCAAGGCATCTGCCAGGGCTAAGTTGAAGATATAGATGTTTGTGGCCGTTTTTAACTTGGTGTATCTAGAGAGAGGAGATAATGAGAATGACATGAATTGCAACTGACACCGGGGCTCATTCTTTGCAAGAAATACATTCATTCTTACTAAATAAGCAAAACAACACGAAGTAAAATGGAATAGAACTATGGTTTGTGTTTTGATTGAAGTCAAGTGACAGACAAAATGCTTCTCCTGAATCCTTTCCTGGTATTAGGGTTCAGTTAATGGTTAGAACAGGGGTAAGCAACCTTGGCTCTTTTATGACTCGTGGACTTCAACTCCCAGAATTCCTGAGCCAGCCATGCTGAGGGGAAGGGGAGAGGTTTCCAAGCTGAGCCATGCTGGCTCAGGAATTCTGGGAGTTGAAGTCCACGAGTCATAAAAGAGCCAAGGTTGCCTACCTCTGGTCTAGAAAATTACAATCTAGTTTGGTGGATTTAATCTGAAGGGGAGCACAGGAATGCCAAGAATGTAAACATGGTGTCAACTGTCCATCTAGCGAATTCAAAATTAAAGAATCCTCATGGCTTTGGGGTGCTAGAAAAAATAAATTTTATTGAATACACATCCCAGTACTGAAGAAGCAAATCCAATTCTAGTTTTCCAGCACTAAAAATCTGGTTAGTTAACAATAGCTTTCTGTTGTGTCCTGAGCCTGCATCTTGCAGGCTCAGGATGTTGCAAGAGTCCCGGGCATTTGCAGAAGCTGCCCGGGACCAGACTGAGCGGCGCCGGCCTTGCGCGCATGTGCAAGGCGGGAAAAGCCCGCCTCATGATTGGTTGAACTTGCCCGGGGATCAGAGGGTATAAATAGAGGCCTGCGTGCCTCTGCTCTGGTTGTTCGAGAGTGGAGCAAACAATAAAGACTTGTTGGAGATGAATCGTCTCAAGCGCCATTATTCCCAGGACTTAACACTTTCCATAATCTCCACCCACCAAGTATTCATGTTGCCCAATCACACTTCTTTGATTTGTTATGAGAATGGTCCATTTCTCTGTCAGACACATGGCTCCAACAGATAATATGAAGGCAAGAGATAAGAAGAAATTCAAGCCAACTTATCAGAGAGGGCCATTCTGAAGGAGGACATGAAGAGTTTAAGTTCTGATTAGCTATAAATTCTGAATTATCTTTTCTGCTTGCAGAGAAATGGTCAGCTATCATAAATGATGGCCATTTCCTAGGATACATTCCAGATATATATTTTAGTTTCATTTTTCCTTGTTTCTTTAACAGCCTGATACCCAACTTACGTAAATACCCTTGCTTGCTTCTTCACTGTTATCCATTTCTCCTTTCTTCTATGCTATCTCCCATCTAGTGGTATCAGATCCTCATATTGTATTTGCCACCCATGCTCGTTTCCTTGTGCTTTTAATCAATTGATTAAAAAAGGGAAACTATCCTTTTAGTGTAATCTGAATTTCTGAAAGATGTAAGCAGCAAAAGAAGCTTCACCTGTGTTGTGTCATTGTTTAAATGGTGCTGAAACCCATCCTTCCTATTCCTGAAAACATTCTGTTCCTTGAGCAAGAGATTCTGTTTTTACAGCTGATTTTCAGTCTGTTCCAGGATTCCTTTTTATGTTGACTATATTTCTGTAAGGAGGCAGAGACTCCTGCTGTTTTTACTGCTTATGCTCAAGTTCTTTAGGTCAGCCTGCAGCCACCTTTGCTGATCCTTGATCTGAGAAAGCTCCATTAGAGGAGCCAACGCAGGACCAAATCCTTTGTGAAAAATTCATTATTTTTTTCTACCACTTTATTTATTTCACTATTTGGCCAGGTTTGCTTTCATAAATCTCTCCAGTCACACTGGAAAACTGACCTTCTGAATAAATCCATGGCTGAGAATATGTGTGTGAAGTTTCAAAAGAAGTTACAAACTATGCATAACTGTCATGGATTGACAATTGCAAATGCCCAACATAACTGCACCTGTTAGAGTGAAAAATTCAGGATGGAGATCATTGTTGAGTGAGAGAGAAAAAAAAGGAAAGGAATTTTTCAAATGTTTGTCTTCGATCTGTTGGCATTTTTCCTTTTTAAAACCAGCCTTTCATTTAATGCCAATGTTCTTGGGATCAGTGGACTACATTTTTTTTTCTTTTAACGACCCTGTACTCCCTTGCATCGTGGTGGAGTCGGGTCAACTGAATGTAGCTGAGTGTTTACTGGCCTGATGCCCTTCCTGATGCTTATGCGGAGTTCACAGCAGAGAGAAATATCTGCCACTACCTAGGATCGAACTCACAGCCTCCTGTGAGGTGAGAGGTCCTCTTCTAGGCCACCACACCGCTCAGTGGACTTTATGAATACTAGAGAGATTGCCAGGGAGGGCAGACAATTTTTATGTAGGCTTTCTCTTCCAGGACTCAAACCCTTCTATCACGCATGCAGTGGCAAAATACTGTGTTGCTGCAATGACCACAAGAAAAAAAAATTGGTTACAGATTTATAGCCGTCAACTTGTGCCAATTTTTTGGAGATATCTCTAATAATTTTTGGAACATTATCACACACACTTATCGGCTTTCCACTCATGTAAACTAGGGAGTGACCCTAACATTTTGAGAACATGTATTTTCTTAACAGGGATGTTAATTATTTACTATTAATGTCAGTATTATTTTTTTAATATATTGTAAAAAGTGATGTCTATTGCTGGTCTATGACCGTAATAAAGTTATTTGTCTTTTGTCTTTTGACTTTATGAATAAAGGCTGTTGTTGCAGCAATAATACGATTAATGAAAAGACTGAGGAAATTAAAAAGAAAAATTAAAAGAATGCTGCCCAAAAGATCTGGGGAAAGAATTCTACAGATGGAGGCCACCAGTGAAAAGACGGGGACCTCACTCACCTGTATTCCTACAGGCAGTGGTGGGATTCAGCCAGTTTGCACCAGTTCAGCAGAACCGGTAGCTAATTTTTTGTTGCCCAGGCCCAGAATGGACTTCTGGAAGCGGCATCCACACAGAGAACTGGTTGTTCATCTATTTGAATCCCACCACTGCCTACAGGGGTTTGCAAGAGTTGCATTGGGAAAGTTTCTGAGGTTAAAATAGTCTACTTGAAATCTCAATTCAAAATGGAGCCATTCTGGAGGTTTCAGCAATGTTCTTGGCTTGGTCTGGAGGAGGACCACTTCAAGAACTCTTGGAATAAACAGTTATGAGAGTTCAGTGGTTCATCCCGGAGCCACAAAATCATGCCTCAAATACATGTGCTGATCAAGTATCCCTGGCAAGTTTGAAATGATGATATGAGAATCTTATAAATACATTTAAAATAAATACAGATGGTCCTCAACTTACATCCATTCACTTAGTGACAGTTTGAAGTTACAACGGCACCGAAAAAAGTGATTTATGACTGTTTTTCACACTTGCCATCATTGCAGCATCTCCATGGAGATGTGATCAAAATTTGGACACTTTGCAACTGGCATGCATTTATGACAACTGCAATATTCTGGGGTCATTTGATCCCCTTTTATGACCTTCTGACGAGTAAACTCAATGGGGAAGCCAGATTCACTTAACAACCGTGCTACTAACTTAACAGTTGTATCAAGAAAGATCCTAAAATGGAGCAAGACTCACTTAACAACTGTCTCGCTTAGCAACAGAAATGTTGGACTCAATTATGGTCATAAGTTGAGGACAATCTGCTCCAGCCTTAAACTAGGGAAGCTCACTGATGACTGTGGATTAATATCTCAAACTCCCAGGGAAGTGGCTAGATAGAAAAATTAGGAAGGAGTGCCATGTGTATAGTGTCTTGATCTCCTGAATGAAAAACAGGCAATCAATTGATCAAATAAATAAAATCTGCATCTGATCAGAGCTACTCTGCATCCCGTTGTATTGGCAGAACCTTTCTTAGGAGAATCCTCTTAAGAGCCTTCCTTTTAGAAAACTCCATCGGCATTTTGCTTTGAATGATTCTGGCTATTTTGGAATAAGGGGGCGCGATGGCTCAATGGTTAAAGATTGAGCTTGTTAGCTAGAAAGCTAACAGCCCAGGTTCGAGAACTGAGCAATGTCCAATGGGGTGAGCTCCCGTTACTCATCCCAGCTCCTGCCCACCTAGCAGTTTGAAAGCATGAAAATGCAAGTAGATAAATAGGTACCACTTTGGTGGGAAGATAACAGCATTCTGTGTATCTCTGTGTATAGTCACGCTGACCACATGAAGCATCTTGGACAATGCTGGCTCCCTCCATTGAGAAATGGAGATGAGGACTGCCCACTAGTGTCATACACAACTGGATAGGGGAAACCTTTACCTTATTTTGGAAAAGGATGTGAGGACCTGGAGGGAGCTACATTGTTTCCACACAAAAATAATATTTGAGGATATATTCTCTAATTCTTCCATAAAACTAAAGACTCCTTGGCCCTTAATAGACACTGCCAGGTCCAGTGTGGAAATATAATCTATATAACCATCATGAAATCTCTCTCTCTCTCTTGAAATACATTGATGAAATCCTACCATATTTCCAGTTGCATATAAAATGCCCCTGAAAGCTCATTTTGGCACCTTCAGAGAATCTTACTGCCAAGAAATACCAGGAAAGGGGGAAGGAGCAGGAAAAGAATGAGAAAAATATCTTGCAGCCATCATAACCGAAGCACGTTCTTTAGAGAAGATGTGTCACCTTGATTTTGATCTATACCTGGCAGGCTTCTATAAAACAGCAGTGATTTATTGACTGCATTCTAGCCTGAAACCTCTGGTGCTGCTGTGGGTTGCGGCTATGATGTAGAATTGTTTATATGGAATGGAGGAATAAGTGGGAATAACTGATGCACATAAATTCACATTGGTAGGAGCTGCAGGAGGAAATGGGGCTGTAATCATTTGTCCATCTCTTCTACAAATCCTGATCTCTTCTATTAAATCCTAAAGGGGTATCTGCCAAAGGATTGGATGAATGGCAGATATTTCTGCATCTGCTTTCCCAACCCCCCCAAAAGATGCTCATCCTCCAAAGGGAGAACCAACAAAGATGCAGGTGTCAAAGCAAGAACATCCGATGTTAGCCATGCATTGTCTTGTTGGTTTTAACCATTAAATATATATTTTTAGAGTCTCTTTTTTCTCCTGGTGTTCTTTACTTTTGTACTCTACTATGGATCCTCCCAGGAGTCATGGGTATGTCTTTTATGTTATTTTTAATTTATATATATATATATATATATATATATATATATATATATATATATATATATATATATATATATATATATATATATATATATATATATATATATATATATATATATGTTTTCTGAGGTTTTCGCGGGTGTTTGTATGTAGGTCTTTAATTATTCGGGTTTTCTCCCACGTAGAATTAAAAGTACCTTGGCGACGTTTCGACGAAGTCACATTCGTCATCTTCAGGCTGGTGTCTTCAGCTTCGTGCTTCTAAGAGTGGTGTGTGATCGCAGCTGTTTCTTCCTTTTAACTGCCAGTGGGGTTGGAGCTGATTGGGTGGGAGCTTGGCTGTGTTCTGATTGGGTGGAG
>NW_015386099.1:1369622-1370930 GCF_001527695.2 Protobothrops mucrosquamatus | reverse complement strand
AGAAATCATCCAGATGCCCTAAGCTCTATGGTCTCCCCAAGATACACAAAGAAGGAACTCCACTTAGACCCATAGTCAGCTCCATAGGCTCACCTCTACAAAACCTAGCCAAATTTCTCGCCAAACAGCTACAACCCTATGCAGAATCCATCACCTCACACGTAAAAAACTCATTCCAGTTCATAGAGATCATAAAGAAACAAAACTTACAGCCCAGTGACCTACTCGTGAGCTTCGATGTCATATCCCTCTTCACCCAAGTGCCAATCAAAGAAGCCTTGACTGCTATCCAAAACAAATATAACCCCCCAAGCACATCCTAGATCTGACCAACCACTGCCTATCCAACACATACTTCATCTATAATGGACAAAAATACAAACAAATAGAAGGAGCACCCATGGAATCACCCCTCTCACCTGTCATTGCAAACCTCTACATGGAACACTTTGAAACCCAAGCTCTAGAAAAATCTGATCACAAACCCAAACTCTGGCTCAGGTACGTAGACGACACCTTCATAATCTGGCCACATGGGAAAGAAAAACTGGACAACTTCCTCACACACCTCAACAGCCTACACCCCAAAATACAGTTCACCATAGAAAGAGAAGCTAATAACCAACTTCCCTTCCTGGATGTCCTAGTCTACAAGAAATCCAATGGCTCCCTAGGACACACCATCTACCAGAAGAAAACACACACAAACCGCTATCTGCACGCACTCACACCCAGCACAGATCAACTCTGTAGCCAAGACACTCATCTCCAGAACAAAATGCTTAGCTGATGAACAATACCTAAAAACTGAACTACACACTCTCACTAACATACTAACATCCAACGGATTCCAAAGAAATAAGATTACCAACCTAATCCAAAAAGAAACCCCCACTAAAATCCAAGACAGAGAACAAGAAAACGGCAAAGCCCTCCTCCCATACATAAAAGGCACCACAGAGAGAATCAGCAAGATCCTCCACAAACACAACATCAAGACAGCATTCTGCACAAACCGAAAAATATCCACCATCCTAAGAAACCCCAAAGACAAAATTGAGTTAGAAAATCAAGGAGTATATGAAATCCCATGCACCGCCTGCCCCACTACATACATCGGACAAACCAACAGAAGAATAAATGCACACATTGAAGAACACAAGAACTCAGTCAGAAAAGAGGAACCAACTTCTTCCCTGGTCCAACACCTTAAAGCCACAGGACATAAAATTGACTTTAAAAAGACCAGAACTATTGCCAAAACTGAACACTTTAACAACAGAATAATCAGAGAAGCCATCGAGATAG
>NW_015386099.1:1361493-1368720 GCF_001527695.2 Protobothrops mucrosquamatus | reverse complement strand
TCCTTAACCAATCAGAACACACCTCCACCCAATCAGAACACAGCCAAGCTCCCACCCAATCAGCTCAAACCCCACTGGCAGTTAAAAGGAAGAAACAGCTGCGATCACACACACTACTCCCAGAAGCACGAAGCTGAAGACACCAGCCTGAAGATGACGAATGTGACTTCGTCGAAACGTCGCCAGGACACTTCCAATTTTACGCGGGAGAGAACCCAAATGACCAAAGACCTACATACAAACACCCGCGAAAACCTCAGAAAACATATATATATATTATATATATATATATATATATATATATATATATATATATATATATATATATATATATATATATATATATATATATGTTTTCACAAGCAGTTTTCGTTAACTCATTTTGCTACCCATTGATAAAAAATTTTCCCATGTTTTATAACAGATTGAGTCTTCTTTCTCTTTAATCTCTAACATTAATCTGTCCATTTCTGCACATTCTAGGATTTTCCTAATTATAATCTCATCAGATGGTAAATCTTCATTTTTCCAGTATTGGGCAAATGCTATTCTCGCAGCTGTCAATATATGTAATATTAAATACTCATTCTCTTTCCCGTAATTAGATCCTAGTATTCCTAACAAAAACAATTCTGGCCTAAAGTCTATCTGTGTTTTAGTCATCTTTTCCAGCCATGTATGAATCTTAAACCAAAATTTCTTTGCACTTAGGACATACCCACCAGATATGATAATAGGTACCTGGCTTTTGTTTACATTTCCAACAGTTATTCAAAACATTTTTAAACATTTTTAAACATTTTCGCTAACCTTACTGGTGTCAGAGACTAGAAATAATAGAGGAGAATGAATGTGGAAAGGTCAAAAGTGGAAAATGTGTGTATAATAATGTATAGTAATAATAATATGTATTATTCTTAGTATGAAGTATAGTATGAAGGAAGAAAAATGCAAATAAGAAACAACAGGGCAACAAGGACAAATATTCTAAAGAAGAATAAGGGGGGAAAATGTAAATAATAGAAGATTACCGTTAGGAAATCACTGTTAAAAAAAAGGGAGGAGTATATACTGTGTGTGTATGTGTGTTATGTTTTGTTTTGTTTTGTTGGTTTAAAAAATAAAAAAATATTTAAAAAAAAACAAAAAAACCATTTTATACAGGTTTTCTTTATATGAAGTTGCTTTAGTCAGTTTAATATTTCTGTCCCATAACTTTTGCCAAGCTTCTAAGTCTATGGAGTATCCAAAGTTTTTTGCCCAAACTATCATTGTCTCTTTTACTTCTTCTTCTTCCATCTTCCATTTTAGCAGACATCTATAAGTTTCTTAATCAAATTTTCGTCTGTATTCGAGAGTATTTGATCAAATTCTATCTGTTCTTTATAAAATCCCACTGTCTTTAGATCTTTTTCATATCTTGTTTTAATTTGTAAGTAAGGCCACCATGATAAGTCAATACCTTGTTGTTGTAGATTTAAGTCTTTAAGTTTTCCGTCATTATCCAAAATGTCTTTATAGGTGACAAGTTTATCATAATTAATTAAATTTGGGTATGCAAAAGCTTCCATTGTTGAGAGCCATTCTGGTATTTTAATATAGATTTTTTGTTTTATTCTCTCCCATTCTAAAAAGAGTACATTCCTTATAGCATAGCATTGAAAATATCTGTGTATTTTATTTTCCCATACCACAGAAAGGCATGCCAACCCAGTTGCAGATCATGCCCCTCTAGGTAGAGAAGTCTTCTATTTTTCAGCTTATCCATTCTTTAATACACGGTAAGATCGCTGCTTGATAGTAGAGTCTCCAATCTGGAAGTCCAAATCCTCCACTATCTTTAGCTTCTTGTAACATTTTAACTTTAATTCATACTTCCTTCCCTTGCCATATGAATCTTAATATTGTTGCGTTTAAGTCATCAAAGAAAATCTTCCCCAATTTTACTGGGATTGTTTGGAATAGAAAGAGTAGTTTTGGTAGAATACTCATTTTCACTGTTGCTATTCTTCCTAGTAATGAAAGTTGGAGGTTTTTCCATTTTTCCAAATCTAATTTTATTTGTTTCAACAGTCTTTCATAATTATCTTCTTTTAATGTTGTACATCTTGGTGTTAAATAGATGCCTAAGTATTTTACTTTTTTAACTATTTGCAAATTAGTCTTTTTTGTAAAGTAGGTTTTCTGTTTATCTGTGAAGTTCTTTGTTAGTACCTTAGTCTTTTCTCTATTTATTTTCAAACCAGCCACTTCTCCGAATTTTTCTATTTTCTGCAACAATTTAGTAGATGTTTCTAGTGGTTCCTCCAAAATGAAAACCAATTCATCTGCGAAAGCTTGTAGTTTATATTTTTGGTTTTTTATCTCCAGTCCTTTTATTTCCGTGTCCCGCTTGACGTTTCTAGCCAGTACTTCCAATGTTAAAATAAATAGCAAGGGAGATAATAAACAACCCTGTCTTGTGCCTTTTTTAATATCAAAGCTTTCTGTATAGTCACCATTTAAAAGTATCCTGGCTGTTTGTTTATTATAAATAGCTTGAGTTGCTTAGCTTTGTGCTAACATTCTAACTGTAGTTATTTTTTCATAGTTTATAGAAGGGAATGGTTGTGATGGTTCACCATTCTAACATGAATTGATGCTGGTCAGTGGCTGAACTCAAGATTTTGCCTGGCCTTGTTTGCTTTTGCTACTGAACACTTCATTTTTATGGTAGCTAGTTCTCCCCCAAATGCTTGGCTTCCCAAAGTTTTTATTTACTGGTTCAGATGCATCCTCAGCTCTTCTTGTGTATGTGTGTTCACCGTGGACCTCTTGGATGGCAGCTAGACATGTAAAAAAACACCACTGAGATTTCACTGAGATTTTCACTAGAGATGTAAAAAAATGCCACTGAAACTGTGGAAAGAGTGCAGAGAAGAGCATCAAAAATGATTAGGAGACTGGGGGCTAAAACATATGAAGAATGGTTGCTGGAATTGGGTATGGCTGGTCTAGAGAAAAGAAGGACTTGGGGTGACATTACAGCAGTGTTCCAATATTTGAGGCACTGCCACAAAGAAGAGGATGGGTCAACTTATTCTCCAAAGCACCAGAAGGCAGGACAAGAAGCAATGGATGGAAACTAACCGAGGAGAGAAGCAACCTAGAACTAAGGAGAAATTTCCTGACAGTGAGAACAATCAACCAGTGGAACAGCTTGCCTCCAGAGGTTGTGGGTACTTCATCACTGGAGGTTTTTAAGAAGAGACTGGACGTCCATTTTTCTGAAATTGATTAGAGTCTCCTGCTTGAGCAGCAGGTTGGACTAGAAGACCTCCAAGGTCCCTTCCAACTCTGATGTTCTGTGTTCTATGTATTCTATTAGGAAGAGAATAATCCATTCAGGCATTCAGAAAGAATTGTTGGGTTCACACAATGGACCTAGCATGTTTAAATAACCTGGAGACACCAGATGAGATGGCATATAAAAGGGGACATAACTCAATACCTGGCTACTACTTTGTTATAGTTTGGTTTATCCTTCAACTCCTTTAATAAATTTGTTTTGATATTTAAGTGGGCTTTAAAAAAAAAGAACATATTTATTCCGTGGGAGGTGAATTGACGGACTTGAGCTTTGCCATATTTGGGAATTCCCTGTATTTCATCAACATCTGTCTTTGCTTCTTCCAATGTTTCCCTTGTTTTCAGCGTTTTGCAGAAAAAGCATCTTCCTACAGTGAGACTTTTGCAAAATGAGGAAGACCAGAAGTGCATCCTTTGCACTCCCTGTATATATTTCATAATCTGTCAAGAGAGAGGGGGAAAAATGGCCAATCAATACTCAGAGCTTAAATGGTGAAAGGATTGAAACGATGCTGATCTTCTGTAGGGCAAATCAGGCGGAGAAGGCAAAGAAGAAGTCAGGAAGATAAAGGAGTAAAATCTCTCTCTCTTTTAAAAAAAAAAAAAGATTTGTGACTGTAACCTAATTTTACTTGTTCTCATGAATATGCTCATTAAATTGCTGTGCCGAAGGAATGGTAGCCTTCTCAGAAGCAGAAGTTTCTTTGCAGCAGCATATATTATCTTAGCCATATAACTTTTGCATTACCTTGCTTATTTCCGTAACATATTCAACTTATAGTTGGGGAAATACAAAACAGCTTCTGTTGAAAGTTTTCCTACCTCTCCTGAGATACTGACTGTTTGGGAAGCACCTCCCCTTCTCCCCAAAGCAGTCTAATCACGATGGAGTTTATTCTATGGCTGTGAGATGGTGCCCAGAGGGACAGGAGAGGACAGGGGTATAAAAGCTCATGGAAAAGGATGTGGTAAACCAGAGACAACCTGATTAAAGCACTGAGCACTGAACACTTTTCTTTCCGATTCCATGGAATGCATTGGGGGGGGGTTGCCCATTCTTAGTGCTCACAGGTAGTCCTCAACTTATGACCACAACTGAGCCTGAAATTTCCGTTGCTAAGCGAGAAAGTTGTTAAGTGAGTTTTGCCCCATTTTATGACCTTTCTTGCCAAAGTTATTAAGTCAATCACTGCAGCTGTTAAGTTAGTTACAGGAGGGTTGTTAAGAGAATCTGGCTTCCCCATGGACTTTGGTTGCCAAAGGGGGATCACGGGGACTCTGGGACTCTGCAACCATCATAAATACATGCCTGTTGCCGAGCAGCCAAATTTTGATCACGTGACCAAGGGAGGCTGCGATGGTCGTAAATGTGAACAATTGTCACTTTTTTTCAGTGCTGGTCACTAAATGATGGTTGTTAATTGAGGACTACCTGTATTTCTCTTCATTTCCTGTCTCCATCAGGGGGGCAGAGATTTTGTGGACATTTTGCATACAAACCAGGTAACCTCTCTGGTCCCCTGTCTTACAGGTAGTCCTCAACTTACAATCATTCATTTAATGACCAAAGTTACAACAGCACTGAAAAAAGTGGCGTATGACTGTTTTTCACACTTCTGACAGTTGCAGCATTCCCATGGTCATGTGATCAAAATTTGGACGGTCGCAAGGGGTTCCTATTTATATTGGTTGCAGGATCCCACGGTCGTAAGATCACTTTTTGTGACCTTCTGACCAGCAAAGTCAATAGGGAAGCCAGATTCACTTAACAACCATGTTACTAACTAAACAACTGCAGAGATTCACTTAACAATTGTGGCAAGACAGGTTGTAAAATGGGGCAAACTCACTTAACAACTTTCTCTCTTAGCAACTGAAATTTCAAGCTCGGTTGTGATCGTAAGCCAAGGACTACTTGTGTTATGACCTATTCATGCCTTGTTAATCTCTATTAGATTCAGAGCTTTTTTTGTAAAAAAAAAAAAAAAGGTGCCGGAACTCACACACGTCATACAACCCGCCTTGCCTACCCTACAAGGTTCCATCCAAAAAAGATGTCGGAACTCCGTTCTGGGCGTTCTATGAGAAAAAAAGCCCTGATTAGATTTATTATATTTTTATCCTATCTCTAATATTTTGTAAGTAACTCAAGGCCGTGAACGTATTTAATACTCCTTCCTCAGCCTATTTTCCCCCTAACAACAATTCTGTGAGGTGAGTTGGGTGGAGACAAAGCGACAGGCCCAATGTCACCCAGCCAGTTTTCATGTCTAAAATGGGACTAGAACTCAGTTTCCTGATGATTGACCCAAAGTCACCCTGTCAGCTTTCATGCCTAAGGCGGGACTAAGGAAGGACTAGAAGTAACAGTTTCTTGGTTTCTAGGCCAACCTCTCCAGCTGAAATCACAACAGATTAAAACAATACAACCTGGAACACTAAGTAGCTGCAGTGGTCCTTCCCTGTGACAGAAGATACATTTTAGCCCTAAAGAAAACTAGGATGAGAGCATATATTCATTCCAGCATTGACAGGTTACTCATCTTTCCAAGCTTAGAATACTTTCACCATGTCCCTTTATCATTTTGTGACTTTCTTTAAAAAAAGGTTAGCATAATAACACGTAAGCATCATTTTGCACATTTTCCTTAACTGGCACACAGGAAGCCTTCTTTCTAATGTAAAGAATCTTTTCAATGTACCTTTTTCCTACCTACAGATGCTTTATACTTTGGTTTTCTGTAAGGAAATGCATTTTTTTTTTAATTTCTCAATTTCTCTCTTGGTTGCATTTGTTAGCGCAGCCATTTTTCATTGGGAAATGGCATTGTAAACTTTGGGAAATTGTGCATATTTTAAAGTCTAGCACGGTTCAGTTCATGGGCAAGCCTGGGAGATAGGATTGCGATGGGGATAAGCTTTAGATTAGTCCAATTCTGGGCAGATTTTAAAGTCTAGCATTTTAAAGTCTAGCACGGTTCAGTTCATGGGCAAGCCTGGGAGATAGGATTGCGATGGGGATAAGCTTTAGATTAGTCCACTTCTGGGCAGATGGTTTGTCTCCAACCACATGAGGTAGGACAAAGGCTTCTAGGGTCCCTTTGCTAGGCTTTCAACAATCAGTGCCCAGTTAGCATTTGGGTGATTAATAATGACACACCCACTCACACTAGAAGAAAATTAGGTTGTGTTATGTTTGCGGGTTGGAGGCATTAAGAGGAGACCATGGTGTAACAACAAGCCTTTCTTTATTGTTCTCATCCACAACCAACAACTGCAAAACGGCTCGCAGGCCTTTTATAGTGTCCTATCCCCGGACAACGTCAACCAATGATTGCAGAGGCTGTTTTCCGCCTTGCGCATGCGCGAAAGGCTGGAGACAGCCAGTCTGGTCCCAGGCAGCTTTTGGTCTGCCCGGGACCCTTTGCAACATTTCTGAGCCTGCTCAATACTTCAGCAGGCTCAGGACATAACACCCCTCCCCCCTGGATGAAACAATCATACCTTACTATGTAGCAGCACAGGTACATAAGTTCAATGGACTGGATGTTATTGTGAAGCACAATATGCATGCACACAGGCAGAGCACTGTTACATTTGTAATTTTTTTCAGAAAAAAAAATACAACAAAATAATATGCTGGGAAGAACACCCTTTACTGAGTGTTTGTTCTGCATTTGTTTAAGGACTAGTAAGGTTCTCTTGACTTGACAGAAACCTCACATAGTCCCCTGGAGGAAACAGATTATCTGGACCCCCTCCAGTCGGGCTTCAGGCTGGGGTACAGCACGGAAACGGCATTGGTCACGTTGGTTAATGATCTCTGGAGGGCCCGGGACAGAGGTTATTCCTCTGTCCTAGTTCTTTTGGACCTCTCAG
>NW_015386099.1:1354877-1360964 GCF_001527695.2 Protobothrops mucrosquamatus | reverse complement strand
CAGTGCCGGCTGGCGACCCCAAGGGGGAGGGCCTTCTCTGTGGGAGCTCCCACCCTCTGGAATGAGCTGCCCCCAGAGATCAGGGTGATCCCTGATCTCCCTTCCTTCCGCCGCGCCCTCAAGACATGGCTGTTCCAACAAGCGGGACTGGCCTAGGATAATTTTTAAGAGGGGTTTTTTAGAGGGTTTTTAATTACTTCTTAATTAGACAATTTAAATATTTCATTTTAATTAATTTTAACTTGTGATTGTTAGTGGTGTTTTTAATTGATTGTCAGCCGCCCTGAGTCCGCAAGGAGAAGGGCAGGATATAAATTCAAATAATAAATAAATAAATAAATAAATAAATAAATAAGATGTTTCGGTGGGCCCTTGGCCCGCTGTGACCTTCTGATGGACCGGTGAGTGTGCCTGGCCTGCCAGCTCGCCTGCCAGGCTAGGCAGACCAGGACTTTGATGCCCCAAGGACTCAGGTGCCCCACCCAGCTGCTGACTGGCAGGATCCTTTGAATCCAAGCCACGGTTGCTTGGGGGGGGGTGGAATTCCTCAAGTCCAGTGGTGGGGTGGAATTCCCCAAATCCACACTGGACCCCTCTTGGGAGCACTGTCCCTCGAGCCCAAGACCAGCAGCTGGAGTGGCCTGAGTGGCTAATGTGCCCCAGTATCCCCTTGGCCCCGTGTGCGTGCCGGAGGTGCCATAGTTAGGAGCCGCCTCCATGGCAAACCCCCTTTCTGGAGACTCCCTGTTTGGAGCACTTGCTGAAGCCTGGGATGACCCCCGTTCTGGAGCAATAGCTGAATCCTGTGAATGCCTCCATTCTGCCATGGGAACATGTGCGGTAGCGTGTGAAAACCCGCTGGAGCTGGAAGACTGTGGTCCAGAATAAAAATTATGGTCCTCCTCTCCCCCAGAGCCAGGAGCGGAAGTGTTTCTGGGCAGCCTCCAGCGCAGTTGGTCTATGTGCCGTCGGATGACGCGCCCATCGTCCAAGGCCACTTCGTATGATAGAGGCCCAGAGAACTTGCAGACCACTGCTGTGACCCAGAGATGTCCAGGTCCATAGTTCCTTGCCGAGACCGGATCGCCCACCTGTAGTCTCCTAGGTGCCCGCGGCTGTAACACCTGTGAAGCCACCCGGTCTGGGTGCAACCTGTCCAGTTTCGTGATGAGGCGGCGACCCCAGCGGAGTTCTGCTGGGCTCTTCCCTGTGGCTGTGCAAGGTGTGGTGCGGTGTGCAAGAAGGAAATCAGCTAACCTGTGATGCCAGCTGCCATACGTGAGTCTTTTGAGAGCATCTTTGGTAGTGTGCACCATCCTCTCTGCCTGGCCGTTGGAAGATGGGTGGAATGGAGCAGAAGTTGCGTGCCGGATCAAGTTGGCCTGAAGACAAGCCTGGAACTCAAAAGAGGTAAATTGGGGAGCGTTATCTGAGACCAGGACATCTGGAAGTCCATGAGAAGCGAAGATTCCTCTCAACACCTGGATGGTCTTAGCAGTAGTAGTGGAGGAAACAGGTACAACCTCTAGCCACTTGGAATGGCTGTCAACGAGGAGAAGGAAGAATTGCCCCTGAAAGAATCCAGCGTAATCTATATGCACCCTTGACCAAGGGGCTTGTGTTTCCTCCCACCTATGTACAGGGGCCTGAGGCATTTCAAGCCTTGACTGTTGGCACACTTGACACCCGTGCACCTGGGCTTCGATAGCTTTATCGAGCCCAGGCCACCAGAGATAGCTGCGCGCAAGCACTTTCATCCGGACTATACCCAGATGTCCTTCATGCAGAGAGATCAAGATTCTAGACCTCAATGAGGCTGGGATGACTACCCTACTACCCCATAACAGGCACCCTTTCTATGTGGAAAGCTCGTGCTTCCTCTGCCAGAAGCTTTGAAACTCAGTATCTGGACACGTGTCAGGCCATCCTGACAACACCCATGTCAGCACGCGTGTAAGCGTATGATCAGTGGCAGTTTCTGCAGCCACGTCCCCAGCATTCAGGGGAGATTCAGGTAACTCCTGAATGGAGAGAATGTTAATAGCAGGAGCAGGATCTGCCTCTATCTGTTTTAGAGGTAATCTGCTGAGGCCATCTGCATGGCCCATTTCTTTTCCAGGTTTGTGAATCAGTGTGTAGTCATATGCTGACAGGAAAATTGAACATCTCAGCATTCTGGGAGATATTATATGAGGGGTTTGCTTGTTTGTAGTAAACAACCCCAGCAGAGGCTTGTGGTCTGTATAGACCATGAAGTGGTGGCCATATAAGAAATTACGAGATTTCTTTATGCCAGCCACTATGGCCAAGGCTTCTCTGTCAATCTGGGCATAATTACGCTCTGCAGACGACAGAGTCCTTGAATAATAGGCCACAGGAACTTGTGTCCCATCAGCCTTCAGGTGACTGAGTACTGCTCCCACCCCATAAGGGGATGCATCACATGCGATGCACACTGGCAATTGCTCATTGAAATGTGCTAATACAGCATTTGAAGAGAGCAAGGCCTTAACTTCATTCAAACTCCTTTCATGGACCTTAGTCCACTGCCATGGAGCCTGTTTATCCAAGAGCCGGTGTAATGGCTCAGCCACTGCATCCTTGTGGGGAAGGAATGCGTGATAGAAATTTAAGAGTCCCAGGAAAGCCTGAAGCTCGCTTTTGGACTTGGGACTTGGGACCTGCTGAATTGCTTGAAGCTTGGATTCAGCAGGATGGATGCCTTGAGCATCAATTCTGAAGCCTAAGAATTCAGTGGAAGTGAGTCCAATTTTGCATTTATCTTGCTTCAGTTTCAGACGCTTGGCGGAAATGAAGCAAGACAGCCCTTGCCTGCCACATGCCCGGCAAATGGCAGAGCGGAACCTGCAGTCAGCTCGCTTGTGACGTCCTCCGCACCCGAAACACTGAGGAGATGCTGGGGCCTTGTCTGGATGCTCCCTTGGCCTTCTCTCTGCTGGCTGGTGCAGCCGGTCCACCTCCTCTTCAGAATTCTGTTCTGGATCTTCTCGAGCGACCTCTTGATGGATGGTCATGGTGACTGGAGGGTTTCTGGCGAGCTGCAAAGCCTTCACAGTGCCGCCCGCTGCTTCTTCAGCTGCAACCTCTCTCAAGGCATCTTGGAACAAAACATCTTCCTTGGCGAAGATCTTCTGTTGCAGCTCACGACTCCTTAGGCCACAAACAAAACGATCCCACAGCCTGTCTTCCAGGTCCTTGAATTCACAAGGCCTCGCTGCTTGCCTTAAGGCAGCAATAAAGTCCGCAGCAGACTCACCAGGCCTCTGGTCCCTCTGCTCGAATGCGTGTCGCCAAGCAATCACAGAAAGTTTGGGTTGGAAATGTTCTTTCAGCATTTTCTTCAAGTCTGCATAAGTCACTGACTCCAAAAGTGCCGGGGCCACCAGATTCTTTGCTATGTCAAACGTTTCCTGTCCGCAGACACACAGCAGGGTAGCCGCTTTAAGGCCGTCTTCCCTTATCTGATTGACCCTGAAATAGTTTTCCACCCGCGCCACGGGTGTGCAATCTCAAACTCTGACAAGCGGCCAATCTTAGACATCTTCTGTAACCCTCGTTAATGCCTTCGCTGCAAGCCTGTTATCTGGGAAAGGGGTCCCTTGGCCGAGCTCACCTCCAGCGATGCTGTACTAGCAGGCAGAGTTGCCGTGCTGGACGCCGAGCTTCCCAGGACCTCTTGGTAAGTCCTCTCTTCTTCGTTGTTAAATGTGGCTTACAGCGATCCCACCTTTGTCGCCACTGTGTTTGCGGGTTGGAGGCATTAAGAGGAGACGCATGGTGTAACAACAAGCCTTTCTTTATTGTTCTCATCCACAACCAACAACTGCAAAATGGCTCGCAGGCCTTTTATAGTGTCCTATCCCCGGACAACGTCAACCAATGATTGCAGAGGCTGTTTCCTGCCTTGCGCATGTGCGCAAGGCTGGAGACAGCCAGTCTGGTCCCGGGCAGCTTTTGTTCTGCCCGGGACCCTTTGCAACATTTCTGAGCCTGCTGAATACTTCAGCAGGCTCAGGACATAACAGGTTGTATCCACAATTATATACAGAGAGGGTACTGCTGAATCACAGGCTGTCAGTTCCAACAGCTGTGTGCTGATCAAGCCATCATTTTTTGTATGATAGTCTGAATCTTATTTCACTTAATCTTTTCTTTCATAGCATGCTGTACATTTTGTAGGGTTTGTGGCTAGAAGAGAATGAAAATAACTTTACACCAGGGGTGTCCAACTTTGGCAATTCCAAGACTTGTGGACTTCACCTCCCAGTGTGCTGGCTGGGGAAATTCTGGGAGTTGAAGTCCATAAGTCTTACAGTTGACAAGGTTGGACATCCCTGCTTTAAATCAGATTCTTTTTGTTGGATCCTTTTTACTTTGCCCTTCAGATTTCAGAGAAAAAAAGATGGTCCCTATTTCTCCCAGTGTATATGCGTGTGTGTGTGTGTGCGCGCGCGCGCGCGCGAGTACAGGCACGTATGTGCGCATGTGACAGGCTTTGGGGGGGGGGGAGAAGACAGATAAGCACATTGCTCCAAACACAGTTAATTTATGCATTTCAATTGCTTCCTAAGCTAAGAAAATTAGTGCTGAGAAGCACCAGGGCATTCTCAGTTAAGAAGCACTGGGAGATAAGAGTCTATGAATAGCAAGGATAAAAGAGATGACATGCATATAAACATAGATATCATGCTATTGCCTTTCAGGGTAAGCAACAGTTATATAAACCACAACAAAAGATTAGGAAACAGTAAACCAAAAATGTAAAGGCATGAGATAAGACAAAATGAAATAAATACATTAAAATCTAATTTAAGCCCACGCCATTCTTCTGTATCTTAATGTCTTTGCAAACCATTCTTGCTTTCACCATGTTTCCACACAGCATCATACATTGCCTTTTCCTCTGTCAACTTCACCTATCATCTCCATAGGTTTCTTAATCTTCCTTGTTTTCTCGATCAATTGAGAATAACAGAATAACAAAGTTAGAAGCAACCTTGGAGGTCTTCTAGTCCAACCCCCTGCTCAGGCAGGAAACCTTATACCATTTCAGACAAATGGCTGTCCAATCTTTTATTAAAAACCTCCAGTGTTGGAGCACCCACAACTTCTGAAGGCAAGCCATTCCACTGATTAATTGTTCTATCTGTCAGGAAATTTCTCCTTAGTTCTATGTTGCTTCTCTCCCAGAGAAGTTTCTATCCATTGCTTCTTGTCCGGCCTTCAAGTGCTTTGGAGAATAGGTTGAGATTGTCTTCTTTGTAGCAGCCCCTCAAATATTGGAACACTTCATTAACTTTGTTTGAATGCTTCTGTTTTGTAGTTCTGTTTTCAGTCATTCTCTCCATATGGTTAAATTTCAATGGACATTTTTTCACACTGGCTACTCAATTTTGTATTTGATCCATATTTATTCAGCATCCATTCTTTCCTACAAAAGTAAACTTTTATATTGCTCTCAATATAATCAATTCTCGCTTCCTCATAATCAAGTGGGTAGAAGCACATTCTTATACATAGTCCTATTTCCGTCCTTCAACAAACATTCATTCCTTGCAAAAGACCACAAATTAGTTGCTACATTTCTGCCAACATTTGTATATCTTGAAATGTCCCCATCCAAGGTTCGCAAATTCATTTACTTATTCTGAAGGGAAGGATATAAATCTAATAAATAAAATAAATCATGTTGTAGATAAAGCCTTACTCCATGAAGTGATAAGAACTTTCCATTAGTCTTTAAAGGTTTTCCATCAGCAAAAAAAGTTCTAGATTCTAGTGCACAGTTTTATGTATGCCTTCACTTTTATGTGGAAGAATCCATCAGAAAGTTTAGTCCCCATCTGTAACTTGAAGCACTACGGACTAAATAATAATAATAATAATAATAATAATAATAATAATAATAATAATAATAATAATAATAATAATAATAATAATAATAATAATAATAATAATAAAGTTGGAAGGGACCTTGGAGGTCATCGAGTCCAACCCCCTGCTCAGGCAGGAACCCTACACCATTTCAGACAAATGGCTGTCCAGTCTCTTCTTAAAAACTTCCAG
>NW_015386099.1:1321301-1354777 GCF_001527695.2 Protobothrops mucrosquamatus | reverse complement strand
GTCCTGCCTTCAGGCGCCTTGGAGAATAGCTTGACTCCCTCTTCTTTGTGGCAGCCCTTGAGATATTGGAACACTGCTATCATGTCCCCCGTCGTCCTTCTCTTCGTTAAACTAGACATACCCAATTCCAGCAACCTTTCCTTATATGTTTTAGCCTCCAGTCCCCTAATCATCTTTGTTGCTCTTCTCTGTACTCTTTATAGAGTCTCAGCATCTTTTTTACTTTGTGGTGACCAAAACTGGATGCAGTATTCCAAGTGTGGCCTTACTAAAGCATTGTAAAGTGGTATTAATACTTCACGTGATCTTGATTTTATCCCTCTGTTAATGCAGCCTAGCACTGTGTTGGCTTTTTTGGCAGCTGCAGCACACTGCTGGCTCATATTTAAGTGTTTGTCCACTAGGACTCCGAGGTCCGTCTCACAGTTACTACTATTGAGCAAGGTGATGTTAAATTTTTAGCTATAAGGAGCCTTTCTATCTATGCTCCAGGGTAGACAGTAGTTGAGCCCAGGAGTAAAATTTCAGTAGGTCTTGAAAAGCCTTGGGCTTATTTATAACTGAACTGCAAAATGTAACTCATCAAAGCTACAAAGCTCCCTCCAAACCCTAAGCTGTGGCCCTTGGGATTTTCAAAAATTCTTAACGAATGGTATTTTAATGTACCAGGGAAAATATTTAAATGCATCATCATAGAACAATCGTATTTACTATAGTGAGTTTAATTAAGTGCAAGTTGAAGTGAAATTATATTTTGCATTTGTTCTGGTGCCATTCATCATTTTTTGGAGTATAGCCCAATGGGATACTATGCCATGTCACTCAAATACCCAATGCAGCCTTTAATCAAGAAAAAGTCACATGACTGTGATTTTATATGGATTGATATCATCCAAGAAGCTTGTTTTGTCTTAACATTTGTGGAAAGCTAGCTTCTTCTAACTTTAGGATATTTACCATAATCGGAACAAAACTTTAAAGAAGTGGAGCAAAACAGCGAGAGGGAAAATGAAATTTCAAGGGACAGTTAACTTTATGAGTGGAATTCTTGGTTCCTTTCAAATTGAGCAATGCAGCTTCTTGTGTTTAAAAAAGTGCAATTATAATTCATCAATAATATTATTATGGATTTATTGGATCTTCCAGAATAATGTTTCCAAAAGGATGGACTATTTATGGTGTTTGAAGTTATTTAAATCACATGATTTAGTCTTGTTCTCTTCTAACTTTGTTTTGGAAATATTCCAAACCAGACGCAAACACATCCCTTCCTAACCCCCCCTTAGAAGAATTAGGAAATACCTACAGTACTTTGATTATCTAAATAACAGCTCCCTTGTGTTGCTCCTATCAAGACATCTGTGTGCAGTTGGGAAACTGGAAAGAAAATACTGCTGCCTTTTGTGACTGAAAACCTGGTCACGTCTCCGGTTTATCCTAGAGCAAATCATTTGGATTCACATCCAGTTCTCACCATGTGCATTAAATAAAGATGCCTCATTGATTTTATTTTGCTAAGCTCATTTCAACTTCTTAGGGAGAAGGGAAAGAGAGAAGAGGAAACTGCAAGAAAGGAAGAGTGCTGGAGTACTACTCAACTTTTGGAGACCTTATCTACCTTCCTTTTTGGCTGCTGAGATTTCAGCAGGTGTTATCCAAATCAAAAGTAGATATAAAGGCCCCAAACCTGCTTTTTTTGCTTTTTCAATACTAAATATTATACAAATTAATAAATCTTTACTAGCCATATGTTCTTTGATTCTCTGAAACTACCATTTTTAAAAGAAATATTAAGTACATTTAAATTTGAGGCTGGCTTTGGTACGATGATTGAATCCTCCTTATTATTCAACCAAGCTGGTAATAGATCCAACAATCAGATTTACAAGATAAAAATTGGGACACAAGACTTATCTTTTAAATCTATTTGCAGATGATACGGTTCTGATGCTCTCAAATGTTATACCACCGATAAAGGCTTGTGAAATTAATGCTCTAGTGAAAACTAGACCAGCAAGAAATCTACATCTGGAGGCTAAACCAGAGAGAAGGTTATTAAGTTTTTGGCCAGCAAATGTGCAGATTGTTTATGATTTCAATTCAGATGATACTTTATAGGGAGGGTTTATTTTTCTCCTGTAAATCCCTGCTGATATCAATTGTGCTGAATGCTGTGTCTAAGTGTCCTTGTGGACTGATTGCTATGTTCCAGTTGCGATGGCCCCAAATCAATAAATATTGTTTTAAAATCTGGCAATGCCTTCATTCTAGTCCTGTTGAGCTAAATTCTCCTAAGTTCCCTATTCAGCATACTGTAGCTCTTAACCTGCTGTGGTGCAAAGATCTGTGCTGCGCACCTTCTCTTCTCTTCTCTTCTCTTCTCTTCTCTTCTCCTCTCTCCCTCTCCTTTCCTCTCTTCTTTCTTTTCTTTCTTTTCTTTTTTCTCTTCTATCTTTTTTCTCTTTTTCCTTTCCTTTCTTTTTTTGACATCTTGTTAAGTGTCCTAGAAAGCAAGAATTTCACAAGGCCAGCATTTGCAAACATGCTTAATTTGGTTCCTGAGTTAACCCATACCCTGCGCTTTTCCAATTTGCTGAACCGTAAAGGAAGCTGCATTTATGCAGATTCTAAACCACCAAAGAATAAACAAGGCCACCTCTAACTAAGCTAAATCTGAGTAAATGCAATTAAACTTTTAACTACCATGGCAAATGGTAGACTAAGCAGCTTCTGTAATAATGCTGATCATTAACTTCTCACCGTCCTACAGCTTGGCTTTGGTGTCTGTTTAGCAGAAGACAGACATGAGAACTAATGCGTTTCTTAGATGCTTTTCCTGATTTTAGCAGTTGAGTTACTGCAATGCATATTTTAAAAATCAGCTGGAAATTATGTGTGTAAAATATAACTATTCAGATGTTATCATTCTGGTCTATCCAGTTCTGGTCACCACAGTACAAAAAAAATGCTAACACCCTAGTGCACAGACAAGATGATAAAAGGTCTGGAGGTTAAATCATATGATGAACTTTTCAGGGAGTTAAGTATGTCTAGCTTATCGAAAAGACAGACTGGGTGGGGAGGATATGAGAACTGTCCTCCTGTATTTGAGGGGCTGTCACAGAGAAAGGAGATTGACTTATTCTCCAAAGCACCAGAGGGCAGGACAAAAAGTAATGGGTGGAAGCTTGTTAAAAGGGAGATCCAACCCTAGAAGTAAGGATAATTTTTCTGACAGTGAGAACAATTAATCAATAGCTTGCCTTCTGGCGTTGTGAGTGCTCCATCACTGGAGGTATTCAAAAATAGACTAGACAACCATTTGGGATTGTATAAGATCTCCTGTCTTGAGCAGAGGGTTGAAGACCTCTGAGGTCCCTATGATTCTATATTCTATCTTATCTGGAAAGACAAAACATTGATACTAGATTAAGTTTGACCTTCAGAACCTTAAATTTCCTATATATTTACCCTTGGGGGGAAAATGGCCTCACATGATGAAAACAGAGGACATTCTTTGTGGCGGTACCCCATGTCAGAATGGTACCTTCCCAAAAGAGATTTGGCTAAGATTCTCTTGTTCCTTGTGTATTTAAGAAGGGTCATTGATGACTGGTTGATGGCTTGTTTCCTTTCCTAGTGTTTATTTAGCTTCGTTTGTTTTAAAGTTTGCAATAGCCTTTCATTATTTTATGTGACTACTTTATTATTGCAGCTATCTGTCCTGTGATTTTGATGAATAGCCAAATATAAATAGAAGTATACTGAGAAGCAGCAACTGCTTTCTGAACCAAGCACGGTCTCTAATCTGCTTTCTAAAGCTGCTCCATTTAGAAAAAAATTGGAAGTTTAGCTCATTGGACTTCACAAACTCTGTATCTTGTGGTACCCCCAACCCTGTTTCTATGCACAATCATAAAAATCCCCCGTCATTGGCAGCTTGTCATAAATTTCTAGATTTGGCCTTTTGATGTTTAATGAAATGGAATTTTCTGCCTAAGTGTTTTCCATCACTGATTACTAAAATGCTAACTTATTAACATGAGCAAGAGAGTACGAGAGTTCACATCAGCAAGGAAAAAAAAATACAATGGAAGATTTAGATCTGTACATCTAGATCTGCATACGTAAACTATATAATAAGACCTCTCCAAAAATTTCTCTTGATTTTGAGTTTTTTTTAATACAACGGGAGTGTAATTCAATATGCAGGGAATTATCACATGTGCATCTTTTAATGAATACAGGTAGTCCTCGACTTACAACAGTTCATTTAGTGACTGCTCAAAGTTACAATGACACTGGAAAAAATGACTTATGACTGTTTTTCACACGACCATTGCAGCATCCCCAGGATCATGTAATCAAAATTCAGATACTTGGCAACTGGTTCATACTAATGATGGTTCCAGTGTCCCGGGGTCATGTGATCCCCTTTTGTGACCTTCTGACAGGCAAAGTTAATGGAGAAGCGAAATTCACTTAACAACCGAATCACTAATTTAACAACTGCAGTGATTCACTTAACAACTGTGACAAGTCAGATCTAAAATGGGGCAAAATTCACTTAACCAATGTCTCCCTTAGCAGCAGATATTTTGGGCTCAGTTGTGGTGGTAAGTCGAGGACTACCTCGATGCAGAAAGATGCAGCACTTTAATGAGAATTCATAATGGCTAAGTGAGTGGGGGGGAAAACAGTTGATCACAGCATGATAGGTTCTAGAATTATGAGTAATATGGGAAACTATCAAAATATTATATTTCAATCATTCTAAACTGCTGAAGGTGTCATGTTTGGCAAAACCAAGCATTCCAAGACTGATACAGCTTACCTGTGAAATTCATTATAATAGAATATTGTGACACTTTAAAAACAATAGGTAAAGTAATGTACCAGTCACTATAGCAGTCATACTGTTCATTATGGCAATCAGGAACCAGCTTATGTTGATTGTTGCCAGTTATCATCTAACTCAGGGGTCTTCAAACTTCTCATCTAACTCAGGGGTCTTCAAACTTCAACTCCCAGAATTCCTCAGCCAGGTACATGTGCCTGGCTGAGGAATTCTGGGAGTTGAAGTCCACAAGTCATAAAAGGGCCAAGTTTGAAGACCCCTGATCTAACTGCTTCCGATCCATGAACGGTCTGTAAAATCTGAAAAGGTCACAAGGTGAAGTATTATTTTTAGAACTGGTGCCTGAGCTTGGTGTTGGTTTTTTCTTTTCATTTTGTTCTCTTCCTTGCTCATCATTTTTCCTTGACTGGCCATTCTGGAAAGAGTCCCAACTCTTTGAAAGATGAAGCTTAATTGGTGATTGAGGGACCTTTCAGTTTTAGGATTCTATGTCTAAGTCCCCATCATAGCAACCAAACAAATTTGGTTAGGGTTAGGGTTGTGCAGCAGTCCAGCTTGAAGGCAAAATGTGATTATGCTGTGCAATTCTAAGAGCAGACACGTTGTGTTAGTTCCTAACAGGTGCTATGTGCACATCCATGCATGCTACAAATCTTATTTTGCCTTTCAAATCAATTGTTCCAAACTTTAATCCTTGCATGACTTCAGAACATGGTAGTTTTATCAGGAGGAAAAAGGTTTTTAAGATAATTTGGCTCCAAATTAAGTATGACGACCAACATTAGCAGTTTGGGTTGGAAAAGAAAATGGCAACACAATTTGTTAATCTCTTGGCATTTCACGGCCAAATGAACAAATCAAGGTTTGCAAACTTGTATAAACTGCATCAGGCACAGCATGTAGAGTAATGTGGTTGATAATTTAGGCAAACTGTTGCATAGATATTCAGCACGGCTACCAGTTCTGGGTTGCAACAATCCAGATGAGAGCAAATAGTTAGGTTTTCTAATCTCTGTCCTTGGTGCGCTCTGAATTTGGTTGTTTTCTTGCAGATGTTTCAATACCAAACTAGGTAACATCATCACTGCTAGAAGGGAATGGGGCTTGCTTTCACTTTATATAGTAGTGAATTACCCTGTCAGTGTTGGGGGGAATGGTCTTGGTGGTTCCTAGGCTGTTGTTTGATTATTTGTCTGAATTGGTAGTTCCTTGACTGGAGTATTGTTTATTTCTTGTACTCCAATCTAACATCAATGAAACAACAGTCTAATCAAGGAACCACTAGTTGGGTAATGACACATCTGCAAGAAAGCAATCAAGTTCAGAGAGCACCAAGGACCACACAGTTCAACCCTGAGCTGCAATTTTTTTCCTGCACCTCTTTGAAGCTATCTAATTCTCATCCAGATTTCTGCAGAAATCTTCCATTTTCTGAAATAACAAAGCCCTACAAGGAGATACTAGTATTTGGTCTTAATCAGGGAGATGCAGGTTCCAAATCCTGAGATCAATTACACTGAATCTGCTAGAAATTACTCATCAATAGTTATATAAGGTTTTGCACTTAATGACCAATTCTCTATGGAACTCTCACACAAAGAGTTTTTCAGAATATTTGATATCGCAGCTCCCATTTGCAGAAAAGATCAAGCTATTAGACTTCATAAGTCTAGGACAAAATTGGAAATTGTATAAAGGCTTGAAAATAACAAGGGAATTTTTTGGTGAGGGTTTGTGAATGCTAACAGATGGAATATTTCCATTCAGTAAATCTAAATTTTATTTGTGATTGCTCCAAGTTACTATACTTAAAGTACTTTCCTTTCTGCAGTCAACCATTGGGAAGCGAAATGGAAAAATACAGAAAATAAATGTTAATAGACACAAATTACATCCTTGAGGTATTCTACCCCAGAAACAGATTTTTTTCATAACTTGAGCCCAAAATACAATTTCCTTGGCATGCCAAGTTCTGAGTCTCCTGAGTTCAGGGGCACTGCATATTAGTGGTGACTTTGCCAAAGCTTTTCTCTGCCAAATACACAGGCAAGACAGGAATCTGCAGATGGGTTTTTGAATTGCTTGCATGAAAGCAAACCATTTCTCTGCTTTGCATGACTCAGAAACAACAAAGGGGGAAAAAACCCATATTGGCACTCTTCCCTCAGATTAATGTGTGAATGCTGACTCACACAGCCTCTAAGTGAGCAGCCCAGTTCACAAAATGGGGCCTGTTTGTTTGCATAATATGCCATTTGAAATATGAGAGGTCAGTTCTTTGCTTGGCTAGACCTAATCAGAAGTTACAGTATTTTGGTTAAAAAAAAATGAAAAGAGGCAGAAGCAAAGAAGTGGAAATGTAATTCTTAAGCAACTTTCTCGTCACAATTCTAGACACAAAAATAAAGGGGCTGTGACTCTGTGAAGAATTCCCAGGTTTAATCTCAGCATTTCTAAACAGAAAAGAGACTTGGCGGTAAGTTTCATAATTGGTACTTGTCAGGATTAAAAATATTTCTCTGTTGGGACCAGTGGCTGGAATGCAGGTTCATTAGACCTAAACCAAAGTGATTGCAGAAGTATTTAATGACACCATCAGGGATCTGAATTAATTTGATAAGATTTCTCTTTGGAGATAATAGTACTATTAGAACAAATACCTATGAAGTGAAATCTTATCAAACAAATTCAGATCCCTGATGGTGTCATTAAATATGTGGTATCTTGGAAATTTCTCAGTAAAATAAAAATGACTTTCATAAGCCGAATCCCAAAGTTATGAAATATTCTTGCCCCCCCAACCAACTATTCTTCAGGTAGGAGGGACTACAGTTTCCATAATTTCCAGGCAGCCTAAAATTCTGGGACTTGTATCCAACATATTTGAAGGAAGCTATGCTGAGGACAACATACTGACAAAGCACATATTGTTTCAGAAACGTTGATGTTTATGTTCATGATCTCTATTTGTTTGATATTTTGAACCTTTCTTGCATTTCTAGAAAAATTGATATCTCCCATACAGGAACATACATGTCTCTCTTGATAGATGAATTGAAAGAAAACAACGTTTTTCATCTCCACAAACTGAGAGTGAATATGTCTTGGAGTTTATCCTGCCTGACCAAGATGCTCCTATTTGAAAAGTCATTGCATTTTTGTTGCTGTTGTTTGTATTTCTCCCTTCATTCATATATAGCCATATATAAAATTCATAGTGGGCAGAATTTTTAGCACTGTAAAATCTACATTGTTCCAGAGATGTATCAGCCATGGTAATTTTCTAAAAACATAACAATAGCTACAGAGGATGCACCTTCATTTTGCAGTTAAAAATGCATGCAGTGAAACACATCATTTCTTGAGTTACAAAACCCAATGCCCACATTTTTAATGTTCCATTTCTATCCTAATTTCCACATGGTAGTGCATTGCTGAATGCACAGATATGGCTCTAAATTTCCTTCACCAACTTCAAATGGTCACTCTATTTCCACTCAGTGCACAACCAGATTTTTTTTTGAATCCTGGTTATTAATGCATTTGGCATGCAAGTGACTTTTCTTTCACTCTTTCACACAGACTACATTACATTACAAGTTTATGTCACAAGTTCATGCTGCACATAGTTCTCCCAATCTCCCTACACATCTACTTCGTGTCTTCTTTCTTTCCAATGACCCTGGTGGCATCCAGCCAAATCACATAGGCATAAAACTTCCTCTCATCTAGTCAAAGAACAAACTGGGCTTGTTAGTTTGGAACCTTTTTCTTACCTGACAATGCCATACATTACCAGGATATTTCCCAAAAGTCCCACCACACATACGACAGAATACAGGGCGGTGATAGCAATAGCTATGATGATTGAAGTAGTATTTTTCATTGGCAATTGATTTGTGGCATTGGAAGTTGGGAGAGAACTTGAGTTCTGCAAGGTGCTGTTGTAAAAGATTTCAGCACCAGGGATGGTGGACAGCTCCATGGTACCAGGTGGCTCCAGAGTCCAGTTTGTGGTAGGACAAAAGGATCAGAAGGCTTGCAGTCCAAAGACTTCGTGGGAACTGTCCCGTTTTGGTGGTGCTGAAAAGAACCAGCTCTTCTCCTCTTGAGTAGGCTTACTCCCTCCCTTGCAAAGCACATTCAAATAAAACCAAAACTTCAAATCAGAGAGAAAGAGGGTACTGGGCAGCCAAGGCAGAAGTAGGAGCTCTCAAAAGCAGTTGCACTAGCCGGTGGAATCTGACATCTATTCTAGCAGTTCTTCTGTATAAACCCAGCAACACACTGCCTCCCTCCTTTATCTGCTGCCAAGCAGCTGAGCACAGGAAACTGAATTCGCAAGCTCTCCTAATGATGGTGATTTCTTATTTTGAAAAAGATTGGGTGTGGGGGATTTGACATCTCTCTTGGACATTGGAAACAATGTACAAGATGCAGATTAAAGGAAGGGGGCGGTCAATCACAGTCTTTAAGGGTTGTTATGGAGAAAATGCTTCCCACTGCTCAGTTTCATCATTTAAATGCTGTCTCCTTGGCTAATGTGTTTTTAGGGAGTTATTGATGTTATTGTGGAAGTGCGTCTCTACACACACATGCCCACAATATTGTTGCCGATGGAGACAGCTATTAGAGATTGCTAATTGTTTTTAAATGGAGGTAAGGAATGGGAAGGCAGAGGAAGAGAGAAAGGTTCCAATAACTGATCACGGCATAACCCAATAACACTGGATAACTTTCATTTTTTCTTTCTTTTTCCAGATTAACTGTGAACCAAAGATACATAGGTAACCTGTTCCCACAAAAGTGGAGATCTCACTAGTGTCACTTCACAGATATCAAGATCACAAACTCACCCCAAAGCCATCATTCATCTCTGTGATAATTCTTTGATTCTGAAGACTTGACAAAGCTTTAGCTGATATCGAACAGAAATAATATGGTTGCTTCTGGAAAAAATGGTATGAAAAGGCCCTAGCTCAGGATCATTCTTGCAACCCCAGGAAAGATAGGGCATGATCCTGCCCTTACTGAAGTCTTGACGATCTGAATGGGTTTACTTTTAATGTTATATACCAGGATTTTCTAAATGGTGACTTGTTAAACAAACTGTAGTTATTTCATTTGCAGCAACTGTAGTTACTTTTATTTTCATTAAGAGATAAGTTCCTACATTGTTCCTACTGACTTGAATTTATGAGGACTTTCTTTGCAAAATAAATTGTTAGTGGAAACGATCAGGCTTCTATGAGTAGCTTCACGTTGTGAAGGTGATGTGATGTGCCTTATTGAAGTGGAGACACAATGTGACTTGCCTCAACTCATAATCTCTCCTAGCAAAGCCAGGGGAACAAGTAAAGCCATATAGCCACATTGTCTTCTGAAAAAGCAGTTTGAGCTGGTTCTCCTTTGAACCTTGATCGAAGTGAAGCACCCCTTGAAGGTCTGCAAGGCCTTGAAGCCATTTTCAAGCTCCTGTTCCACTGAAGTTAAAAATGAGAAAGCCACGTTAGGGTGATAGAAAGAGGATCCTTCACCTGCTTGATTTCTGATAAACAGGTGATTCGTGCCTGGCAAGACCCCATCGAAGCCATCATTTTTTGAGACAGCAAGTCATCATCCATGGTGGCCAGTTGGTGATAGTGTCCATAACATGTTTCCAAAATTCCAACTTGGTCTATTGAACCTAAATTATTTTGCTTCCTGGCATAAATTATGCAGAGGAGTGTTTTCAGGTGGAAGGCTGGACTGTGGACTGATGTGGACAAGGAATGTAATAATTTAGGACAATGTAATAGTCAGGACTGCAAAACTAAAGAGAAGGAAGAAACAATGATGTTGATACATATTAAAATTTGAGAAGACTTTGTCTTACATAATTATTTTCCTGCCCCTTCTGGCATTATTAGATTGTGAATCAGTTAAATTCATCAGACTAAGCTATAGTTCTAACTTCAGTCTTCAGTGTGTAAGCCCTTATTCACATGCATGGTTCAAGGTCAGGCAAAAAGCATGATCTGTTCTATGAACAGTATCCAAAAAACCCTTGGCACAAATGTACAAAGCACACAAGGATCAGACCATACAGGACTGGAGCAATATGTGATTTAATTTCCAGGAGTATCTCTCTCTTCCTAAATATAGCTGGGGCTAATCAGCTCTGACCCCTAGAACGAGGCTACTCTCAGGTAGATATACATAAATCAGCCATCAATAGATACATAGAGATAAACTACATTTGCACATCATTCAAAAGAGCCAATGCAAAACCTAGGAGGAAACAAAAGAACTACAATACCCCCCCCTTCTAGCTGCCCACATGCAGATGAGCAGAGAAGAGCCCCAGACAAGCAGGCAGGAATAATACTCTAATCAAGGAACCACAAGGAGGAAATTATACCTCCACCAAAATTGGCAGGGCAAGCTAATGCCTATAAACAGGCAGAAAACCTCACAGTTACTCCCACTGATGTTACCAACTTAGGCAAGGAAACATCTGCAAGCAAAAAACCAAGCTCAGAGAGCATCACAAACTCTAGAGGCTTGTAAGTATTGTTTTAGAACATTATACTGGATGCATAAAGCTTTGTCAGGAGACTAGGAAAACAGGGAAATTGGAGGAAAGGTTTACACTAAGCAGGCAGCCAGTGACACCCCAGAGCAGTCTTTCTCAACCTTGACAACTCTAAGATGGCTGGCTGGGGAACTCTGGGAGTTGAAGGCCACACATCTTAGAGTTCCTACGGTTGAGTAACACTACCCAGAGGATGCTAAACACCACTGCCAACATCTCTTGTCAATGTTCAGGCTTTATCTTGAGTACCAGAGATTTTCTTACCTCTGCCTTACAGCCCTGCCTAACCTAATCAGCTTGTATCTATATCCACATAAATTCCTACCTTTTCTCCATGTCACCTGTTCTCCAAAAAGGCTCAAATCAAATCAGATCCTTTTAGATGCCCCAAATCAAATTCCTGCCCCAAATCAAATCAGATCCTTTTAGTTGCTTGGTTTATATATTCTTTCTGTTTTATATCTTTTAGCTTTTAAAAAATATTTTTATTTTAGACTCTGATGTACCTCTTGTGCTTTTTTACTTGACTGTACCCCACTCTTCTTAACACTGGTCCATGACTGTAATAATGATCTGATTTGATCCTATTTCCTGTCCCAAAGGAAGCAGTAACCAGCTTGGAAGGGCAGAATCAGTGTGTCAGAAGGCTGCCTCTCAAGGCTCCCTGGTTCTCCTAGTGGATGGCAAACTAAAAACTAAGGCTTTTCTTTTCTGACACTTTTAAGAAGTTTAAAAGTCCTACCTTTCCTAGCTCACGACAATTTAGAATTGCCATGATCCTTGACTCTATGGTAGTCATTACACTATCATTTTGTCCCCAGGACAATCTGGCAGTAATAATTCCAAAAACATCTAATTCCTTCGTCTGTTGATTTGAAGTTAGGTTTCTCCAATCGTAAAATCTGGGGGTGTTCAAATATTCTCTTTCACTCCAAATCCACTGTATTTGGAACGGGAGACCATTCTGGCCAAAGGGAACTCTTAGATCTTGTTTACTCGGAGTTTTGCTTTTTCATTCTGGCTAAGTTATATAACTGAACACGTCTTCTCACCTAAGAGAAGCATGAAAGATCTTTACTTATTAGCCCAGAGACCACTATTGTAATCTTAAATAATATAAAACCAGTGAACTAATATGAAGGAAATACTTTCCTTTCCTTCCTCTCATTCTTCAGCTTCTCCTTGGAGTGTTTTTCTGTTATAGAAGCAAACCTGTTTAAGCTATTGATATTATCGTTGGAGACAGTCAAAGACAAACTAAAATAAAATGAAGTTGGAACTCTAAAACCAATTTATGTGAAGCAGTTAATTATATTGCAAAGTCAGGTACAAAACTATCCTCTGCTTTCATTTAAACAAAGAACAAGGCATGATTGTTCTCTTGTGTGTTGATTCCTCAATAAAAGAAACCTCTGACTATTTCTCTGCTTGTCTCCTCATAATTCTCTCGTCTTCCACCTTTCCACCTCTCCAAGTTTGGTAGTAGTTATCCAACTGATGTTCCACTCTCTCACAAGGGGCTCTGAATTTGTGGGAATCATCCCACCTCGCCATGTGTTGAAAGACTTGGCTGTTTCAGCAGGCAGGACTGGCCTAGGGGGTATTTTAATTGGTTTTAATTGGTTTTAACAAATTTTTAATAGAGCGGCCAATTCAAATATTTATTCTTAATTATTTTAGATTTGTATTTGGTATTTATGTGGGATTGTTTTAAACTGGCTGTAAGCCGCCCTGAGTCCTTCGGGAGAAGGGCGGGGTATAAATGAAATAAATAAATAAATAAATAAATAAATAAATTCTATGATTTAAGAGTTCCACTGAAGCTCTTAAACTGAAACCTCTCCCCATGTAGGAATCCAAATTAAGACTTTCTGGATAGATACAGTAGATAACTATCTTCTGTTTGAACATACAGCTTTAAGTCTTCTAGAAACTTAAATCACTTCATCACTTAAATATGAGCCAGCAGGCTGCAGCAGCAGCCAAAAAAGCCAACACACTCCTAGGTTGCATTAACAGAGGGACAGAATCAAGATTACATGGAGTATTAGTAGCGTTTTATAAAGCCTTAGTAAGAGCACACTTAGAATACTGCATCCAGTTTTGGTCACCATATTATAAAAAAGATATAGAAACTTTAGAAAGAGTGCAGAGAACAACAAAGATGATTAGGGGGCTAGAGGCTAAAACATATGGGAAATGGTTGCAGGAATTGGGTATGCAGTGAAAAGAAGGACTAGGGGAGACATGATAGCAGTGTTCCAATATTTGAGGGGCTGCCACAAAGAAGTGGGGGTCAACCTATTCTCCAAAGCACCTGAAGACAGGACAAGAAACAATGGATGGAAACTAATCAAGGAGAGAAGCAACCTAGAACTAAGGAGAAATTTCCTATCAGTGAGAAACTCTTTTTTTTTTAAGGTTAAGATACAAGTAGTTCTCATTTAACTACCTTAATTGGGACATATTATTGTGGACATAAGGCACTAGGTCACTAGGCAAGAAAAGTTGTAAAATGGGGTAAAACTCAATTAACAAATATCTCACTTGGCAACAGAATATGGGGTTCAATTGTGCTCATAATTCAAGGACTACCTTTACATAAATCCCATGAAGGAGAGCCCTCACCTCTCTGGATAAATGGTTCAAACTATTCTTACTAATAAGAATTTTTTTAAAAATATTCTGCCGGAATCTGTCTTCCAGTAATTTAAATCCATTATTCTGTGCACTGAGATGAACAGGCTTTGACTTTCTTCTTCATGATGTTTTCCAAGGTACCTGAACAGGGCTACTTACTCTGCTTGGATGTCTCTTCTCAAAGCCAAACATTCCCCATTCCTTCATAATTCTCTGTGCTTCCTTCTCTTCCCATATTATATATAATAGTTTGATAAAACTTTTTAGAAAGTCTCTGAAGTCCACACTTTGGGACATCTAATTCCCTACCTCAATTTCATTTTGATTGGAAGCTGAACTCCATAGACTCATCAGGGAATCTTTCCCAGGTCCCAGGAGTGAAGACCTGTATGTGTGACTGCAAATGATATGCAGCACAAAAGAATTACATTATCATTTTTTTTATTCACAGTCATGGCATGAAAGCAAAGCAGTCTGAAGAGAGAGAAAAACTTGGCTTGTTTAATTGCTTCCAGGTTGGGTGAAAGTATTCCACAACAATATTAACATGAAGATGAGAATATGGACCAAGAGAGCAGTCAATGCCACCTCCTTATCATTGATGTTTTGAGAGATTCCAATCCTGGGTTAATCGAAGTTCAACATTTCTATTTTCAACCAAAATAATCAGAGTTGCAGAATCCAATCTGGGTCATTCTCTGAGACCAGAGGTTTAGTATTCTGAGCTTTCGGATTCGTACTGAAGCCCATTCAGAAGACTAAACCTCTGGTCCCAGTGAACCACCCAGATTGGATCCTGCAATATTATCCTGGGACACGTAGATTTGTCTTCATTCATAAAATAATCAGTCTTACATTACCTTAAAGACCAAAGGATGATGTTAATTCATGGACTAAAGACAAGTTTATTAGCTCAATGAAGTGCTGTGTTTCAAGTGTTCAGAATATGCATACTTGAGTGGGAAATCATGAGTAGAGAGAAAAGGGATGAATAAAATACAATTATCTCCTATCAGCTTTGTGACCTGACAACCTCTGTGAATGCCACATTTAAAAAGGCACTTGTTACTGATCTTACAGCATTTATATCTCTTCCTGTCATAAAGATACATAGCTGCTACCCAGAGCCCCGTTTTTTTCTATCTGATAATTGTTCCCAATTGAGGAAAACATGCCCCGTAATAAATATGTTACCTTTCAAATAGCTATATAAATATGTGTGTGTGTGTGTGTGTGTGTGTGTGTGTTTGCTGCATCAGAGAAATACAGCTGCTATTTTGCAAAAGGTTCCAAAGTTATTAAGGAGGTTTTTTTTTTGTAAAGATAATTCCTTTTTCCCACAAAGTGTATGCGTACTTTATATATTACATTTTCTGTACGCATCCTATGTAGTCATCTGTGTCAAATCTGTCCCTCAGTGCCAACAAAGGCTGAAATTCTACAAAATTTGCCAATTGTCAGTTGCCTCTGTGTATTTTCTCAGTAAGATAGTATAGTATTCAATCTTACTCCCAGATACCTAAACATTCAGCTGGATCCCTAAGAGGAAGCATGTTTAGGACTGTGCTGCCAAAAATAATATCTACTGATATGGCCGTTCAGAAAATATTTTTTAAATATGATCAGTAGGCAATTATCACAATCTGTACTTCTGTGAGACACCTTGGAAGACAGGAGGAAGAGCCACAGCCTTGATAATGGTCAGACAAGAGATATCTCAGCCCATAGAAAGAATGGAGGCATGGGAAGTACTAATAAAGGAGAATATTTGTAGCTCATGGTCGACATGAGGGGTCCTTGGTGCTTTCTGAACGTGGCTGTTTTCTTTCAGACGTTTCGTTACTCAACTAGGTAACATCATCAGTGCTGGGAAGTACCTCAGAAAGGACCTTCCCCAGTTCTCTGTAAAGTAGAAGTAAGAAAGGGGAGAATTGCTTGCAAGATTGATGTCAGATCTTTGAGATAATCCAGATAAGAAACCAAAACCATGATTACTAAGACTGCCTTTATTGTAAGGTTACAATAATAGAATCTGGTAAGTTTGAACACTTCTCCTCTCCTTTATCTTTACTCTCCAGAGAACTAGGATGAGTCCCTTCTGGGGAACTTTCCACTTTCTCATTCCTTCTGTGAGCTAAGATAGCTTTTGCCTGACCATTGCCTAGGTTGCAATTCTTCCTCCTGTCTCACAGCCCATTACATTCCTGATATTTATTAATTTCTTGGTGTATAATCCACCAATTAACCAAACTGTGGGTATATTTCAATTCCACACTCAAGATAATTTACCATGCATCTGCAGACCTAGACTTGCAGTCAACAAAAATGTATGTTGCCATAAATTTGTTAGGCATTATAGAATCACAAGACTCTGTAGTTTTAGCTGCTGTGAATTTGTGTGTCTCTATACATTATTAGGTATATAGTAGGTTGTTGGGTTGCAAAACTCAGAAAACCATTAGATGGCAGCAAAGGATTACAAAAAAAACACCCTTTGCTGCCATCTCATGGTCATCTGATTTTGCAGTCCAGATAAGCTATGCTTATTGTTATGGGGCAATAACAGAGTAATATTTGAATTTCATGCAAAATTGCATTCCTTTTGGTTGAGGAAGACTTTTTGTCCAAATAAAAGCTTGCTATGACCTTCATATGTACAATTAATGTCTTGCTGATTTTGTACCTATCTATTTCACCATCTATTCCTCTTTCCCAAGCAGGAAAAAGTTTCTAAGGCAGTCTGTTGGTCATGTAACTGTTTCGCACTCAAGAACTGGCAATCTATATTTTCTTTGTTTCACATATCAACTTATAAAACAGAAATTAATGAAAGCATAAACCTTCCCAATCAGTAGCTTGCACAGCTGCCAAATCTGCATCAGGTCCCAGGAGAATACAAAACAAAGCTCAGTTACTCTGCATGCTTCTTTCTTCTACTGAGTAGAAGCAACTTCTACTTTCTCACTAAAGGCTCCCTAGAGAAAACTTTACTTCTTTTCCTTTCTCCCTCCTTCCTATCTTCCGTCTCCTTCTGATACACACCTTTCTGTAGAACCTTGGAGACAGAACCATCCGGAAGGCAGGATCGTCCTCAGGATAGAAACCCATCACTGGAACATTGTCCTCTACAAGATATAATAGCATCATGTAGAAACCAGAATCATGTATCAGAATGTAAAAGCTTCAAGAACTGCTCTTCCAATAAAACTACTTCCTTTTACAAATATGACCACAATATGAGTTTGCATTGTCTTCTCCTATTCTGTATCCACAGTCTAGCTTATACCCTTGCAGTTCCCTGGTGGCCTTCCACCCCAATCCCAAAAGTGTTTTTTCAAAGGCAACTGGACTTTGTTTTTCCATGAAGATGTTTTGTTTCTCATCCAAGAAGCTTCTTCAGTTCTGACTGAACGGTGGAGGATGGAAGGATTTGTGTTCCTTGCAGTCATCTGGTTGTTAGCGCTCCTTCTGAAAGTCGTTGAAGCCACTTGGAGGTTTATCTGAGCCCTGAGGGTCATCTGTGCCCAATGGGTGTGGAACCTTCTTGGAACAGCTGAAAGGTATATGTTGTAAGGAGATAGGTGGTGTCGTATTTCTCCCCCTCTGTTGAGAGAGGACTGTTCAGTTTTAACATAAATGGCCTCTTTGTTCCCTCTTTCAAACCAGCAGTCCTCTCTGTCCAGAATGTGGACTTTGCTGTCCAAAAGAGTGACCTTTGTCTTTCAAATGCAGATGGACTGCCAAATCTTGTCCTGATCCGTTTGTTCTCCTACCTTGTTCCTTGTGTTTGTGAAGTGGTTGTTTTGTTTATCTAACGTACATGTCTCACTGCATTGTACTCCCACCCCAATGCTAACCAAGAGTTCATCACTAGACTTTTGTGACCAGCCAAGGTTGCTAAGTGCTCTCCAATGCAAAAAGAGAGAGACTATCTTGATGTAATCATGTATAACCGTATCAGGATTAAATGTGTTTGTGGCATCCTTTGGGTGGTGTGAAATCAAAGCTTGCACTTGCTAATGAAGACAAGGCACAAGGATGCAGATAAACTGGGGAGAGAAAAAAATGAATGTCCCGCCCACACACTGTTCGTGCTAAAAATCTGTACACATGGAAACATTTTGTGCTAATAATAATTGACTTGCCACCTTAAGCTTGAAATCCTCGGTGCACAGCAGATCTCATCCCTGATAATGAGGAGAACACTTCGGTTCTTGGGAGTTACGAGTCAGGAACCAGGCAGTGGTACTACACCACCTCCCACACTAAGTAAGGATTATGTTATTGTTACACTGCTATCCCTTCTGGAGGACTCCCAAATGGTGTTCAAAAAAAGAACCCACACCGAAGCCTTTTCCATAAAAACAATTTGATAAAAACGACCAACAAGAAAAGCAAGCCCTCATAGAACTGTATGATAAAATGAGGGAAGGTTGACAAGTTAAAATGGAGTTAATTTAAAATCCTGTGGTTTGCCAACAAATGAACACTGATGGCTTCAGCTGATGTTTACAGCATGATGTAGCAGAACTGACTATGTTCCCCAGGGAGTGAGTTTCATTATCAGGGGGTGGTTGCTGAGAAGGCTCTGTGCCTAACTACCTGTTAGCCTTACCAGGTAGACCAGGCAGGAAGCCAGATAGGCTAATTCTACTTTATTGTAAGGCCACATTAACAGAAAGAGGCATGATGGCTTAGCGGTTAAAGACACTGAGCTTGACAGCTGGAAAGCTGACAGTCCCTGTTCGAGACTCAAGCATTGAGGTTCCCGTTCTTGCCCCAGCTCCTGTCCACCTAAGAACTTGAAAGCATGCAAATGTGAGTAGATTAATAGGTATCGCTTCAATGGGAAGGTAACGGCGTTTTGTGTCCCTTTAATGTATAGTTATGCCAGCCACTGGACCATGGATATATCTTCAGACAATGTTGGCTCCCTCAGCTAAAAAATGAAGGTATGTTTCTATTCAGGTCTATGGAAGAATCAACATTGGGTGGATAAAAGAAGTACTAGTCCGAAAAGGCATTCCTTGATTATAGAAGATATAGGTTATGTCTAAAGTTGGGAGCACTCAATCCTCCCTTGTCTCAAAGGTGCTTTTTCAAAAGGCAACTGGACTGTTTTTTCCTTGAGGAAGAAGAACAAAACATTTTGTTTCTCTTCCAAGAAGCTTCATCGGTTGTGATTGGAAGATGGGGGAGATGGAAGGATGGGTACTGTCAGACCTGCCACCCCTTAAACTCCATTTACTAGAAAGGTATAATTTTATTAGAAGTCAAGTATATTGCAGTAACGCATAGCCAGAACTGAGAATTGCGCACCAAAATCCTTCAATTCAACTTTTCCCTCCCTTAACTGCCTCCCGCTGCTGACACCCCATGACCAATCAGGTTCAAGCAAGATGTTTTCAGAATGGTCACTTCAAGCTTAGGTTGGTATGCAGCTGCCTTCTTTTCCCCGCTGGATGACCTTGAAGCAGCATCTTGGTGAGATACAGCAATTACTTTCATCTCCACCCCAAACATTTCCCTTCGCATCCACCCTCCCCAGAGTTTATGGCAGACTGTCACCACATGGTAGCAAAGCACAAGTAAGCATATGGTGGCAGCTTACAGGTACTGACAGTGGAGACTGGATGGTGGGGAGATGGAAAGATAGGTACAGAACCTATCCTTCCATCTCCCCACCATCCAGTCTCCACTGTCAGTACCTATCCTCCCACCCCCACCCCCCCACAAATACAACTGATGAATTTTCTTGGATAAGAAACAAAACATTTTCTTCTTCTTCCTTAAGGAATAAACGATCCAGTTGCCCTTTTAAAAAGCACCTTTGAGGCAACTGTGACCAGGACGACTGAGAATCTCCACAGACATTTAAGCCTCCCTTCTTCTGACCCTCTTGGTTTAAGTTCAAGTGGGTCTTCGATAAGAAGCTTTATTGACCGTGGAATCTCTTCAAGAGGCCCCGCAGGATTGCTCTCCGAGAGCAGCAATTTATTTAAACACATCTGAGGCAGAAAAGCAACCAGGAAGCATGTCTGTCAGATGAGAGCTGAGTGAAGAAAGCACTAACAGAAAATAGGGCAATGGCTGGGAAACTAAATTAATTATTTGTATTTCTGGCCACCGTAGATAATGTAGGGCGAGAGACGTTTATTCCTGGGTCATTTTTTCCTCCCTCAAAATGATTTTTTCACACCTAAAGAACAGTGTAAGACAGAAAGTTCTAGGATTTCTCAAGAAATTGAAAGAAAAATAAAATAAAATCAGGTCACTGAATTCCTCAAGAATGTTCTGGGCCTTCAGGTGTGATATAGCTGATTCTTTAATTTTGTTGCCCTGCTTGGAAGAGTACAGGAGTACAAATCTCATAATGGGATGTAAAATTGCTGCCTCACTGTGCACAACTCAGAGGGTGGCGAAGGGCCGCCTCGACAACTATTGCGTAAGATGTAGCTTATAATCAGAAAGCTTCAAATTTGCTCCTTTGGGAGGAAACTTTCCTCTTAATGCAAGGAAGGAAGACTATTAGCTACTCAGATGTTTGCCCGTCCGTTTGTTTGCTTGCAAATATGTTTTTCTCCCTTTGTTTTCCCCCCTCAAACCTTTCTTCAAGCTAATTTATAATTGAAAAGGCTCTGGAGACAGCCTCTCGCAATCCGGATGTTTTCATTGGGGCATCTGGCAACAATCTCACCTGTTTTACCTGTGAAATGGAAACAGGAGTTTCTATTGTTACTGGTGAAGTTTGCAAATGACAGTTTTATACTCTGCATTTTTTCACAGCTTGCAAGAATTCTTTTTGGGGTCAGCTGGGATCCTTGACTCCCAAAATGCTGGCTTGGCTTGTCCTCCAGAGTTCCTTGCTTGACACAGGATGCTGTACTGTCAGCTGAAGATTGGAAGTTGCTGTTGACCCCTGCTTTAAACCTTCACCAAACTAGGGCCAAAGTAGACAATATAACAGTTTTTCTCAACTTTAGCAACTTTAGAGCTGTGGTGGTGCAGTGGTTAGACTGCAGTATTGTAGACTAATTCTGCTGACTGCAGACTACCAGCAGTTCGGCAGTTTGATCCTGACCAGCTCAAGGTTGTCTCAGCCTTCCATCCTTTTGAGGTCGGTAAAATGAGGACCCAGATTGCTGGAGGGGGGCAATATGCTGACTCTGTAAACCATTTAGAGAGGATTGTAAAGCACTGTGAAGTGGTATATAAGTCTAAGTGCTATTGCTATTAACCTATGTGGACTTCAACTCCCAGAATTGCCCAGCCAGCATGCAGAAGTAATTTGCCATTGCCTTCCTCCCAGGGCTGATGTCAGGTGCAAGAAATCAGGAACCAGGATAGAATTCACAAGCACTACAAGTTTATTCCATGCTACCTACACACAAGAATCTAATCTACTAAAGGTCAAGGCAAATTGGCACCAGATAAGAGTCAATAGATTTCAAGGAGGGGCTGGACTTAGGTTTCTTACCAGGGTGGGTGTGTAGAGATTCCAAACTGATTATGCATTTGACCCCACCCTCAGGCTTAGCCTGGTCATCTCCTATAGCTGAAAAAGAATGGCCCAAGGTCAACCAGCTAGTTTTGTGCCTAAATCAGAATTAGACCCCAGTTTCCAGTCTGGTGCCATACTCACTACACCAAACTGGCTCTTCTTTTAGACTTAAAAAACTTTGAAATATGACCTCTTAATTCTGGATTGATCTCCATCATTAATCCAGATTTTTGGGAAAGGCCTTTGTTGACAAAGCATTTTCATATCACTGGAACTATTAAGTGTGCTGCTATTATTTGCCACAGTATATCACCTAGGAAATAATTTATTGGCCATTGATGGAAAAACTCATCATGCAAGGGGAAAAGATGATTTAATACCTCTGTGGAAAACTGCAGCTGTGATTTTGTAGAATGGTTTAGATAGTCATCATGGCAGAAAGATAGTGAAATGTTCATGCTTTGCAAATTACCACTTTTGTCCTTTAATATTTCATCCACAACGGAAGCATATCCCAAGACAATAACTCTTGTATGACCAGAATGTGGCTTAAGTATTGGATAGGTGAGCAAAAAGGCACATTCCAGATATTTTGGATTAAGACCCAAGCCAGGATAGCCAACTGTTAGGGACTTAGGGAGTTGTACTCCAAGTTATTTCAAGGATATAAGATTGCTAATATAGCCTTAGATATGGAAAGGACAAAAGTGATAGGCTACATCTGTCAAGACTCAGGCCATGAGAACAATTATCCAGAGTGAGCTGGAAATCAGAAACCAGAAATCATGGTTCCCCAGAGACTCCCCAGAGTCAAAGAAGAACACAGCTTGAAACTATATATTTATTGTATTCACGGAAATGGTAGCTTATAATAGACGGTTGACAGCTTCTGAGCAAGTCGGAATGGTAATTAAGAATTCATATCCAGTCAGATATTAAACCTTTCATGCTTTCTCACAGTGCCATCCTCTTTACAGCAATGCCTTGGATTTTTCTCTTATCTCTAGCCTGCAAGGAGTCCTTTGATGAAGGATGCTTCTTATATTTTGTGCTTTTCTGCTCTCCCTTTCAAATGAAATTTCAAAAGGAGGCTGGTCTTGTCCAGCTACTAACTGAATGTTGACAAGTCAAGCTTACAGAACGATCAACTCTAGGGGGCAGAACAAGAGAAGAAATGAAAACACAATAATGTAGACCTTCAACCCAAGCACTGAAGTGTATAGAAATTAGCCCTCCAATAATCCTTCCTGCCTAAGAAAAAGAACCAATGGACAGCCAAGGCAAGCACCTGGATGTGTATTTCAGAAGATGATAACAGAATAACAGAGTTGGAAGGGACCTTGGAGGTCTTCTAGTCCAACCCCCTGCTCAGGCAGGAAACCCTCTACCATTTCAGATAAATGGTTGTCCAATCTCTTCTTAAAAACCTCCAGTGATGGAGCACCCACAACTTCTGAAGGCAAGCCGTTCTACTGATTAATTGTTCTAACTGTCAGGAAATTTATCCTTAGTTCTAGGTTGGTTCTCTCCTTCATTAGATGCTTCTCTTCTTTACTCTTTTCTATAGTGATCCTCTTATCTTTTGAAAACTCTGCAGCCCTTCTTGCTATACACAAATTTTGCAACTCTGCATTAACCTAATAATAGTACTGGGTTAATATGGAGTTTGTCTATACCAGGTACCCCTTGACTCTTTTATGACTTGTGGACTTCAACTCCCAGAATTCCTGAGCCAGCATGGTGCAGCTTGGAAACCTCTCCCTTTCCCCTCAGCATGGCTGGCTCAGGAATTCTGGGAGTTGAAGTCCACGAGTCATAAAAGAGCCAAGGTTGCCTACCCCTGTTCTAACCATTAACTGAACCCTGATACCAGGAAAGGATTCAGGAGAAGCATTTTGTCTGTCACTTGACTTCAATCAAAACACGAACCACAGTTCTGTTCCATTTTACCTCGTGTTGTTTCACTTATTTAGTAAGAATGAATGTATTTCTTGCAAAGAACGAGCCCCAGTGTCAGTTGCAATTCATGTCATTCTCCTTATCTCCTCTCTCTAGATACACCAAGTTGAAAATTGCCACAAACATCTATATCTTCAACTTAGCCCTGGCAGAGCCAGCAGCATGGCTGGCTCAGGAATTCTGGGAGTTGAAGTCCACGAGTCATAAAAGAGCCAAGGTTGCCTACACGGTGCATGGATTATACATGTCCCCTCCTCTGATCCTAGGCAGCTCATAACAGTGATTAAAACATACAATAACATATATCCAGCAAAACAAAGCATGTAATCTGATCTCTAGATGCCAGCAAACTATAACATCCTGATTCCGATGTTTCCAGTTGAACTGTACATTCCACTCTGAAGACTTACTGGAAAGGTAAAATTTGAACTTCTTTTAAGAGGGAAGTGACTATTCTAAACTGGAGGGAATTTACAGGACTGCTACGGGGGGGGGGGGATGCTACCAAGAAGACTTCTTTCTGGACTTCATTTGCCTTGTTACTCAAGGAAAAGGAATTATCAACCTGTCTTCTCAGTCCCTGGGAATGCGGAGGAAGGCTCTGCCTGGATCAGACAGTGCTGAAGATAGTGGGGACGGCCAGTGTTATAAACAGCTTTTGATAACCAGCACCCTGAATTGAACCTGGAAATGTACAAAATTAGCTTCCCATGTTTGGAGTTACGGAGTTACTATGCTGTCCCCGTGTTGATCAGTCTGCAAATGGGCAGCTACACTCTGAGTTAGTTGTAGCTTCTTAATTATCTGCAAGGGGATCCCTATGTAGAGGGGAATGTGGTGGTCCAAGGGCAAGATGGTAAAGTTCCTGGTGTCAGAACTTCCTGATCCAAAATTGCAACTGGTGCTACAGATGAAGCTGAGGAAAGCTTCAGAAGTTTAGAAGGACCTCCAGGTTGGAGAGCTGCTCTTTGAAGGACAGAGCAACCCCATCCAGGGGTAAAGAAGGAGAACTCCTGGAACATAAGGACTTCTGATCAAACAATATCTTGGTTTTTTTTTTCCTGGGGTTGCAACCCCATCCTCTTTACCAAACAGTTCTTTCTTTCAGTCTCCATATCTTTTACTCCTTCTTCTCTTGCCTTCAACATGTGCAGAAAGAACCACTATTCTTTCTGGGCAATGCTGTGCAGCTGCCTACAGCAATCAAAGGGCATTCAGCAGGCAATAACTTCAAGGATTCCCAAGACCTCGAAGCTGCTACCTGGCTGCAAGACAAACATTTTGCAGAATCTGTGATTTTGCTTGTAATCACCTCTGCTAGCCTCACAAAGCGTCACTCTGGCCTCTGATGGTAACATTTGCATTCCAATAACTGGTTCATTACAGCACAGCAATGGGAGCGCAAAAGAGAAAATAAGCACCATGCAGACTTTGTTGTCAGGAAACACAGAAAATTAAAAACTAGGCTGCTCAGTCAAGTTGGCTGGATTTCAGTTCCAGCTCAACATAAAGGAAGTTGCATTTTAATGCAGCTCCATCTTTCAGGGAAAAACCAGATTTCTTTCGCCAGGATAGGGTGACGTTTCTGGTAAAAAGAAAAAAAAAATGTCACTGCAAAGCTGTAGGATAAAGCCCAGAGTCCCCTTTTCTTTGAAATAATCTCATTGCTCCATATGAGCTGTTTAATGCTATCGTTTGGGTCCCCAGGGAGGGGCTATAAATAGCAGGAGGCAAGCAAAACAAGAAAATCTGGGCAGGAAAGGGATGTTATATAAATCATCAAAGCTGATACAGGCACAGTAGAAAGAAACCCAAGGAAGACAAGGAATGGAAAGAGGGATAGCAGAGAGCATCATTCCTCAACTCAATGACCTCTCTACATTTCAGATTAACATTTTTGATATCCATGGCCATTCACAGTGATGGGAATTATAGTTCACCAAGTCCCAGGGCAGGTAAAGAAATACAATTTGAAATGGGAGGGGGAAAGGAAGGAAGGAAGGAAGGAATCTTTAGGTTAGTCACTTACATAATGAACATGAAATACTTTATAATACTTGGATTCTTGGTATTCCCTGAGTTTGATTATTTCTCTGCAGATATTTGATTACCACTCACAATCAGATAATTCCACTCTCCTGGGCTCTGATGATGTTACCTAACCGGCAATGAAGTGTCTGCAGAAAAACAAGCAAACTCAGAGAACATGAAGAACCCAATATATTCTCTACTATTGGCGCTTCCAAGTCAAAGGATGAGTTTGCAGCTGAGCTTCCAGCAGAATATATGGACTGACCTTTCTCCCCCTTTTCATATCCAGTTCTCATTCTGCTTCTGTAATAAAAGTCGACTAGAATAAATGGCTATTAAATATGTGTTGTTTAGACCATACTATTAAAAGACAGCCAAGAAAAGATGAAGACAATATAAAACTATATTTTGGTTTCTTCTTCTTGTTGTTTGCCATATCCGTTATCGGATGTTGGCGATCATGTTGGCGATCCTGTTTTTATCAGCAGCTGCACGAAAAAGTGCTGCTGAGTTTTGTCCAAACCAATCCCTTAGATTTTGAAGCCACGATGTTCTTCTTCTGCCTGGACCTTGTTTGCCTTCAATCTTTCCCTGGAGGATTAAATAGAGTATGCCGTATTTTCCTGGGTGTCGCATCACATGTCCAAAGTATTCTAATTTTCATTTTTTAATTGTTTTGATGATCTCCCTTGGCTTTCCCAGGCGGCTGACTTTCATAAATCACGTTTTCCCTTTCTTTCCTTGCTCTTTCTACATCTTGCTGAGCTTCAATATATCAAAGTATTTCCCTATGTTATAAATCTAAGAGACTGGATGGAATCGCAAAGAATTTTCTGCATTTTTAAAAAGTTATTCTGTCAACTCATTTTCATAAGTACGCGTCTACATTTGTGGATCTACATAGCTAAATTTGATTCATAAACAAGTCATAAATAAATATGGATAGTTACAAGCAACCGAGCACATCTTAGTAACAACATCAGATTTGGCATCCGCAGATTTACTTATTTTTATTTTTGAAAAGGTCATTGCTATTGGAAAGGAGCAAAAATGCTTAAAGTCAAGCCACAGTAGAGGGATAAAACAAAATCTTGCCTGAAACCTAAATCCTGAATTAGTGATAACAGAAGGGGAATGAGGAGATGTATTTTTGATTCAGCCCTTTGGTCTCCAGCATTACATTGACCCGAAGGCTGCCAAAGATGCTGTAGAAAAGGAACATTTATTTTAAAGGTCAAGTGAGGCAATGCACCATGGCAGCAGCGATAATTTGGAGAGAAGAAAAACTCTCCCCACTTCCATCTCATCATTGTCGTTGCAGCTTAGAGATTTGCGGAACCAACAATGACAACTAGCTCTTCTGGCAGTTTGTGGGCAGACTGTGGAACTCCCGTACAGATTCCACAACAGCTCTGTGCTTTGACCTGACCCACCAGCCCTCCAATCCAAAAACAAGCTGAATTCAACACTGTTGTGACATTCCAGTGGCGTTGCAGCCGGTAGCTGCCTCTTTGTCATACATGGGTACTTGCACACATCTCAGGCTTTTATAATTACCTGCAGCTGACTGAGTTCAGGCCAGCTGCTGAAGGGATGTCAATCACATTGTCCACCCTGATATGTGTGCTTTTAAAATAACATTTAAAAAGACCCTCTCTCTGCACATGATGTATATATGTAAAGCAGGCTGAAACCTTACAGGCTGTCTTGCACAGTTGTGGACCAAAGAATCACGAATGTTCCCAAGGTGAGACAAGGGCAGGAAGAGGCAGATGTTGGCCCATGCAGGTAGGTATGATGTCCTACCTACTTGCAGCAGATGTTATGGCCTCACTACATAATCTTGCCATATGTGTGATGATGCTATGGCACTTGAGTGATCATTTTGATGTCTTGGTGGCTTGGGGATATGGCTGCAAGGACTGTAATCATTCTGTTGATAGCATAATCTTTTTTAGATCCAGCTAAATTATAAGATTGAGATTGTGTATTAGGTGCTACATGGGATTATTTTAAGGCTTTTGGTGCATATCTTGAAAACTGATCTAATGTTCCCTTTTCCCCTGTCTTTTCATGCTTTGGATCAAACTTGGGCAAAGATCAAGCTTGAAGATCCTTCCTTCCTTCCTTCCTTCCTTCCTTCCTTCCTTCCTTCCTTCCTTCCTTCCCAGGGCCATCAAATGCTGCAAAAATATTTGAATTGACTTTGAATTAAAGACAGGCAGTTAGAGAATAGTACAGTATTTTAAAATTACCCTAATCAATCAGTACGCTTAGATTTGAACCTGTAATTTTTCTTGACTTCTAAAACATTGGCATTTGAGTTCAACTCTTAACAGATGTTCATTGCAACAGAACCTGAAGGTAACACCTGAAATCTTCTTAATAAATGACGTTTCTCAATAATCTCTTGATAGAAAACCTTTCCTATTGTGTGTGTATATGTCTTAAGTCAATATCAACAATTGTCAACTCTGCTCCAACTTAAAGCAATTCACTAAGAAAGCTTCTGCAGACTCTGACCTATTTTTGCCTGCCTTTAAACTTTTAACATCTGGGCAACATGTCCCCTAATGTTTGTTTATTCTGAAAAGTACCCTCTATATGGATAGCAAGCTGTCCATAGAAACAGTGCATTAGTTCATCACACACATGGGATTTATTTAGCTTGGATGCCAGGTGGCCTACACCAAGGGAGGGTCCTAGTTCAGCATCTTCATTCTCCATCTGGTGATAAATAATTTGTCTCCGAGAAAGAAATGTGGCATAATATCCCCTTTAAAATGTTTAACGTATTTGGTGAGCGTAAGACAATCTGGATTACCCCAACAATAGCTTTCTTGCCCATCGTCAAAGGTAGTGAATACATTCAGAGTCTATTAAAATAAGATTTTTTAAAGAAAAAAATTATTTTATTTTATTGACTTCTTTCCTGAGGCTTGGGCAGTAGCACAGTGTGATATAAAACAGAATAAAGGAATACATTTTTTTCATGGGGTTTTTTTTTTGGTAGACCTTACAATAGTGATAGTCCTAAAATAAAATGAAACAACCGTTCTTTTTCTGTTTTTTTTAAAATTTGGTTGAAAATGATCAAAAGCTTGTTAGTCATAGTTTATTTTGATGGTTGAGCAGAACTCTTCCCCCAGTAAAAAAATGAATAAAAATCAACAACATGACTAAAAATTACGGTTATAGCATTATTCATAAGCAAACTACTTCATTGTTACCCAAACTTTGGCATTTCAAATCATTTGCAATGTCTCATAATGATAGTGATAACAAAACATCAATTCTCAGAGTACTAATTTAAGGAGGTGTAATTCTTCTACATTTTATCTCTATTTAGAAGAGGAATTATGAGATCTACTGTATGTGATGTTCACAGTGAAAGGAGCAGCCAAACTCTGCATCTGTGTGCAGAATCAGGATTGTTTATGTAGGTTGCAGCATAACATTTTTTATTGAAGCCTATACAGAAGAATCTGGTCAACTAATGGTCAACACTAAATTGACACTAGATAAAGGTCAAGGAATTCAAGGGGGGATGGACTTAGACCATTGCCATTTGTGGCAATGTAAGGATTCTAAATGTGATGACACATTTTACTCCATCCCCCAGTTCTGCTTGCTCTTCTCTTACATCATGTCATTAAATCAGGTCCTTCAACTTAGCAAAAAGGGATCTCTTCAGATTTGGAGATGTTATCAGATTTTCCAAGAGCATTAAAAGTAGAGTGTTGAGTTGGGGCAAAGAGAAAATACTTCCTATGGACCTCCAAGTATTTTGCAGAAATGAAGAACCCATTACTCTTCAACTACATAAAGCTGGGCCACAAATAAGTCTTTTGAACAGGCTAGGTCAAATACTTGCTATTTAATTTCTCCTTATGTGCCATTAAATCTCAACATTGCCAAACATTCCCTTGCATTTAGTGAAGATCTTCCTGAATTCTTTTTTTTTTTAAGGCCAAGATAGATTTGTCTTAGAAAACAAAAGAAACTAAAAGGCCAGCAGTGAGGGGGGAAAAGTCTAAGGCCCAGATTGAGCAGCTGCTTCCAAAGAAATTGTCGTTCCCAGTTGAAAAAGATAACAATGCTTGGACTGAAAGGACTACTTTGCTGACCTTTCAAAACACTTCCAATTGACTATTTAGGGCAGTTCTCACATTTTGCCTCCTGGTGATGACAGTTCTGCTTGAAAAACATGAATGCCAGGCTTGGAATTCTAGCATCAAAACACAAGCAAAGATTGAATTTACATTTACTGAATTCAGCCTCCTTTATATGAAAGCCATCTGTCAGCAACATCAAAGACTGTTATGTTGTTATGTCCGTGCCTTCCAATTTTCAGGAGGTTTCTTCCTCTGCCAAAGAATTTTTCTCTTCCACAGTTTCATTCTCAGAATGCAGCAGAAGTTGTGGATTTAACTCTTTGAGTAGTTCAAATAGACAGATAACTTGACTCTTAGAAACACTTTTGTGTTGCTAGCTAGTCCAGGAGACCAATTGCTGTAGGCTGTAAGTTTCGGGTTCATTAGAGGACGATGGCTTAAACTTTATCAAGAAGAGGTTTCTACTCCAGCTTCTAGTTTACAAGCCTGGTGCCTACAGAGCCGTCCTCCTGTCTCGCAGCATGAGACAATCTGAGGCAAGATATCTCAACAGACATGTCCAGATGCCTCACGAGGCAAGATTCCAAGAAATAACAGGAAGAGGTTTGCATGGCTGAGCTGCTCAGAAACAGAATGGTCAGATATCCCACATTTGTTTCTTCTTCCTCTTCTTCCTCTTCTTCCTCTTCTCTGCATGGGTCTCCAATCTGCAGTGCTTTTTTTTTTGTCATAGAATGCACTGGAACGGAGTTCCGGCACCTTTTTTCGACTAATTTTTCCAAGTTTTAAAAGTAACTTATGAAAATTTGATGTTTGGTCCACGTGGACTTGAATCGCTCTGTCGAGCATAGCAGGTCGGCGGCAAAATCATTAAAATGGTGCATGTGGGCTGCTTGTGTGTCAAGTCTGATGCATGCATACTTCGTCCGCGCTGGTTGTGATGGCGCTGCTTGGCTTGTGGCACTGCTTGGCTTGTGATTGGTCATGTGGTCGTGCGCTGAGTACTTACTGCGGGCGGTGACTGTTATGTTTCATTACACAACTGATGTGTGTGGGTGCATGTATGGTGATTGACTATGTGTGAAAGGTAAATAAAGATTAACAAAACCTGAGTTCTGGCACCTTTTTTCTTACAAAAAAAGCACTGCCAGCCTGACTTCATAATTTTCAAAATCACTTGGAGGAAAGTTAAAACCTGCCATCTTCTTTGGACTTTGTATTGAAACAGAGGAAGCCAGGCAATCTGTTGGAGCAAGCAAAACCAAATGCACAGATATAGAATAGGTGGTATCTGGCTCAATAGTTGTAACTGTGAGAGGGATCTTGGAATCCTAGTGGACAATAACTTAACTATGAGCCAGCAGTGTGCTGCAGCTGCCCAAAAAAGCCAACACAGTGCTGGGCTGCATTAACAGAGGGATAGACTCAAGATCACGTGAAGTGTTAATACCACTTTACAATTCCTTAGTAAGGCCACACTTGGAATCCTGCATCCAGTTTTGGTCACCACGATGTAAAAAAGATGCTGAGACTCTAGAAAGAGTGCAGAGAAGAGCAACAAAGATGATTAGGGGACTGGAGGCTAAAACATATGAAGAACGGTTGCTGGAATTGGGTATGTCTAGTCTAGTGAAAAGAAGGACTAGGGGTGACATGATAGCAGTGTTCCAGTATTTGAGGAGCCACCACAAAGAAGAGGGGGTTAACCTATTCTCCAAAGCACCAGAAGGCAGGATCAAATAGATGGAAACTAATCAAGGAAAGAAGCAACCTAGAACTAAGGAGAAATTTCCTGACAGAAAAATTAATCAGACTCACTGGAGTCTTTCAAAAAGAGACTGAACAACCATTTGTCTGAACTGGTATAGGGTCTCCTGCCTGAGCAGGAGGCTGGACTAGAAGGTCTATGGTCCCTTCCAACTCTATTATTCTATTAGATGACAAAATGCACATCCATACAAACCAGACCTTCTTGACCATCTTCTTATTGGGATAGGTCTCTGAATCACATTAATTTCACAATATTTTTCATAATGGCGATTCCCCATGAAAATTGATGTAATCTTTCAAGTTGAATGAGAATGTTTAATTCTTTCTGGGGTGAGAAATAGTCTGTGTATTCAAGAGTGAGGAATATGGAAACTCCAGTTCTGAACTGCAATTAGAATGGCCAATTGCCAAGTAACATACGTGCTGTAGTATAATTCCCTACCTATGCTTTAGAAAATCTTCCATGTCTTATTGAATTCAAGTAGCATAGAAAAGCTATGCATTTTATACTAATAAAAATATCTTTTTCCCCTTCCATTTTGCCTTTTTATTGATGTTTAATTAATTTTGATGTATATTTGATGTATTTTATGTACTATATAACAGTTGGTCTAAAACAAGGGGTTTTTTTTGTCATAGAATGCCCAGAACGGAGTTCTGGCACCTTTTTTGGATGAAACCTTGTAGGGTAGCCAAGGCGGGTTGTATGACATGTGTGAGTTCCGGCACCTCTTTTTTTTACAAAAAAAGCACTGTCTAAAACCATAATAAGGCTTATGTTAATGCTGGCCTGCAACATATTTGTTTTGAAAGCCAGCATAAGTATTTTATTTTAAATCTGGACTTAACTTCTGTTTAACTCACATATGAGAGAAATGATCAGAACATGAGAGCATTTGCTGCATGACTGAGGCAAACAAAATCTCATTTGTTTGGTCAACAACCTTGATCAAATTAAGACAATTGAGGAGGGTTGATTCATCACAAGGTGCTGCCGTCCTCAAAGTGTAACTACCAAAATATTTTATACATATAAACATAGTCCTTGATTTATGACAGTTTGTTCAATGACCATTCAAAGTCAACGGAACAGTTTGCCTCCCAGAGTTGTGGGTGCTCACAACTTATGAAAACTGGAGGTTTTCAAAAATAAACTGGACAATCATTTTGGATGATTTAAGGACTCCTGCCTTGGAGGCCCCTTCCAGCCCTATGATAAAACACTGATGATAGAGTTGATCACAACCTGTATGTCTGAACAGGCTTTGGTGTGGGTTTTGGACAGGCCACTGTGTTTCAGTTTTAACAAACACACCTCCCCCTTGCTGCTATTTGCAATTCCCAAGGAGAGCCTCATCTGAAGCATCTGAATGGCAGAGTCTGTGATGGGGAGCCACTGCCAGCTGTTTGTCTCCTATGAGCGACTGCCAGATTTGATCCTATTGGTTTCTCAGAGGTCCAAGCAATAGGACACTGCTTGGGTGGGGCCAGACTGAAGTTGCCATACATAAAGATGAAGCAGGGACATAAGCAGGATGGACAAAAAGTCAAGAATCTTGTCTAAAAGCTCTCTTAGGGGAGATAGTTAAGAAGAAATCAAGTCATTAAGGAAGCGGGGGGGGGGAAGGGTCACCTGAACCAGACAAAATAAGTTGAGCCTGAGCACATGGGAAACCCTTCCCCAAGTCCCATCAGCAGCTACCAGCACTGAAAATCAACAAAGCAAAAGAAGCTGCCAGTTCTTGTGAATCAACAAAGCAAGGATTTGGGGGGGATAAAAGAGGCCCAGAAGCTGCCCACACTTTTTGAGTCATCTTTAGGATTCAGATGTTGTTGTGTTCTTTGTATTCCCCCCCCCTTAATCCCCTATGCATATCCTGATCACCCATTAAGGGTGATTGCCTTTCACCATTGATCGCCCATTAAGGGTGATTGCCCTTCACCATTGATCGCCCATTAAGGGTGATTGCCCTTCTCCATCTGCATACAGTTTCATGCCCGTTGCTGGTTGGCTAACTAGCAACAGGG
>NW_015386099.1:1288584-1321147 GCF_001527695.2 Protobothrops mucrosquamatus | reverse complement strand
TTTCATGCCCGTTGCTGGTTGGCTAACTAGCAACAGGGTCTTGCCAGCCAATGGAATTGTGTGATTACAAGCCAGGGGAATCCCATAAAAGAGGGCTCCCCTGGCCCAGAGAGGGAGTCCGGATTTACTTTATGCCTTGCCAATAAACCAAGAGCTGACTGTCACTCGACTCGTGTCTTACTGCCTGCGCGATCTAACAGATGTCTATGGAGATTCTCAGTCATCCAGGTCACAGTTGTCCCAAAGATGCTTTTATACAGTAAAAGGCAACTGGACTTTGTTTTTTCCTTGAAGACGTTTCGCTTCTCATCCAAGAAGCTATATGGATGAGAAGCAAAATGTCTTCAAGGAAAAAAACAAAGTCCAGTTGCCTCTTGAAAAAGCACTTTTGGAAAATTTGGTTTCAGACTGCCTAGTGCTTGACTGCTTATTGAGAAGGATGTGGGCAGATGTGGATATGTGCATATGCACATACGGGTGAGAAAGAGCAAATGTACTTTGTGACCAGTGAAATCATGCTGTTATTTTAAATTCACTGGGTTTCCATGTAGCCTAAAGAACCAGCTGGGCCCCAGTATCCAATTGAAAGTGACTGGAGTGTGAGCAGGGTTGTGAGTATGTTGATTGGGTGACCATAACCTGAACCTGGAGGCATGTTTAATGCTTGCTGGCAGGGTCCATTTCTCCAAGCAGCTCTCCTTGATGTATTTGATGCCTCCATTCACCAGCGTAGTTCTTTCCTTTTTCCCGAGTTACAACCTGTTCCTTGGCAATCAAATCCACCAGCTACTTCCCTGTTGTGTCCAGTGAGCTTTCAGTTATAGCCAAGAACATTTTCCCCATCAGACCAGGGTAACATGGCAACTGAGAAACCACTTCCCAGATTCATCCATCTGCTGGCAGAGAGACTTGGGATGGCGGGGGAGTGTTGAATAGAAGGATGGAATTCAAAGGGTAAAAATTTGTATGGGCTTGCCAGAAATAAAAAAAGAAAGAAAAAAAGCTTTTGAATGAGGCTGAGCACGGGGCTTTCTTTTCCCTACACAATCTGAAAGCAAATTAAACCAGGGCTGAGTTAACCTAAAGCAATCAAGCGTTTTGTTAAGTTTTTATATTTTGGGCATACCTGGAGCCATGATTCTGATGCTGTGACGCTAATGGAATAGGAGGCTTTGAAGGGCTGTATTTTGCTTTGTCTTGCTTCTGTGGAACGTCTCAGGAAGAGCAGAATTAAGTAGCTGAACTATGGATTTATTTTTATTTATTTTGCTGCATTTTTAGGCTGGCCTGCTCCCGACAGACTCTAGATGGTGGTTAATATTAGAGGTTGTATTTTATTTAACTACACTGAGCCAGTAGTTTCCATAATACCATAATATGCCCCATTTCAAGCACGTAAACATATGCACTTAGAACATAGAATAATAGAGTCAAAAGGGACCTTGGAGGTCTTCTAATTCAACCCTCTGCTTGTCCTATTCAATACCATTTCAGATAAATGATTTTATTCTATTTATTTTATTCTCTCTTCTCTTCTCTTCTCTTCTCTTCTCTTCTCTTCTCTTCTCTCTTCTCTTCTCTTCTCTTCTCTTCTCTTCTCTTCTTTGCCCTGCCCTGCCCTGCCCTGCCCTGCCCTTCCTTCCTTCCTTCCTTCCTTCCTTCCTTCCTTCCTTCCTTCCTTTCTTTCTTTCTTTCTTTCTTTCTTTCCTTCCTCACTCCCTTCCTTCCTTCCTTCCTTCTTCTTTTCCTCCTCCTCTTCTTTCTTCTTTCTTCCTTCTTTCTTCCTTCTTCAGAAATAAGTGGCAAGAATCCTAGGGTGGGTTTTTCACCAGGGTTAACATCTACCCTGGTGTCCTTTGCAAATGTACACCAGGACTGATCACCCACATTTAAAATGGGATTCCATGCCGTTTAATCCAGAACTGCCTATGTCGTGAAAGATTTCCCACTTATAACAAATATGTTACTTGTTCTCTCAGCTTCTTTTTCTCCTAATAAAGTGCTTGAAACACAGTATACATTTTATTAACTCAGGCAAAGACAAAGAGGATTAATTGAGGGCTATCATAAAAGGCTCCATTAGCTACAGTATAATAAATCTGAAAACAGTTGTGAAAATGGGAAGGGCGGAATATATAATAAAAAAAATTGTATTTGGGAAAAGGTTGCATGCAAATGTTAAAACTGGTAAATTTTGGCCTGATAATAATTCAACCAGAAAGCCATAAAACTTTCAGCTTTATGAGCAGTCATTCCTCAAGCATAACAGCACATTATCCTTAGAGTTATGTTAGGAAAATCCTGACAGTTGCTATTTTCAGTCAAGGTATGCATACATTTCAGAACAAATGAAAAATGAATCCAAAAAAAATCATTTGTATTCAGTCCAAACCCAAATGTCAGGAGGAATGAAGGACTAAAAATAGATCCATCTGTAATCCCATTGACCATTTATTGGAGGAGATGGACACAATGGTAGTCAATGGCTAACTTCCTTCAGAAGCTGCAACTTTTACTTTTCCGATAAACGAGCCAGAAAAATGAGCCTTGGAGAAAAAAAGAAAACAGGAAAAAACATGTGAGAAAAGGATTGTGTAGCTCCACTCATAATGGAAGCCAATTAGACTGGAGGCTAAATCATTAGGGGCAAAAATGCAAAAGAAGAAACTATTTTCCAAAGCATCAAAAGGCAAGACAAGAAATAATGGATGAAAACTAACGAAGGATAGAAGCAACTAGAACTAGGGAGAAATGTCCTAACAGTGGGAACAATTAATCAATGGAACGACTTGCCTTCAGAAGTTGTGGGTGCTCCAACAATAATTTTTAAGAATCTGGACAGTCACTTGCCTGGAATGGTGTAGGCTCTCTTGCGTGAGCAGGGGGCTGGACTAGAAGACCTCCAAGGTCCCTTCCAGCCCTATGATTCTATGTTCTAAGAATAATTATTGCATTTTCTTTCTTTCATTCATTCATTTATTCACTCATTTTCCATTTTCCACCTTACTCAACAAAGTATCTGGCAGCAAATACATTTAATAAGTTTAATTAATAAATCAATAAATAATAAATAAATTCTAAGACAATTTAAAAAATTTACACAGTAAAAACATGAATGAATGAACGAATAAACAAACAAATAAACAAACAAACAAATAAATAAATATCGCCACTAAAATATCATCCCCAGTACAAAGTTTTCTGAGTAGATTGCTGAATTATTTGTGATATCTTAATCGCAAGTGTCCCAAACACATGAAAAAAATAGACAGTAAAATAAGAACATTCAATGAATGAAGAGTGTGGGAAAAATAGAAACCTACTGCTCCAACCTAGAAAACACTGGGGCGGAGAGAGATGCTGGTACTTCAGCCAGACAACAGGAAGGCATTTTGTATTGCTTTCTGTTTAGGAGGTCCCAAGAGATAAATGGGATCCTTTCCAGGTTTAGTGAGAAGTTGCTTATCAGTTTAGTGGTTCTTGCTGACCCCTAATGAATACAGAATAAGAGTTGGAAGGGACCTTGGAGGACTTCTAATCCAGCCCCCTGCTCACGTAGGAGACCCTGTACAATTCCAGTCAAATGGCTGTCCAGTCTCTTCTTAAAAACCTCTAGTGATGGAGCACATAAAACCTCTGAAGGCAAGTTGTTCCATCTTTATCACAAAAGGGAACAATGCACATCCTTCAAATTGCTGCACTCAAGGGCAGGTCTTGTACTGCCTTTGATCCAGAGATATCCCTCTACCTCAGGAAGAATTTCTCCAAAGCCAAACTAATATTCTATTATTCTTTGATAACCACCTCAATTTATATCTCATCCCATTTGTGTTGCTATGTTTTCTGGATGGAATGAAATAGGCATTCATTTCTCAGACAGAGTTCAGTGTCTTCCTTGCTAGCTTTCACAGTTCAGTGAATAGAAGTGAATGTTTGTGCTGAGCTAAGTATTCTTCTATTATCTTTTGATAGCAGTATAAGTAGATACCTGACTGGGGCATAGCTTTTTCCCCGTTTTGTAAGCTTCTAAAAGCAATCTCTATACTCAGATCTTTTGTCCATGCCATGGCCTGTCAAGAGAGGGGAAAAAAAACAACCTTAGCACTTTCTATCCACTGAGATATTAAAAACTGCCTGAGAAGCCACAATGATGAAAATCTGTTGCCTGCACTGGATGGCCTTCTCTTAGTAGCCCTCTGACTCCTGCCACATCAAATTTTTATTAATTTTATCAAAATATAAAATACAAAGGAAAATAAAAGGTAATGGAAACCTAGGGGAAGGAAAAAGGGAAGAAGAGAAAATGTGGGTTGGAAAAGGAAAAAGAAAAAAGGATATTGACTTCCAACTCTCTCTGGCACAGTAGAAGATAATAACATTACAACCTCAACTTTTTATTTTTATACAATATTATACACTACCCAATTCTATAACAACAAACCTATCTAATCAACAAAAACAAAATCAAAATTTCATTTTTTTCCCCATCACAAACACAAAATCTGGAAGTGATTTCCAGATAGAAACAAAATTAAATATATTCTCTTCTTTGGATAAAGGAATTGATTTAACAATCTCTGCTAGCCCTCTGACTTCCGATGGGGCTCTATGGTGGAACGGCCAACGCTGAGATTTCAACATGTGAAATTGGAGAGACTCCAATTTCTTTGACTGTCTCAATGTTTTAAATACCCTCTATATTTGTGATTGACTAAACCAAGCAAGTATCCTCGACTTACAACAATTTGTTTAGTGACTGTTCAAAGTTACAATGGCACTGACAAAAATGACTTATGACCATTTTTCACAGTTACAACCTTTGTAGCATCCCCATGGTCATGTGATCAAAATTCAGATGTTTGGCAACTGGTTCATGCTTATGACCGTTGCAATGTCCCAGAGTCATGTGATCCCCTTTTGCAACCTTCTGACAAACAAAGTCAATGGGGAAGCCAGTTTTACTTAACAACAGGTTTACTAACTTATCAACTATGCTGTCTCACAAACCCCATGGAATAGCCATTGCGCATGAAGATGTGATGAAGATGTTTTTTCTCCTCGACTTTAGCTCTGCCTGTGCTACAATGGGAATTAACCCGTTTAAATAGCATCTGGATACAGCTGATTTTGTGTGCTACCGGGTGGTTGCTATTATAATATAGCATTCTGTCTATATGGGTGGGTTTACGGTATACAGACGTGTACAATGTGCCATTAGGGTGTCGGCTGATCAGTATATCCAGAAAGGCAAGACTGCCTTGGGTCTCTTCTTCTGCAGTGAAGCAGATGTCTGGATATACCAAGTTCAGTTCCTCCAAGAATTTGGCGCTATCCTGTCTTTTGACAATCTCAAAAGTATCATCTACATAACGTGCCCAAAATTTTGGGCGGTACCTAGACATTACTATTGACTCTAGCCGCTGAAGAACCGCCTCAGCAATAATGCCTGAGATGGGGGATCCCATTGGCGTCCCTTTTATTTGTTCGTATACCACGCCCCGAAAGGTGAAGTATGTCTTCAGGCATAAGGTTAGCAACTGTATTAAATCATTAGTATGAAGAGAGTCCTTATGTTGTTCCGGACCTTCTTGTAGGAGGTCCCTTATTGCCGTGACCGCTAGATCTTGAGGGATAGAGGTAAAGAGTGAGGTAACGTCAAATGATAGCATTACCTCATCTTTCTCTATCCTTAGGGGCTTTACTCTCTCTAGAAACTCCTCAGCCGATTTCACAGTGATCTCATTGTTATCGACCAAGTGGCTGATGCGACCGCTAAGCCATTTGGCTAGTCCCGAAGTGGGTGTGCCCCTGAAGGACACAATAGGTCGTAGGGGGATCCCCTCTTTATGTACTTTCGGGAGGCCATGGCTGCGTCACTGGGACGTACCCATCATCATCATCATCATCATCATAATAATAATAATAATAATAATAATAATAATAATAATAATAATAATAATAATAATAATAAAGTTGGAAGGTGACTCAAAGTTCCTGGCATCTAAAACAGGGATTCCTAATCTTGGCAACTTTAACATGTACGGATTTCAATTCCCAGAATTCCCCATGGCTGGCTGGGTAATTCTGAGAATTGAAGCCCACACATTTTAAAGTTGCTAAGGTTGGAAAACCCTAATCTAGAAGAATAAAGCAACGAAAAAGAAATGTGTTTAACATCATTTCAATTTCCAGAGTCACTCTTTTCAATAAAAAGTTGCAATCCAATGAAAAGACATCAGCGTAAATCAATCTAAATAAATCCCATCAATCAAAATAAAATTAATTCTCTGCATAAATCAACCCAAGCAAATCCCATCCATCAGAATAAAATAAATTCTCAGCCTAAATCGATCTAAACAAATCTCATCCATCAGAATAAAATAAATTCTCAGCCTAAATCAATCTAAATTAATTCCATCAATCAGAATAAAAAAAAATCCGTTTCAAAAAGAGTTCCTCCAGTCAAAATACATTTCCAGAGGCATGGCAATACTAACCTATTATATCAAAAGCAGTACGTGGGATTTAAAAGGCACATAGAATGGGTTTCTGTAGAAGAAATTGAAGTTGCCCCCAAATTATGTTACAACAACATTTTGTCTGTGTGTATGAGTTTTGGCACATCTGACACTTCCTCATTTACCATGAGATGTTGCTGACAATTCATTTGGAAATCATTTCTTTTTAAAAAAAAAAAAAGTTGGGAATAGAGAATAAAATAGATATAGAACATAGAATAATAGAGTTGGAAGGGATCTTGAGGTCTTCTAGTCCAAACCTCTGCTCAGGCAGGAGACCTTATACCATTTCAGACAAATGGTTGTTCAATCTCTTTTTGAAAGCCTTCAGTGAAGGAGTACCTACAACCTCTGAAGGCAAGCTATTCCATTGGATGATTGTTTTAACCATTAGGAATTTTCTCCTTAGTTCTAGGTTGCTTCTCTCCTTGGTTAATTTCCATCCATTTGATCCTGCCTTCTGGTGCTTTGGAAAATAGTTGACCCCTCTTTGTAGGAGCCCCTTCAAATATTGGAATACTGCTATCATGTCTCCCCTAGTCCTTTTCATTAGACTAGACATACCCAAATTAAAAAAAAAATATTGTGATTTTAAATATGTTGGATGAGATCTTTTCATGGTTTCAAATGATATTTTTACTCTTCTCAAAGGTCCCATGTAGTGAGCAAATATACAGAGGGTACCTGTGTATTTTAATAGGTTGTTTTTTTATGTGATTTCATTCATTCAATCATTAGAGGACTGGAAGCTAAAACATATAAGGAACAGTTGCTGGAATTGGGTATGTCTAGTTTAATGAGGAGAAGGACTAGGGGTGACATGATAGCAATGTTCCAATATCTTAGGGGCTGCCACAAAGAAGAGGCAGTCAAGCTGTTCTCCAAAGCATTTGAAGGCAGGACAAGAAGCAACAGATGGAAACTAATCAAGGAGAGAAGCAACCTAGAACTAAGGAGAAACTTCCTGACAGTTAGAACCAGTGCTTTTTTTGTAAGAAAAAAGGTGCCGGAACTCACATCTTGTTAATCTTTTATTTAAAAAATTATATATTCAGTTCTTAACATAAATTTAATTTATTGTATTTAAGGCAAATGTTCATAGTAAATTCCAAAGTTTTGTCCAATTCTTGTCTGGCAAATCTTCTCGACTCCTTTCCTTGCTGTTAGTATCTATGGCCGAATGTTGTCCTCTGAGTAACCACAGATCGACGTACTTTGAAGGATCGAAAAATCTCAGAGGTGGTCCGACAGGTTTAATGAACAAAAGTGCTGGGCGTCGTTATTTTCGTGTGTTCTGTCGCTGTGTCTGTTAATATTCTGGCCTTTTTATTAGCAGGACTGCATTACAACCAGCACGGATGAAGTACGCATGCATCGGACGTGACACACAAGTAGCCTGCATGCACCGTTTTAATGATTTTGCCGCCGACCTGCTATGCTCGACAGGGCATTTCCTTCACTTTTGACCCACCTCCCCAATTTTGCACAGTCTACATTTGTTACATGCACTTGATGGACAGAAAAAGGTCGTTGCAGAGGTTTGGTCTTCAGTAAAAACAGTTCTCCAATAAAACGATTTAAACTAAAACAGTTTCAGGCAAAATAATGTCCTCCCATTAAATGTAGAGGTAACCATTCGGAAACCAATGAGAAGTGACAGGAAAGTCATGGCTGAGGTGTGAGGCTATTCCCCATAGCTTTTATATTTCCCCGAGCAATTCCTCACCACCAGCAGAAATGTGTTTCCAGAAAAACACAAAGCTTTACACAAACCCAAGTGATATTTGCTCCAATGTTTTCTCTCTATAATGGCAATTAAAATGTGACTGGGAAGCTCAGAACAACAACATAAAAACAAAAACAACACATGGAAATTATACCTAATCCTGGGAGTAGAATAGGGCAATAGCAACAGCACTTAGACTTATATACCGCCTCACAGTGCTTTACAGCCTTCTCTAAGTGGTTTACAGAGTCAGCATACCTGGGTCCTCATTTTATCAACCTCAGAAAGATGGAAAGCTGATTCAACCTTGAACCGGTCAGGATGATTTAAGGGAGGGAGGGATTTAAGGGAGATGATTCCAGCTTTAACCTTTTTACCTACAAGGCATTAGCAGAACAGAGACGGCACCAGGTGATACCTCCTCCATTCTGTACCATTAAAGAAGCAATTTGCTGGATGTGGATGATGAATCCAATTTAGCCCTTGTATAGGAGACCTGGCAAACCCCATGGCTGTAGCTTTGGAGATCTGACTTTTGAGAATTTTTTTAAAAACTTTGAAAGGTAAAAATAGTGCAATTCCATATTATTGCCAAGAAAACTGCCTAGATGTGCCAAGAAGCCATCAGGATTGAAACGCAACTTCAAGAAAACTTTATTTTTCTTATAGTGGCTGGATTTCAGCAGTGTAACTTGAAAATACTTATATTCAGAGTTTGGGGATGGGTTGTGGGCACATCTGTATGACAAGGCATCTCATTAGCAGGTTGTGCTTCTATCTCTGTGGTTTGATCCTGCCAAGTTTGCGTGGTGCCCTGGGGAACAATGACTCATATCCTTGTGAATATTGCGATGGATAAAGAAATGGAGCTTGACATCAATACCCTCCAGCTAGCTAGCTAGCTGGAAATTCTTCCTAATTCTGCACTCCTTCAAGGAAGTGAAAATAAATGAAGCATTGATAGAGATGCAAATGTCCTTTGTAACTCAGGTGGAAGACTTTCCTGTCTTGCTGCCTGGTGTTTTTCACTGGTGAAGATGGGAAGTATATCTGCAACTTTCTGCATTCGATAAAACTAATTCTCTTACACACACATTTGCACTCAAGTTGAATCAAGTCCTTGTGAGGAGCAGCTGTCTGGAGCAAAAGTGAGTGATCTCCTCCCTCTATTTGAAGAGGTTTTGTGGGACACTCCAGTTTCCAATCCTTCAGTTGTGAGCACAACATCTCCATTCATTCAAATCATGCTAGCTCGCTATTCTTTACCCAGAAGTCTGTTCTTTAAAAATAGATGCAAAGACTCTGCAACCATCAAACAATTAGCAAACATGCAATATTGTACTTTTAATCATCTCCACATTGTGTTCATTCTGGTTTGCTTGAAGACTTTTCTTCATTTGAATTTGTAGGCAATAAAATAATTTACTGCTGGTTTTTTATGTTACCCTCTTCCTTGGCAATTCATATACCAGTTTTAATCACTTTGTGAAAAAAAACTTGTTTTATTTGATATTCAGTTTAAGGATGAATGCAACTATGGTGATTCTCAAAAAAATATTGACACTAAACAACACAATTACCTAATGTCTGAGTTACCTAGCCAGTTAATCCTAGGTTGAGAAAATATAATTGCTTTGCTTAATTATGTAAATATTTTAGTAAAATACTTAAGTAAACAGAAGGCAGGATGAGAAGCAATGGATGGAAACTAATCAAAGAAAGAACCAACCTAGAACTAAGGAGAAATTTCTTGACAGTGAGAACAATCAACTGGTGGAAAAGCTTGCCTCCAGAAGTTGTGGGTGCTCCATCACTGGAGGTTTTAAAGAAGAGATTGGACAGCTATTTGTCCAGAATGATATGGGGACTCCTACTTGTGCAGGGGGTTGGACTAGAACAGGGGTAGGCAACCTTGGCTCTTTTATGACTCGTGGACTTCAACTCCCAGAATTCCTGAGCCAGTCATGCTGGCTCAGGAATTCTGGGAGTTGAAGTCCACGAGTCATAAAAGAGTCAAGGTTGCTTACCCCTGGACTAGAAGACCTCCTAGGTCCCTTCCAACTCTGTTATTCTGTTGTATCACATCATGTTAACAAATGATAGTCTGGTTCACCAACCAGCTGTATCACAAGCAGTCCTATCTTGTTGTAGTCTAAAGTCAGTACGAGGCCCTTCCATCAAAAGTATCCTATTCAATGAGTCATAATGTCTGTCTCTTGCATGAAACTACTAAATGTCTCCTTCAAAAAAAAAGGATTATGAATCAATGAGGCAAATGTTGCAATACTTCACTCCCAGAGAATTTTTTTTCTTTACCATAACTTGGCAAGCCAAATAATCTGGAATAGTTGAACTCTAATCCCACCGGTCTACCTAGTTTACAGAGATGAAAAATCTTCCTACATTACAACCCTCTGTAACTATGGCAAACCAAGATAGCATATCAAAACATCCTCCTCCTTTGGGCAAATTGACTGATTGCTAGAAGTTGCACTGAAACCAGTGGAACATTGATTATCCTATCCAAAATGAATTACATACAGATCACAGTTCTCAGAGTGTTTCAGATTATTAACAAATACAGGTAAAGCTAACTAGGTCAGCTGGAGCTTGGTTTTGTACTTACCAGCCTCTCTTTCTCTCCTGTTCCTTCACAGGTGGAGCTGTAGCATATTGGACAAGATTGATCTTTGATCTGATCCAAACTGAATGCAGTCACACAACAGATCTAGTCTGGTTCCTAAATTAATTGATTTTCTGAGTTTCCATTATAAATGGAGTAATCATCTAATCAAATGGAGTTGATTTGTTCCACTAGACAAGCTGAAACAAAAAATAAATGAAAGTTAAAATTAATCCAAACTTAGCATGTGGGAAGGTTGTACCCAGGAGGTTTTCAGCTGACTTGATTAAATGTATGAGGCAAACACACCCAATAGTTGTTCTAATACTTTTAGAAATCAAATGAGTAAATCTAATCCAACTTTCAACCACCCATAGCTGCACAGGCAACCTGTCCTGAATGTGACAAGCAGAATGACAGAAGACATAAGAAGGTCTTAATTGTCTATTTAGAGTACCTCTCCATCTATTTATTCTTTGTATTGGGGTATTTTAGATCCTGAAGTCTCACATAATTGGCTTCTGTGGATTTAACTGGACTCAGTGGCAGCAGTGAGAGCTAGTAGAACATTCCATGTAACAGATTGATCTACCCTAGTGAGACCACAATTTGATTTCCTTCTGGAATGAGAAGTTATTTTCTCTCATGTCATACTGTAAAGGCGGGTCCCACCAGACTTTAGTAGGATCAGAGAAGAATTTATCTTTGACTAAGTTGTGGATTGGAATATAGTGGTCATAATTCCAGGCAAATCTAGTTGATACAGATGGGTTCAAGAGATACAACTTAATTGAAACAAACCAGGACCCCCTTAAATAGGTGCTCCCTTAGAACGTCATTAATTGCATAAAAACTGTGGGGCCCCCTTGTAATCCAAATGGCAAGACTTTGAATTGGTAGCACCCCATTGGGCAGTTAAATGCGGTCTTCCATTCATCCCCTTCCTTAATTCTCACGCGATAGTAAGCTTCCCTTAGGTCTAGTTTAGAAAAAAAAATTCTCTTTCGAGAGGTGTGACAACATGTCCTTCATGAGCGGCAGGGTGTATAGGTTGCTTTCACTGATTGTATTCAGGGACCTATAATCCACGCATAAGCGTAAAGAGCCGTCCTTCTTCTCTCTAAAGAGGACTGGGGCGGCCACTTTAGGCTTGGCTGGCTCAATGAACCCCCTTTCTAGGTTTTTCTTTATGAATCTTTCCATTTCCTCCTTCTCCTTTGGGCTCATGGAGTATAATCTGGGCTTCGGGAGTTTTGCCCCAGGCTTGAATTCAATGGCACAGTCCGTGGGTCGGTGGGGGGGGAGCTCATCCGCCCTCTCCTCACTGAAAACTTCAGCAAGATCTCTGTATTCCTCGGGTTTTTCTGGTAGTCTCTTTTCCTCTCCCATGGATGCTTTTTCCGTTCTTAATTTTGGTAGCTCCCCTTCGGGTTTTAAGTCCATAGGGTCCCCTTTCGGGAAATTGATTTCTGCCGTCCTCCAATTCACCCAGGGGTTCCATTTTTTAAACCATTCCATCCCTAGGATCATCGGGCATTCCATGCCTGGGGTCACTACAAACGTTATGTCTTCCTCATGTTTGCCCAGGGAGAGGTGTATTGGTAAAGTGGCTAGGGTAGCTGGCACCCCCCCTGCTATGGACCCATCTAACTGGCCAAATGAGATTGGTTGTTCCAATCTCCTCGACAGAATGCCCAGATTCCCCACTAGCGTTGGGCTAATGAGGCAGCGGGTGCAGCCAGAGTCTATTAAGGCTTTCACCTTCACAGCTTTGGGCATGGGGGGAATTAATATAGTCACTGTCTTGAGGATGGGTGCGACGGGTCCACTTACCAGGGGTTCGCCCTCCGAGCTGTCATCTGAGGTGTCCACCGGCCCTGTGGTGTAGGCTGGAGTTCTTTCCCCCTGATGAGCAGAGGTAGGCTTCGTTGGTTCGTGTATCGGTTCAGGCAGCGAGCAGCCCCATGGTTTTCCTCAGCAGTGCCTCTTCAGTATGTCGATCTCTGCTTCCTCTGCCAGGACATACCATTCATCAAGTTGGTGTGGGTCCCCTCAGGGCAGGCAAGCGTCATATAGGTCGTAATTTAGTCTGTCTTTGAAATGGCTGAGGAGGATGTCTTCTGGCCAGTTCAGTTTGCTGGCAATGGCCCGGAATTCTTGCGTATATTCGGCTCCCAGGCGTTTGCCTTGCCTCATCGTTTTGATCCTTTCGCGGGCTTTGCAATCAGCCAGGGGGTCCTCAAATCGCCTTCTCAGAGAGGACATGAAGCGGTTGAAATCATTGAGCTCTGGGGCATTGGAGTCGTGCAAGTTCACCACCCAATCTGCGGCTGACCCATCCAGGGCAGATTGCACGATCTGGATACGGGCTTTGTTGCTGGGGATGTGCCACCCGTATTCCTCCATGTAGCTGAGGACTTGGGTTAGGAAAAACCCTAAGCGTGTCGGCTCCCCCTTGAATCTCACGTCCAGCAGCGGGAGTCTTTGAATGGATCGGTGCCTTCGTTGTCGGTGGTAGTGTCTTCCATCCAGATCGCCATCTGCAGGTCGGCGGGGAGTGGGGACTACTGGATCAGCAGATGTCTCCGGGGCTGCAGGTTCCACTTCCCCCTCGGTGTCTCTCCCGTTGCGGCTCCAGGAGCTGGGGCGGCCGTAGGGCTCAGAATTCTCCTCTCCTAAGGAGCTGAGAATTCTCTTCATCATGTCGATAGCTTTCTCTAGGATCCAGGCCGAGTATGGTGCCCAGATCCCTTCCTCTTCACTTGCGTGCAGGGATTTCTCCATCTCCTGCTTCCATTCTGGTTGGTTGCCCCCCCCCCCCGTCTCAGGGTCACCTTTCTTGATTTCTTTTCCCACTCGCCTTTCTTTCCAACGCCCATTGACCACCGAGGTTTGTGGTCCCATGTCTCCACCACCTCTTCTCCTGAGGAATCTGACCTCTCAGATCCCGACATATGGCAGGGTTTCAGTCAGGGCAGAGGCTTCCTTTCCGGGCAGTTGTCTCCCTTCCCTGCTCCATCGTCTGACATGGTAATTTTTGCAAAGTCCCCCAGCAAGGTTCTCCCTTCCAGGTGGACTAATTCTGCAGGTCCTGTCTAATGTAAGGACCCACCCCACTTTGCATCTTAAGAAGACAGAACTCTTGGAATATTTCTTCCAACAGGCATCTGTCAACGCTGCAAATACTGTATATTCTTGCTTTGACAACATGCAGAGCTGTCTGGCATTTTTATAGTTAAACCAGGCAGAAGGGGAAAAGAAACCGGAAGTAAATCACATCTTCCAAGTTGATTGGAAGATGTGAACCATGACCCTAAAGAAAGGTGGGAGGGAAATGCTTAGAAATACATGCATAGCGGAAAAGAAGCCAGTCCTAAGCATTTCCTCCATGTTGTGCTGACATATCTGTAACATTAATAAATGCTTTTTGGCATTTCCCAGGACTAATCCTGCTGAAACTGCAAACATCTCTCAGCACTAAACTGTTTTTTAGTAACTTAGAAAAGCAATGGAGAAGTCAGGAGGTTGTGATATACAGATACTTCTCTGCATCACAAATACCATAAATCAAAGGCAATTGCAATACATTTGGGGTGGAAAATCAATTTGCCCAAAGAAATGAGTCATCCACAACATGGGTGTTTCAACCCTGGGCTCAGATGTGAGAGACCTACTTTCAAATCCTCACTTTACCAGTTAAATCATTATTTCTGAACAAAACCTATCTCACAGGATTGTGAGAATAAAGAATTGTTTGGTCAGCATCTTGAGCTCCTCAGAAGAAGAAAAAATAGGATATTAGTGTGTAAATGTGCAGGTTATAAAAAGCACAGGTTAATCAGACACATGACAGCATCTTTATTAAGAGAAGATGGTTGCAGGCGTTCTAGACAGGATCTGGGGCCCAAGCCCTACCATTCAAGGTTTTAAGTGTTCCCAAGCAGCCCCTTCACCCCACCGTCCTTCCAGTGACAATCCCAGGCATTACATTTCTACCCCCCTTTTCCGGCCGGCGGAAGGGAAACTTCAGAGAGGAGTAGATGAAAGCTGATGGGCCCTATAGTTATGGTCAGTCCTTTTGGTGCGATCCACATTCAGTCCCTTTGAAGTTGTAAGGAAGGACTACACATTGTAATACACATTGTAATACATTAGGATCGTTTCTCACGGGCATACAATGGAAGGTTTGCTTCATACAAAGTATCAATGTGCAATGCGCATTTGGTTAGTCACATATTACTGACACAGAATTTTCCCAGTGATTATGCATTACATCATTATTCTAGTAATTATGCAGACAAATCATTATTTTAGTAATTATTCATTATTCTACCTTATTATACCACATTAATTCAGTCTAGCTTATTTTACTAAATAGGATATAACCAACTTGTGTGAACTGATCCCCTAATGAAAAGGGAAGTTGGTCAATAAGATTACAGTATTTAATTTGAAACTCTGCAAAAGTTTGGGGTTCTGGTAAGGGATATCTATCTATCTATCTATCTATCTATCTATCTATCTATCTATCTATCTATCTATCATCTTTTTTGTTTTCGACAATCAATTGCTTAGGAAAAGAGGGAAGAAGGTTTCAAGGTCTCCTTTGGGTTGTCTTTTTGTTGTGTATTAACCCAATTTCATAAGGACTGTTATAAAACGGTTAACTAAGATGTTCAATTTAAATCCTTAACTGTCTGTATATATTGCAAGTCTATGTTTTAGGCGGGAATGTATGCTTTAAAATCATTGGCTGCCGCCTAGTGGCAGTCCGTATAAATAGGAGTCAAGCGGCTGCTAGAGCCGCTTCTGTGTGGATTGAATAAACGAGCTGTTACTTTCACTCATGTGTCTTCAATGCCTCACCGTTCCCACTATACAACACTTTTCCTGATTCACTTGTCACTGAATCATAAACCAACTGCACAGGTTTGCAGTTGGCAAGTTTGAGACTTGCCTTTCAGATCCTGCCACACCGCTTTGGTTGAAGGCTTTCTTTCTCCTTCTGATGAGCCAAACCCTCGGCTTCATCTGAGTGAGCGAGAAGCTAAAGCAAACAAATAAAACACTTATTCCAAGGAGGCTTCAAAGTGCTGACAGTAGAAAGGGGCTGCTGAAGAGGCTGACTTCCACCCCTTCTCTCAAATTTAATGTGCCCCCCATGATCATCACCTGAGCCAAGGGAGATCTTAGCTGTGATTGCATTCTGCTGTTTATAACAAAATACAAGAGTGACTGAGAGAGAGAATGCTATAGGGAAAAATGGAGGAGGCTTTAATATTCCTGTGGATAGAATTGGTGGAAGATAAAAGTAAAAAGCACTGATGGGAATGAACGGTGCCTTGACTTTATGTTATATGCAATTATAAAGTGAAAAAGGGGTGACATAATAGCAGTGTTCCAATATCTGAGGGGCTGCCACAAAGAAGAGGGAGTCAAGCTATTCTCCAAAGCGCCTGAAGGCAGGACAAGAAGCGACGGATGGAAACTAATCAAAGATAGAAGCAACCCAGAACTAAGGAAAAATTTCCTGACAGGTAGAACAATTAATCAGTGGAACAACCTGCCTCCAGAAATTGTGAATGCTCCAATACTGGAAATTTTTAAGAAGAGACTGGACAGCCATTTGTCTGAAATGGTATAGGGTTTCCTGCCTGAGCAGGGGGTTGGACTAAATGACCTCCAAGGTCCCTTCCAATATTATTATTGTTGTTGTTGTTTCCCTTTGTCTCCTTTCTACAAGTTCTTCATCTGTGTTATTTTGAAATTCCCACCTAGGTGCCCTATCTAGCCAACTTTGCAGGAGCAAACATAGTTAACATTTGAATCTAACACCTATAGGTTGAAAAAAAAAAAATCCAGGCTACAATGGTGAGCGATTTCCACAGTTTTGCAAGAAAAGTGTTACCTTGCCATTATGACTTCTTTTAACAGAAGATGATTCTCTTGTTTTACCATAAATCTGTCTTCAGTCAGTTTTATTCATCGTGGGGGTTAGGGCTATCTGTTCTTCTTTCAAGGAACTTCCTTCCTTTCCTCTTTTATGTACTCATGTAATTTATATAGCGCCTATCTTACACATGTGACTCTGGACAGCTTCCAAGATTAAAATACCCAAATCTACCAGACATAACTCCTTAGTGCTCAAGGATAAACCATCAGTAATAACAGAACTCAATTACTTACCTGTCTCAAGTGCCTGGGGAAACAGTGAGGTGTTCAACACCTTAGGAAAAGCTAGCGGCCCTCTGAATCTCCAGGGGAAAGCTGTCCCTAAGGCAGATGCATAATGAAAATGTAGCAATTCTTTTCAAGTTAGTAAGCAATGCAGTTGGTTCCATTCTTAGATCTTGCAAACTGTAAACTACAAGAGGAAAACCTAATAACTCATTCATCTCCAAGGTGTGTTAGAACAGACGTCCCCAACCTTTTGGGCACCAAGGACCGGTTCCGTGGAGAGAGGTTTTTCCGTGGACCGGAGGGTGCGTAGTTTTGTGTGCTGCCTGCATCTCGCGGATAGGGCTTTGCTTGTTTGTGCGGACCGATTGCTGGCATGCCACGGCCCAGTACCAGTCCACGGCCCAGGGGTTGGGGACTCCTGTGTTAGAACACTGCACACACACACCCCCACCTCCAATTACAGGACAGGGTGCCATGCAGTGTATATATGAATGCCATTTCATTCTCTGCGTATATGTGTGAAAGGAAGGGATGTCAGTAGGAAAACAGCAATGGAGACATGGAAAAGAAGCATAAACGTGTGCTGTATTACTTTAGGAAAGCATTGGGGAATTGCATTTTCTGATGCAATGCAGAAAGAGACAGAGATGTGGAACAGCATCTCCTGAGGTTTGTTTCTTTGAATTTAAATCCTCCAACTCAGTTCAAGAGAAGCATCATTGATCATGTGAACGATGACATAAAATCGCCACTGCCCTCAAAGTCTTAGAGATCCAGGAGACTAGTGATTATTATGTTAATCTAATTTATTTGCAGAATACACTCAGAAATGACATTTCATTTATGCATCAAACATACATTATTTCCACAAGGAATTTCTAAAATAGATTTTTTTTTCATTCTGCACAATCTGATTCCATAAAATATCTATATTGGTGAAGCCTTTCTCTATTTCTCCCTGCCAACAGAAGAGACGCTGATGAAACTGTCACATGTTGTTGAATAAATTGTCCATAAAACTGTTGATTCTACTCCAAATATGAACTGCAAGCAATGCTCTAATTTACATATTGTTCATATGGTCTGAGAAAGCATACTAGATGTCAAATTGGATTAGAAAGCAAAGGGGGCTAAAATGTTCCTTATGGCTTTCCCTTGGGTCCTTAAAAGCTACTTTAGCCCACTTGGCATCCAGAATCTTGGAGGAATGAGTGGATTTTATGCAAAGCTTTTGCTCTTAGACCTGAAACATTCCAGGGCCCACACAGAAGACAAAAGCTGTGTAACTGCGGTGAAAATTAAAATGAAGCTACAGAGGATAGCAATATGACCAAGTTCTTTTTTAAAAAGAAATGAAATATGTTTTTGTAATATTGCTGATGGTTGATCATAAATAAATACAAGAAGCATGCAACTTCATCACATATAATAAACAAAGCAATGTCTGTTCACATCAGAATCGTCTAGCTATTATCAATCTATCCATCTATCCATCCATCCATTATCCGTCTATTATCCATCCATCCATCCATCTATCCCTGGGGCTAGATGATTCCCCACTGAAAGGAATCGAGTAAGATGCAGAACATGTAAAGGATTTTCTTAATCCTCCTTGATTATATGGAGAAACTATAGCTATTAAATATTGTTACCAATGAATAACAGAACAGAGTGTTGAACTTAACAAAATATAAATTGCTCTAGAAGACTAAGATTAGAATGGTGCGCAATTTGAGAAAGCCTTCTAAAACCTACATCTGTTCAGAGAAAATACAGATAAATAAAATGTAATCCTCCTCCTGTTCCTCCTTCTCCTAATTTAAATTTGGACCACCTAAAAAAGAAACTAAAGAAAGAATAAAAAATAAATTCTGCAAATCAACGTCATCAAAACAAAACTGAACATATTTTCAAACACTAGATACAATGAAGGATGAAACTGTAGATCATCTCATTGGTGGGTGGATGTAGTCCTCAACTTACAACCATTTGTTTAGTGACCATTTGAAGTGACAATGGCACTGGAAAAAGTGATGTAGAATTGGTCCTCGCGTTTATGACGGTCGCAGCATCCCTATGGTTACATGGTGAAAATTTGAATGTTTGACAATCCATACTTATTTATAATGGTTGCAGCATCCCCAGGTCATGTGATCACCATTTGCAACCTTCCCAGAGAGCTTTCAGCAAGCAAATAATAATAATAATAAAGTTGAAAGGAACCTTGGAGGTCATCTAGCCCAACCCCTGCTCAGGCAGAAAACCCTATACCATTTCAGACAAATGGCTGTCCAATCTCTTCTTAAAAACTTCCAGTGTTGGAGCATTCACAGCATTCACAAGTCAATGGAGAAAGACAGATTCACTTAATGACCACATGATTCACTTAACAACTGCATTCATTTTGCTTAACAAGCGTGGCAGGAAAGATCGTAAAATTGGGTGTGTGACTTCCCTAAAAGCCACCTTGCTTATCAATGGAAATTTTGGTCCCAATCGTGTCCGTAAGACAAGGACTACCTGCATAATAAAATCACTCAAACACAGTATAAACAATGCTGCAAAAATTGAACATTGGAAATTCAAACAAAAATTCAACTGTGTGGTTTGCAAAAACTACTAGGATTATATCCCTGAAAAAGTTTCACAAAGGGGATCAAAATGTTGTGAGATTTTAACATTCAGACCAATAGAGCTTTAAACAGAATAGACACATCATTACCATTATAGAAAAGAAAATGGTCCAGTTCAGTGTTTCTAAACCTTGCTGGTTGGGAAATTCTGGGAGTTAAAGTCCACATCTTCACGTTGCCAAGGTTGAGAAACACTGGTCTAGTTCATTGATCTAGCAATTCCAGAGATAGTCACATTGACGGAATACCACAGGAGAAAATAACATATTGTGATTTACAAATTAAGCTTGACAGATGATGGGGGAAAAGATTGGTTATTATATCTACTGGACTCAGAGCTCCTGGTGCAATGCCAAAAGGGCTCATGAAATATTTGGACATATTGAATTTGCTGGACTTTATACCACTAGAAACTTGCAAAATATAACTTTATTTGGAATAGCATGCATTTTATAGAGAGATTCAATCTAGAACTAAAACAAAATTTCCTGCCAGTGAGAACAATTAATCAATGGAAGAGCTTACCTCCAGAGATTGTAGGTTTGTTTTTTTAAGAAGAAACTGGACAGCCATTTGTCTGGAATAGGATGGGGTCTCCTGCTTGAGCAAGGGGTCTTCCAAGGTCCCTTCCAGCCTTAAGATTCTATGTTCTACAGTAATACCCGTGAAGTCCTTGACCAATTAATGTCAACCCCCAGTCCATCAGATGGTGATATTGATTTGGACAAATAGAATAATCATGTATTATTTTGTAATGTTGGCAGCAATTTAAGGAAAAAAACCATCATTTATCTCGTGCTTGTAATGAGGGCTCTACTGAAAAATGAAATTAGTCATTAATGCTTCATTTCAGATTTACTGTTTGCTTCCAGACAAGCAATCAGTGCATATTTTTTCTCCTTAAGCAGTTTCATAATTAACACTCTCTTCTCCCCTGTGCTTCCATCATGATTTACATTTTCAGTCACTTCTTAAGCACTTTCGTACTTCACTTTGCAAAAACCTTTGCCTAAAGGAGAAAATAATGTTATTCTTTCACAGGTCCCTCCCTTCCTCTCTCACCCCACCATAGGAAGTGGGAATTTAGAGTTTGAACAATTCCTCATGATAGTTGTTGACCTCAGCCAATCAATCAGTATAAGGAATGTGGATTTATATTTATATTTGTTCTTATTGCTGAGCAGAATCCTTGCAGTTTTCTTGGCAATATTTTCCAGAAGTTTTCTTGGCAATATTTTCCAGAAGTTGCTCCTTCCGAGTGCTGGTTTCATGACCAAGGCTGGACTAGAACTCAGTATCTCCCAGTTTCTAGCCTGATGCCTTAACCACTACACCAAACTGGCTCTTGTTCTGTAAACAGGACCATGTAAAATTTCTACATTCACGAGTTTATATAGATATGCCTATACTCATTCACTCATTCATTCCCAACAATGAAGGTGATTTCTATCATCACCAATTGGATGGCATTCAGCACTGCCACCGAGTATTTTGTTCTGACCTCAACTGTAACATTCAGCTGGGTTTTAATAACCTCTTTGAAAAAGACTTGTTAGTCATTGGGCACAAACAAAGAAAGTGGCATATTTATTAATGCTTGTTTGTGGGAATCAGGAGATGGAGAGCTATACGAGAAGTAAATCTCCATAAAAGCCTCTATAGAAGGTATTCATTTCTTTAAATCTTGATGCAAGTAGAAACCTATCCAATAGAGACGTGCTATCAAGTGTAAATGAAAAGAACACCATAAACTCAACCCTTGGGAAATTTAAAGCTGGGCATGTTCTGAATATCATTTACAAGCTTGCTTGTTTTCATTTCCATTCAAAAATCGTGAAAGTCACTCCAAGGGTCCTTTATTTATTTATTTATTATTTAAATTTATATACCGCCCTATCTCCCTTACGGGACTCAGGGCGGTGAACAGGCAATAATAAAAATCACAATAAATATTGAATAAAAAGCCTGCTCTAAAATACCCCATATAAAATCCCTAGCAAAGCCCAATCAAAACTACGCCAGGCCGGCCGCGTGGAATAGATGGGTTTTCAAGGCTCGGCGGAAGAGGCGCAGGTCCGTAGTTGTACGTAGGTCGGGGGGTAGGTCATTCCAGAGGGCAGGAGCTGCCACAGAGAAGGCTCTCCCCCTGGGGGTCGCCAGCCGGCATTGACTGGCCGATGGCACCCTAAGGAGGCCCTCTCTGTGGGAGCGGACTGGTCGAAGGGAGATATTTGGTAGGAGGCAATCCAACATTGAATTTAATCCAACATTGAATTTCACACAGTGGTCAATCAAAAAGCAGCGAGGCACACTCTACCACACCTTAATCTACCTCATGGGATACAGGTAGTCCTTGACTTATGATTGCAATTGAGCCCAAAACGTCTGTTGAAGTTGAACAAGGCAACAAGGTTATGAGAGTCGCGCCCCATTTTACGACCTTTTTCCCTTGCTTTGGTTGTTAAGCAATTTGCCAGAGTTCTTAAATGAATCGTGCAATTGTTAAGCAAATCTGGCTTCCCCAATTGACTTTGCTTGTCAGAAGCTCCCTAGGAAGGTTGCAAATGACAAGGCAGTTGTTAAGTGAGTCATGTACAATTTTATGACCTTTTTGGCATGGTCCTGCAAATGAATGCCAGCCTAAATAGAATAGAGTCTGTATACCCTTAGAGATTCAAATGCACAATTAATGTTGGGTGTTTGTTCTTTGATTGCTTTCAGGACTTCCCCCCTCCCCATCTAATTGCAGTAAGCTAATTGTTAGATTGCAAACTCTATTAATTTAATTGACTAGAGCTTTAAAAATGGTGTGCTTGTAGCAATTAAAGAAAACAGCTAACTGGACAGGGGCAGAAGGAAGAAGAAAACTAACAGTGAAAATAAGCTGATTCCTGAATTTGACCCTATTAAATAAATTGGCTTTCAAGCCATGAGATTTCAGTAGCCAAATTAGTACGGAAAGCAAAAACACAAAGTGTGAGAACTGTACTTTCTCTAGAGTAAACCACATGAAAATAATTTTGGCTTTATTGCTTCTTATTCTCTTCTTCCTTGGAAGCTGGACCAACCCTTCCTTTAATAACAGGAAAATCAACTGCTGAATTAAATGTATATAAATTTTCAGTCAATTGATGCAGGACAACATGTTCAGATTTAAAAAAAAGATTAAAATGTAATCCGCATTGCTTGCTGACTTTTGTTTTTAAAAACTATTATCTTAAATTGCATTGCAGCAAGGAACAAACATAATCGCTAGTGAAAGGAACAGAATACAATCTCACTTTTCGCCATAAAAATGTATTTACTTGTTTTTAGTGTATTGTGTGAACTCTGTCTAGGTGCTTTGTAAATTGTGATTCATAGTTTGTCTTGAACAGACATTCAACAAAAATGGTTCAATGGATTAAAAGCTTTGCATGACATGTGAATCCAATCACTATTTTATAGAGGAAAATGTCATTTCTGATAGAATAAATCAGATCAGAGCTGGATATTATATTAAGATGTTCCTTTGAGAGTCATCTCAAGAGGCTACTACAGGTTTTGTTTCATTTTGTTTTTACAGAAAATTCTATACATAGATAAATAGATCGATCTTTTAGGTTGATATTTGTCCTATCCATTCATTCAAGAATCAAGGCAGTGTATATGCCATTCTTTCCTCTGATTTTTCCATACCTGTTGCTAGTTAATTTTGATTTTGCAATTCAAATATGACCAGATATCAAAGAGGATATTCATAGGAGAAGATACTAGGGTAATTACAATTGGTATTATTAATGAAAATCCAGGACAGCATCAGAGAGATTCCTGCTGCAACTCTGAGCCAAAATGATAGGGAGGGAATTCCATGGAATCGATTCACAATGGGTTGCTTTCTTTAGATAATTTTTATAGCCCTTCAACCACTCTCTGCCTCCCCCATCCATCTAGTTGCTTAGTTTAGGCAACAGCAAGGAAAGGTTAGATATTAATGACAAATAGCTATCTTGCTAAATGTCGGACAGGTATATTGAGCACCTGGTTAGGACATGGGAAATAATTATTAAATTGGGATTAAAATGGGAAATCTGTTACCTCACAACTTGTGAGAGTAAATAGAAAGAGCTAGCTTGTCTAACACGCTTTGCTTCTAGGTGTTAATTTTAAAAATGTGGGTCAGTCACAGGACACCATCACAATACCACATGGTAGATCTTGGGTAGAGAAAGACCAACTGGCTCCATGAGCTTCTAAGACCAAGGGTGGGTTCCAATAAAGGAGAATATTTGTAGCTCAGAGTTGAAATAAGGGGCCCTTGGTGCTCTCTGAGCTTGGTTGTTTTCTTGCAGATATTTCATTACCCAAACTAGGTAACATCATATGTGCTGCTGATGTTGCCTAGTTTGGGTAATGAAACACCTGCAAGAAAACAACCAAGCTCAGAGAGTACCAATGACTCCTCAAGGGTGGACTTATTTCTTTAAAACAGGGGTCCTCAAACTTGGCCACTTTAAGACTTGTGAACTTCAACTCCCAGAATTCCCCAGCCAGCATTCTGGGAGTTGAAGTCCACAAGTCTTAAAGTGGCCAAGTTTGAGGACCCCTGCTTTAAAAGACCTATATGGCTGCTCATCTTAAGAAACACAACATGGCTCTCTCATGCTAGTTGAACAAAGCCAAAATTCCACAACAATTATATAAACAAAAATCAACAAAAGCAAAACCACAAAAACCTGGCACCACAACCCTCCTTTGAGGGAGCCAACACCACCATCTTCATGCTCCAATCTCACCTTATCCCAGTGCTTGGGGGAAGCACTTTGTGGATGTGATCTTGGGTCTCCGAGCTCTGAATTGCTATACCACATGTTATAGAGGAAAATGTCATTTCTGATAGAAAATATGTTGCTTTGGATCATTCAAGTCTTTCACAATTTGAAGTGAGGGTCCTAAAGGAACTTGATCATGCTTGGGAGTTTCAGCCTTATTGAACGTCTACATTTTTGAGACAGCAGGTGTTTACTAGGGAAAGCAGGAAGATTCCCAGATTGAACCTATTCTACAAAATATGCATTTACATTCAAGAAAAGTGAGAGCCTTGTTAAAAGTTGCTCTGGGTTTGGCTTGGCAAGTCTGAGAACCTCCGTGATAGACAGATTAAAATTTAATTATTAAAAAGGGATTGCATTCATTTCTTGCTCAACTCTTGATACCAATGAAATCTCCTGTTTTATTCATCCAGGGGTGCAGGCAGAGCACCGCACGGGATCATTATTCATTTTAGGAGGCTGTGCTCTTGTAAAGTTTCAGAGTCACTGCCTCAAAAAAAAAACAGTTTTGCTAACAGCTTTCATCAAAGGTGCACGCTTTTGGTCAGGGAGCCATTCTGCAAAAAAAAAAAAAATGGAGACAGGCTACAAATCTTTTCTCCCTTTATGGAGTGATCCCATAAAGAAGAAATGCTGAAAGATTTTCACTGAAAGGTAGCATCTGAATGGGCAAGGGTTACAGAGTTGCCATGGAAACAACCAAACTAAGTTGGTTGGCTATTGAATTTGGCAGTGGGAGGGAGAAGACTATCTTCTAGTCCAGCCCCCTGCTCAAGCAAAGAAATCCTATTATAGCATTTCAGACAAATGGATGTCCAATCTCTTCTTAAAAATCTCCAGTGATAGAACACCCACATCTTTTGGAGGCCAGCCTTCCACTGATTAATTGTTCTCATTGACAGGAATTTTCTCCTTAATTCCAGGTTGCTTCTCTCCTTGATTAGTTTCCATCCACTGCTTCTTGTCCTGCCTTCAGGTGCTTTGGAGAGTAGGTTGACTCCCTCTTCTTTGTGGCAGCGTCTTAGATATTGGAAGACTGCTATCATGTCATCCCTGGCCCTTCTCTCCGTTAAACTATTCCTATTCCACAACCGTTTATTGTACGGTTTAGCCTTCAGCCTCCTAATCATCTTTGTTGCTATTTTCTGCACTATGATTGAAGTAATCCATGACTTATTATGATATATGAATGCAATCTATCTGCCTTATTATTTGATCTCCCTGGGGGAGGAAGCTAATTCTAATTTTTCTCCCCCAAATGCCTAGTTGTTAAAGGGCTATGCATCAGTTAATTCGTGTGTGTGTGTGTGTGTGTGTGTGTGTGTGTGTGTGAGAGAGAGAGAGAGAGAGAGAGAGAGAGAGAGAGAGAGAGAGAGAGAGAGAGGAACACAAAAGACACAGATCTTATAAGCCTTTGTGTCTTCTTCCATTTGCTCTTCTCATTTCTAGCCTCAAGAATGCCAGTCATCTCCTATTTGAATCCTTATACATTTTCTTTCCTGCCCAACTACACAGCAGATTGAAAATACATTTTCTTTGAAGTGCTGGAGGCAATTCTCTGAGTCCACTATTTCCTACAGCTGCTGCTATACATGATCACAGAGGTATCTCCAAGATACTTTTATCAACAGTGTTGTTTCTCTGCTTCTTCCTAATTATTTATTCGTTCATTCCAGACCAGACTCCCTTGTCATGGGTAAGACCCAACACACTGCCATCCTCTGGACACAACATGGCCTTTGTCACTGGGATAGCAGGAGTAATATTTGTGGATCTGGAGTAGGAAAATAACACCAGTCAATTGAATGTGATGGTTAAGATTAGCATGGAAGCTCACTTGTTAAATTTGGAGAAGCAATTATCTCTCGGTCCAAATTACCCCAGAGTTGTTATGGGACAAATTAGAGAAGAGACCTAAAAGAATGTCACCTTGAACTCCTGGAGGGAAGAAGGGAATGTATAGTATGGATATAGAGATGGATGGATGGATGGATGGATGGATGGATATTTTAGTTCTCCTGTGTAGCAATTTTCTTGATTTTCATGATCCCAATAAGGTGGGATAAGGCCGTTGGATGAGCAGGCACAAAAATAGCCAGTGAAGTGATTGAAGCCTGGGAAATGGTCCCTTCATCAATCAAGAGGAGTGCTGATTTACCTCCAGCTTATTAAGTACTTAGGAGGCAAGGGCTTGGCAGCACAAGCAAACAACAGCCATCAACATCCCAATCAACATCTAAAAAGCCACATACAACAGGCACCATATAAATACCATACACATATGTTGTATATAGCATGTTTAGGTGTGTGTCATGTATGTGTTCACTTTGAGAGCGGGCAACTAAATTTCATTTTTGATGTGTGTCATTGTGCCCATAGTAAAAAATGACAATAAAGGTTATCTTACCTTACCTTACCTTACCTTACACAGAATAGCCCAAAGCGCACACACTGCTAAAGAGAAGTTCCCTGAAGGTGGGTTCTAGCATGAGTCTGAAAGCTCGGAAGACAAAACCTCTTGTCCCAGTGACTGACCCAGATTGGATCCTGCACCATAAGGTAGAAAAATCAAAATTGCAAAAGAGCTCCTGTCCTAGCCTGAGCCTTTATGCATCCTGCAAATCACATCTTCAAGAAAAGCTGGGTGATGTTGTAACCTGAGTTTTTTCCTGAATGGCTGCAAGGAGGCAACTCTTTGTTTAATAGGTAACTTTAATAGAAAAAGACTTTGCCATAAACTCTCATTAGTCTAACCTTTACTATAATCTAAAATGCAATTACTGCTATAGCTCCTCCATATTGATGGTGATGTGTCTGAAGTTTGACATCCATCATACAGAGCTGGGATGTTTTGGGTGATGCCCAGGTTTTAGATTTTTTTTGAAGCTTTGACATTGATAAGACTGGGCCTTTCTAACAAAATGAAATTCAATGTATAGAAAAGTAAGGTTTTATACTTAAGCAAATGTATAGGTACAGATTAGATGAAAACAGACTTAGTAGCAGTAGCTGTGAGAAGGATCTTGGATCCTAGTGGACAATCACTTAGATATGAGCCAGCAGTGTGCAGCAACAGCAAAAAAAGTCAATGCAATCCTAGGTTGCATTAACAGAGGAATAGAATCAAGATCACATGAAGTGTTAGTACCACTTTATAAAGCCTTAGTAAGACCACACTTGGAATATTTTGGTCTCCATATTATAAAAAAGATGTTGGGATTCTGGAAAAGTGCAGAGAAGAGCAACAAAGAGGGTTAAGGGCCTAGAGTCTAAGACTTCCTGATTGCAGGAATTGGATATGTCTAGTCTAGTGAAAAGAAGGACTAGGGATGATATGATAACAGTGTTCCAATATTTGAGGTGTTACCACAAAGAAGAGGTGGTCAACCTATTTTCCAAAGCATCAGTGGAACGGATTACCTTCAGAAGTTGTGGGTGCTCCATCACTGGAGGCTTTTAAGAAGAGATTGGATAGCCACTTCTCTGAACTGGTATAGGGTCTCCTGCTTGGGCAAGGACTGGACTAGAGGACCCCCAAGGATCTTTCCAACTGTTATTCTGTTGTTGTTGTTGTTGTTGAAAATATCAGATGGAAAAAGCTTGGTCAACAAACACACATATATTGCTAATTTGTAGACACATACAGTTAATCTAGAACAGGGTTGTCAAACTGCCAGCCCACAGGCCGGATGCGTCATGCCGAAACCACGCTCACCCCATTGCCGGCAATAGAAAAAAAGTTATGATATGTTGCGACATGTCACATGACGTTGCAAGTTTGACACCCCTGACCTAGAATGTAATTTGTAGTTTGTTGTACAATCCAGAAAGCTACCATTTTGTATTCACCATTCAAATCAGGATTCTCAACACTCCAAAATGATAATTCCAGATACAGACAACAGTGATACAAAGTTTGATTGAAGAGTTAGAAATAACAGAGGCTAAAAGAAGAATACAGACTCATTAATTCAGCTTCTTGCTTTAGCACACAGTCCAAGCTTGGCCAACACAAGTTAAATGGCAAGGCAAATGTGTGAAAAATGTCTAAGCTTTTGGCTTATTAACACCACTGCTCACAAGATGTCAAGTTGAGCTTCACTGCTTTGATTTCAAGTGACAGTTTGGCTGATTGATGCTTCTGGAGTTTTTGCCAACCCAAGACTTGTGTTTCATAGCTACCTGATAAAGAAGGGAAAGAAGTATTTAAACATTTAGATGCTGACATGAGCAATTCTCTAGTTCATTTACTACAGTGTTATATTGCTAATGTTCTGTTATCTCAGCAAACTTTGAATGAAAGGACCTATAAATTGCTCCAGATGAAGTTCCTTCCCTGTAATTACAAAGAAACCTCAAAAACCAGGAGAATAGATGAGATCCACTTTATTTTGAGGAGGTAGGGAAGTTGATGCCAACGAACATCTTAAGGGAATATCTTAGTCTTTCGGTAGAAGAGACTATTTGTAGCTCAGGGTTGAACTGTGGAGTCCTTGGTGCTCTCTGAGGCTGGCTGTTTTCTTGGAGATGTTTTATTACCCAACTAGGTAACAACATCAGTGCTAGGAGGGAGTGGGGGTTTGTGGAGTGGAGGAAGGAGAAGGGGAGGAGGTGGAGGTGAAGGAAGAGGACAGTAGGGTCCTCTCTGAGCTTGGTTGTTTTCTTGCAGACATTTCATTACCCAACTAGGTAACGGCATCACCATTGATGTTTGCAAGAAAACAGCAAAGCTCAGAGAGCACCAACAACCTCACTTTGTCTCTCAAACTAGTTCCCAGCCATTCTCTTTGTGTGGACATTATATTGTCACTGAACGCTGGTCACTGAATAAATTAACTAACTAGCTTTTCAGGAACACCACATAAGCAACTGGTCAACAATGGAGCATCTATGGGCATGTGGCTCCTATGGATAACTTCCAAGGGACACCAAGAACAAATAAAATTTATATTTTCAAATGCTGTTTAAAATTATTAAAATGTTATGAGGTTCCCAAATCTCATAGATTTTAGTATGCCTGCCTTAAATTTGATGAAATCTTAGGCAAGAATACTAAAATCTCATCAGAATTGATGACATCATGAAATTTTGACCATGGAAATGAAAACATTTTGTCTTGTTATTTTTATCCGCAATCAGAAACCATCTGCACTGGTTCACAGATCCATTGTTTTCAGATCAAAGTTTATTAAAATCATTATTCAGAGCTGTAGAAAAGAAAATAATGTCCATGCATTCACATTTCAGTAAAATGTATATTGAGTTAAAATAATCAGTATGCCTGTAAAACTGGTGGTTCCTGGAGTCCTAGGGGGATTTGTTAATGAGAAACAAAACCTTCTGTCTCCACTTCATGTCACTCTTATACACACACACACACACACACACACACTCCTCTGCTTTTGTCTTGCATTAATCTGAGACATTACTTTTCAAAATGCATTCCCCTGCCAATTACAAATAAAGGTAATTATTTCAATGTATCTTTTAAAAAGCATCTTTCCCCAGAGGGCACATCTTTAAATGAGTTTCTAAATAGCTGAAAACTACATTGGAATAACTGAGAAATCCAACAATAGGAAAATGCAAAGGCTTAGAGATCAATTCTAATTTGCACCTAACTCTAGGTCTCATTCACAGAATAACAGAGTTGGAAGGGTCCTTGGAGGTCTTCTTGACCAACCCACTGCTCAAGCAGGAAATCCTATACCATCACAGACACTTGCTGTCCAATCTCTTCTTTAAAACCTTCAGTATTGGAGCACCTACAACTTCGGGAGGCAAGTTGTTCCACTGATCAATTGATCTGTCAGGAAATTTCTCCTTAATTCTAGGTTGCTTCTCTCCTTGATTAGTTTCCATCCATTCCTTCTTGTTCTGTCTTCAGGTGCTTTGAAGAACAGGTTGACCCCCTCTTCTTTGTGGCAGCCCCTTAGATATTGGGACACTGTTATCACATCACCCCAGTCCTTCTTTTCATTAAACTAGACATACCCAATTCCTGCAACCATTCTTCTAGACTAGCACTTATGATGTTACCTAGTTTGGGTAATGAAATGTCTGCAAGAAAACAAGCAAGTTTAGAGAGCACCAAGGACCCCTCATGTCAACCCTGAGCTACAAATATTCTCCTTTATTAGAACCATTCTTCGTATGTTTTAACCTCCAGTCCCCTAATCATCTTTGTTGCTCTTCTCTGCATTCTTTCTAGAGTCTCAACATCTATTCTTTTCTATATGTCGGTGACCAAAACTGGATGCAAATATCCAAGTGTAGTCTTACCAAGGCATTATAAAGTGGTATTCTCTGGCTCTCTCTGTGGGTATGTGTGAGAATGAAGATGTGTGAGGTGAGCACACCATGAACCACATGTGCAATGATATAATGTGTTTGCCTGCAGTCCAAACAGATTTTCCAGCCCTAAGCTTAAGATATGCATAAGAATTCCCAATGGTTTAAGTCCTCTACATCCAGGTTTCTATGTTCTTTTTCAGGAGACTCCATTCCACTCCTACTCCAATCACCTAGTTTTTCATCTCACCCAAGATACATTTAGTGTTTTACAGATACTGAACATTTTTATTAGGCTTCTTTTGAAGGGGGGAAAAAAAGATCCAGAAGGAAATAAAAAGAAGTTCAAGTAGCTCAAGGGCTCATTCACTCAAAGTTCAAGAGATTGCCTGATTAACCAGGATGGAGGCAGAGAGCTATGCACCCTCCTCCATCTGTGCATTTCTTCTTCCCCCTGGCAACCTGAACTGCCTGTGCAGTGTTCGGAGTGTAGCCAGTGATGATACATATGCAAAATGACAAATGAGTTGCATGGCTTTTCTTAGGGAGAGAAGGAGCTTTGGCCATGTCACTTTAGGCAATGAGCGCATGCTAAGAAAGTCCACTTGATGCCCTAGGACAAATCTTCTCATGCTCACGTTTTAAGGGCTGGAGGTTGGGACTTCAGATGGTAACTGATCTAACTCTTGGCTCTAAAAAGGAAGTTGTAAGAGCATGTCTCAGAGAAGCCTGTGGGTCTGCAACCAGGGGTCTGCAACCTTGACAACTTTAAGACTTGTGGACTTCAGCTCCCAGAATTCTCCCAGGTCATTTTTTTTCCAGTGCTGTTGTAACTTCAAACAGTTGCTAAATGGTCGATGATCATCTGTCTATCATCTATCATCTATCTATATCTATCATCTATCTATATCTATTCTATATATCTGTATATCTATATCTATCATCTATCTATATCTATATCCATATCTACATCTACATCATCTACATTATCTACATTTACATCGATATATAGATATATAGTTGTTGTGTCCTGAGCCTGCAAAAGCAGGCTCGGGACGATGCAAGAGTCCCGGGCATTTGCAAAAGCTGCCCGGGACCAGACTGAGCGGCGCCGGCCTTGCGCGCATGCGCAAGGCGGGAAAAGACTGCCTGTGATTGGTTAAAATTGCCCGGGGATCAGAGGGTATAAATAGAGGCCTGCGTGCCTCTGCTCGGGTTGTTCGTTGACTGTAGTCAGAGAATAAAGACATGTTAGAAATGCATTGCTTCAAGCGCCATTATTCTCCGGAGTTAACACTGGCGACGAAGGTGGGATTCAGTCTAAATAGCTAGGAAAGCTTGAAGACTCACCCAAAGAAGTCCGGAAGAGGGACAACGGCGTTGAAGTCAGCGTCTATCCTGCCAGTACAGCATCGCTGGAGGGTGAGTGCGGCTGAAGAAAACCCTGTTCCCTGATCATGGCGAAAATTGGGCGGTTAGCTGAATTTGATGTCTCTCACCCGGAGAAGTGGGAATCTTATGTTGCAAGAGTAGAGACTTACTTCCACGTAAATCAGATAAGGGAAGAAGGTCTAAAGGCAGCCACAATGTTGTGCGTTTGTGGGCAAGACGCCTTTGAGATCGCCGAGAATCTAATCGCCCCGGCCTCGCTAGAAACTGTTTCATACTCCGATTTGAAGAAAGTTTTGAAAGAACACTTCCAGCCTAAGCAATCTGTCATTGCTTGGAGGCACACATTTGAACTGAGGGATCAGCGAGCTGGGGAATCAGCAAAAGAATTC
>NW_015386099.1:1111442-1287710 GCF_001527695.2 Protobothrops mucrosquamatus | reverse complement strand
TTGAGTAGACTGCCATTGCCTACTGTGGAACCTGATCCTGCCCCTGCTGTGCACATATTGTCCATTCAAGAATTGCCAGAGTGTCCCCTTAATGCTAGGGATGTGGCTGCTGAAACTGCCACTGATCACACGCTCAAACGCGTGCTGACATGGGTGCTGTCAGGATGGCCTGACAGATGCCCCGAGGAGGATTTTCAACATTTTTGGGTCAAGAGGCACGAGTTGTCAACTTTCAATGGCTGCCTCCTCTGGGGCTCTAGAGTTGTGATTCCGGCCTCATTGAGGGCGAGAATCTTGGGTTCTTTACATGAGGGCCACCCGGGGATTGTCAGGATGAAAGCGCTTGCGCGCAGCCATTTATGGTGGCCTGGCATTGATAGGGAAATTGAGGCACAGGTACATGGGTGTCATGCATGCAAGCAGTCCAGGCCAGAAATGCCCCAGGCCCCTGTGCATCGGTGGGAGGAAACACACACTCCATGGTCTAGAATACATATAGATTACGCTGGGCCCTTTCAGGGACAGTTCTTCCTGGTTGTTGTAGATAGCCATTCCAAATGGCTGGAGGTTGTGCCTGTGTCATCCACCACTGCTACCAAGACTATTCAGGTGTTGAGAAACATTTTTGCTACACATGGGTTGCTAGATGTTCTGGTGTTGGATAATGGTCCTCAATTTACTTCTACTGAGTTTCAGGGTTTTTTACAAGCCAACATGATTTGCCACGCTACTTCGGCTCCATTCCACCCTTCCACCAACGGTCTGGCTGAACGGATGGTCCGCGTCGCCAAGGACGCTCTCAAGAAACTGACTTACGGCAATTGGCATCACAGGTTGGCTGACTTTCTTCTAGCCCATCGTACTACTCCGTGCACTGCCACGGGTAAGTGCCCGGCCAAACTCCGTTGGGGTCGCCGGCTCGTGACTAAATTGGACAGGCTGCATCCGGAGCGAGTAGCTTCACAGGTGTCTCAGCCACACCCACCAAGGGTCCTGCATGAGGGTGATCCTGTCTGGGCCAGGAATTACGGGCCTGGACACCTCTGGGTCCTGGCTGTGGTCTGCAAGGTCTCGGGGCCTCTGTCCTACGAGGTGTCCTTAGAAGACAGCCGCGTTCTTCGCCGCCACATTGATCAACTACGTGTGAGGCGGGACTCACCTAGGTTTCCTCCTCTGTCTTCGCTAGGGGGGGGGAGGAAGAACGGGAAATGCATTCTGGGAATCAGAATCAGCAGCCAGCACTGGCTGTTGAAGACATGGGTACGCAACACCCACACTCCGTAAGTGCTCCAAATAGGAATTCATGGGGCAGAGGGCAAACAGACACCCCCACATTCACTCCAGCCTGGGAGTCACACCGGAGGTATACTAACTACCCACAATTCACCAACAATACTCCAGACAAGGAGACTAACTGGGAGCATACTAACAACTCACAATATACAAGAGAGCAGGCCCACCGGGGTGGGGACACGCCCCTTGCAGCAATGGCTCACAGAAGGATGTCCCCACGCATTAGAGCTAACAGGGAGGTATCCTTGGACCCTATCACTACAGAAAGGAGCCAGGAAAATTACACACCTTCAGGGAACACTGAAATGAGCTCAGAAGGCTCAGAAAACTCCCCAAGAGGTAGGTCAACCAGGTATAGTGAACAGCAGAGTCCTGACTTCCTGAGCCTAGGAGGCGGGCAGGGAAGCCAGGCAGCAGTCACTAGACAACCACAGGGTAATTCACCTAGTATGGAAAGCAATGGGGAAAACAATGCAAGTTCTCCAGGTCCGAGAAGGTCGCTATGGGTAAAAGGCCCTCCTAAATATCTTGCAGATTACGTGAGGTGAGCAAGAGTTTAGGAACCTGAACATGAGGTCCAAACTGGTTAGCTCTTTGGAAACTGGGGTGGGGGCATTGGTTCTCAGAAAAGACAGAATGGACCATACCTCTTACACTATGTACATTTATTGTAACAGTACGTGAACAAAGGATCCACCAAAGGTGGCGTCCATGTTGGGCGCAGTATTACTTTATCAAGGGGGGAGGGGTGTTGTGTCCTGAGCCTGCAAAAGCAGGCTCGGGACGATGCAAGAGTCCCAGGCATTTGCAAAAGCTGCCCGGGACCAGACTGAGCGGCGCCGGCCTTGCGCGCATGCGCAAGGCGGGAAAAGACTGCCTGTGATTGGTTAAAATTGCCCGGGGATCAGAGGGTATAAATAGAGGCCTGCGTGCCTCTGCTCGGGTTGTTCGTTGACTGTAGTCAGAGAATAAAGACATGTTAGAAATGCATTGCTTCAAGCGCCATTATTCTCCGGACTTAACAATAGTTATATAGATATATAGATATATTTGAAGGCTAATATAGCTGCCTAACATGCAAGCTTCCCAGGTTCAAATCCTAGAAGGGTAAGACTAGCTGATGAGAGCTAAAGAGGGGATGCTTGTCTGTCTTGTCTGCTTGTTTTCTGGGCAGCATCTCTTCTCCTCCTTCCCCCAAGGTCAACCACACATTCCATTTGAATGCTATTGGTAAACCTTGAATGAAGGCAGTAAAAAAAAAAGGTGTAATATGGACTTAGTATTTTTTTTTCTCCTGCCATTTTGGTGTTAGAGAATTCAGTTCTTACACTATTTTAGCACCGGTAATAAACTAGTCAGCAACTACTAGACCCAAAGCTGCATACTGGCCAAAAAAGTCTTCCCTTTTTTTTACAGCCTCTAGAGACTCTGCATTTTCCACTTTTTGAAACACATTGAAGAGTTAGAGTGTTTTGCTTTTGAAGAGCAAAAATGTAAACCAACATTAGGCTTAATGCAAAAAGATAAGTAGAAGCAAAACATTTAGCCTTATCCCACTTTAAAAAAAAAATCCTAGGGGGGGGGAAATAGAAAAAAATGCCCTTGCCACCTTGGAGCAAATTGCCCCACCCACTCTGCAATCAACTTCTCCTTTACAAATCCTCAAGGCCCATGGAAGCCGCTATATGCCGCTAGCCAGCGTTGATATCGGATTTAATTCACTGAATTTTCAAGCATGTGTGTGTGTGTGTGTGTGTGTGTCTGTGTGTGTGTGTGTGTGTGTCTGTGTGTGTGTGTGTGTGTGTGAGAGAGAGAGAGAGAGAGAGAGAGAGAGAGAGAGAGAGAGAGAGAGAGAGAGAGAGAGAGAGAGAGTCTGGGTAAAGTGTTCCACTGCAGAACAAAAAAAGTATTCTGTAAATCAATACATAATAATGAAGGTAATAATTCCTATCTTGTCTGTCAGCTCACCAATAAATCCAAGTAAAGAAAAGAAAGGGAGGCTGGGGGAAGGAGGAAAGAAATGTCTCTGCAGCCAATGAATGCTGCCGTTGGGATAAATTAGCATGTTTCACATCAAGAGTTTTCATCTCCCCTTAATATTACAAAAGCACTTGTAAACTGTTCCTTGTTCTGCTTACACCCAGCAGAGACATTTGCTTGATTTAATACAGGGAGAAGAGTGAAAGAAAAAAAGGCAAAATGAGAAAAGTAGGAGATGTGTGTGAAGAAGGTGAAAGCAAATATTTCAGATACATTCTCTTTTTTTATTTAAATCAGAGTTTCTACAAAAGCCAAAAGCAGAGGAAGGGAGGGGGGCTAAAAACCACCACCCCCAAATGTTGCAAAATTAAAATTCTTGGGATTCCTCATCATTGACCATGCTAGTTGTAGCTACTGGGAGATGCAGTTCAGCAGCATCCAGATCAGTGTTTATCAGTCTCAACAACTTTAAGACATGTGAATTTCCTCCCAGAATTCTCTAGCTAGCATGGGGCTGAGGAATTCTGGGACTTGAAGGCCACACATCTTAAACTTGCTAAGATTGATAGAGGGGAAGGAAGGAAGGAAGGAAGGAAGGAAGGAAGGAAGGAAGGAAGGAAGGAAGGAAGGAAGGAAGAGGAAATGAACATTGGCCTTTGGGTAGGACTACTAGTTCTGGCCTACAAACATCCAGACATTGCAGGCTCAAACATTCTTTGTTTTAGAATAGGGGAAAAAAAATCTCCAGTAGTTTTAAAAAATAAGATGGATGATGCCATCTCAAACTGGCCTTGCTCTAAATCTCACCTTGTCACCTTTGTTTGTTCAATCTCCTCCTTGGACAGACTATCTCAACTTGAATTACAAACCTTCTTCCTCAACTAGGAAGTCCAAGATTAAACGTTTTGAAGCATCCCTCTAGAAAACTTCAGACATTAGCTGTTTTCCTTGATAGACAGATTGTGATAGGACATTTGATGGGGACTTGCTACATTTTTAAAAAAAACTTGTCGTCTTTGGGGTCTGAAAAACTCTGTTGACCATCATCAAGCTAAGCTGATTTTTATCATTGCTTAACAAGGTCATCAGCAAAGACTACATGCTCATCTTGGTCAGCTTTAACCCTGGATTGCTTTCTGTGTATCTGCAGAAATGAAGCCTATTAGATCAGTATATAATTCAACACAGTGTGCAAATTCAGAAACCCAGTTATTTCAGTGTATGTTGTATGAACTCTGCTATTCCAGGATTCCAACCCTTTTCCTTTCATTGGACCCAATTTGGTATCTCCAGATGTGTAAGGCTTGTCATGAGTATGAAGAATGCCTTGAAGGACAGAAGGAAGATCCATTATGAAGGCAATTGAAACTTAAGCCCAGGCCAAGAAAGTGGTTTATGAAAATGTTTCAGACAGCTCACCTCTTGAATTCACATGAAGAAAATTGCCTCCAGAAGTTGTGGGTGCTCCAACACTGGAGGGTTTTAGAAGAGATTGGGCAACCATTTGTCTGAAATGGTATAGGGTTTCCTGCCTGAACAGGAGGTTGGACTAGAAGACCTCCAAGGTCCCTTCTAACTCTGTTATTCTATTATTATTCTATTAAAATTCCTTCTGCACCGGAGACAACTTCCTTGTGAATCTAATCTCATTTGGCCAAATAAAGCATTCAATTCAATTCAAAGAGAGGGAATAAGGGAAGCACATTTTTAAATTAGTAACCCAGTTGTTAAGTGAATCTGGCTTCCCTATTGGCTTTGCTTGCCAGAAGGTCGCAAAAGATGATCACATGACCCTGGGACACTGCAAACGTTATAAATATGAGTCAGTTGCCAAATGTCTGAATGTAAATCACGTGACCACGGGGATGTTGCAGCAGTCCTAAGTGTGAAAAATGGTCATAAGTCACATTTTTTTCAGTGCTGTTGTAACTTTGACCGGTCACTAAATGAACTGTTATAAGCTGAGGACTACCTGTAAAAGTAGTTTCCGATTCTTGGTCTGGTCTACCTTATAGGGCTGACAGAGCTGCAACTTCTAAAATATGCCAGTACAAGCAATCTCGACACAGCTGGGAGCAGTGGTGTGCTGGAGGCAGCTTGTACCACCTCCTGAGAGCCAATTATTAAATTTTCTGGAGTTTTGTGAGCCTGTGGGGAGCTGAGCTGAGCCACAATTCCTGGCACGCCAATCAGCTGTTTGGTGGCCAGCAGAGGTAATTACGCTGACAGCATCCATGAGGACTGGAGGCCTGTCTGGGAGGTATCAGGTTGGGGAAAGCTTTTCTCTTGAATAAAACAGTACTGACACATCTGAACCGATTCGGTAACACTAAATCAAATGTGGATGTTCCCTGAGGCTGCTTGTTCATCTGGTGAAATGCTGCTAGCCCAGAGTTCATTTAGCCTCACAATTCATGTTGATTGATTTTTTTTTTCTGGGCTGCTGTTCATTTCCAACACTTTTCCTCCTCTTTACTCTCCTCTTCTTACTCAAAAAGGCACAACAGGAAGGACAGATCCCACTGTAGGGAGGGGACCCCTTGTGGTTTCTCCCTCCCATTTAGCAGGCCAGTTCTATTTCAGCGCTCCATCAGAAGAAACATTTCATAGGATTTCATATTTCAAGAATGCATTGGCTTATGACTCTCCTCCACTGATTATTCCTGCCATCCTCAGAAACTGCTCTGTCTCTGGCTGGAAATTACTTTTACTACCTCAGTTTCCAATTAATCCTTCTGTGGCTCTGCCCTTTTCATTCCTCAGTGCTCGGAAGAGTGTTTGCTTTCTTCCAAACAGCCCCACCTTTTATTTCCCAACACTGTTTTTATCTCTGTTGTAAATCAGACAGCTGTAAGGATAAACAGTTGGAGTTTATGCTAATACACTTCTGATGATAATCAGCCGTTCTCTGGCGGCAAACAGAAATGGAAGGGCAGGAATCTCTGCTGCTCTAGCCAAGCCCCTGGGAAGCCTCATCTACCTCCTTAGAAGACCTTAATGACGCTGTAGATTCCATAACCATGTCTCCTGGGACCTCTTGCTTTTCTGCTAAATACTATTTGATGGTAACATTCCAGCTAAAAATGCAATAGTACCACATAAACAATTCCACATATGGAAGAAAACAGTAATAAAATCTCATCATCGCCGCAAACCGGGGAGGAAAATTTCCATGGTACCCATGGAACTGATGGTGCAGAGAGAGACATATGTCCTTCAAAGCAAAGCACCATTCATAAAACCTATTGCTTCTACTAGTGAAGCAGCCATGATGTTCTTTGGAAGAGCCTCGTCCAGTTTAATCAAATGCACAACACATGCCCAATGCAGGCACAGAAGTGTCTCATGGACAGTGAAGTTGCCAGAGGAGACATTAAGGAGGCATCTCCATTTTGGAAGTAGCAACAGCTGATTAAAAAGGGCAGCAGGGAGTTTCGGAAGGAAACTTATATGGTTGTGATCTGAGAAAGAGATACTACTTGTCTTCTATAGGCCTTAGGATAGGGGTGTCCAACCTTGGCAAGACCTGTGGACTTCAACTCCAAGAATTCCCCAGCCAGCCATGAATTGAAGCCCACAAGTCTTTAAATTGCCAAGGTTGAACACCCCTGCCTTAGAACTTCAGCCTATTACTACATTAATTACAGTTTCCAGTACACTCATTTACAGGAAAAGTGGTTTTATTTATGAATCACTGAACACCAAAAGATGAAGGTGCCTAATCATTTTATATAATTTGTGCTATTTAATGAAACTTTCATTTCAGATGCATTCTTTTTCAAAAAATGAAATAAAATATCAGTAGGTTTTTTGCCCAGGCTTGCTATGAGGCAGAGATGAACCCCCCCCCAGATGTCCCCCTCCCCAGCTGAAATAAGATGTGGCAGAGTTTATCCATCTTAATTTACATTTCCACAAATGCCTTTCTGTGCCATCTTTTCTCATCTCTGGAATTTCTGGGTGGTTAAATATTAATTTTATTATATTATGCAAAATGTTTTTGAAAGCTTCTAGCTTATTTTTAGTCAGCATGATGAATTTTGCAAAGATCCAATTAGCTCCTTGTGACATGAAACCATCCCTCTCCTTCTTTTCCCATCCATACCATTTCTCTGTTTTGGTAGCAAACTAGATGTTACAGCTAGTCCTGCCTTAAGACTGAAGTTATAACCAACCAAAAATGGGGACTTTATGAAGTTCTGACACTCAAAGTGCTTTGCAGTCCTCTGTAAATGGTTTACAAAGTCAGCATATCCCCCCCCAATTTGGCTCCTCATTTTACTGATCTTGGAAAGATGGAAGGCTGAGTCAGCCTAGAGCTGGTCAGGATCGAACTCCTGGCAGTGAACAGAGTTAACCTACAATACTGCACCAATTCTAACCACTGTGCCACCGTGGCTCTATAATTTGAAACATGGTTGCAACTGTGGGAAGAAAGGAATAGCTAAGCTATTGGGAATTTAAGACATTGCAATATCTGGCTAGGATTCCCAATTCCCAATGGCTAAAAGCGTTGTTACTTTCTTTCCCCTTATTTTTCTTTTGTTAATTTATAACTGTCTTATGTATAATAAACCAAACCTCAGAAAGTATACAAATTCAGCAGTGGAAACAATGAAAAGTTGCACAGGCTGAACCCTTAAATGGGGCCAGATGTTTTCATGGGTTTCCAAGAGGGACCTATGACGGGAGATTTTTCAACTTCATGGTCACATAAAACTGCAAAATTGGGACACACAAGCTGCAGATGGCTCTGATATTGTTCACCAGGATTCCAGCAGATGCTCCTTCAGTTCATTGAGTGGGACATATGTTGACATCCTATCCTGAAATACTACCTTCAAGATTGATAGCTGTTGTTGGAGCAGGTCCAGCTTTAATTAAAGGCATTTTCATTTAAGCCCTCTTAAGAGACGTTCGTCTAGCTGCTAGAACACAGCAATCACCAATGCCTTTTTCTGAAATCCAGGGGGAGATATTCCATGCAGAAGCAGAGAGACACAAAGGACCATCCTAAAGAATTGTAATGTGGGTTGGTCTTGCAACTAGGATAGACTTACCATACACAGGATGCAATAATGTAAATGGCCATTGGGGGCAATAAAGAGTACCAACCACCTAGAGGTCCTCTGAAGTATTGCAGCCCCTATAGAACAGACCTTCAAGTAACCCGCTCCATTCTAACCAACTAACCAAATGTGTGGTCATCTGAGTTTAGATTGGTGCGTTTCACAACTGATGTGGACCACTTCCTCTCCTTAATAGTGATGTGCATTATTCCATTTACATCAAAATGCTTTAATCCGGTTCGGTTTTGTTTACTATACACAACTGCAATACAGGTAGTCCTCAACTTTTGACCACAACTGAGCCCAAAATTTATGTTGCTAAGTGGAACATTTGTTAAATGAGCTTGCCCCTTTTTACACCTTTTCTTGCCACAGAGTTAAGTGAATCATTGCATTTATTAAGTCAGTAACCCGGTTGTTAAGTGGATCTGGATTCCTCATTGACTTTGCTGGTCAGAACGTCGCAAAAACTGATCAAATGACCCCAGGACACTGCCGTCATAAATATGAACCACTTGCCAAGCATTTGAATTTTGATCCTGTGACCATGGGGATGTTGCAACAGTCGTGTGAAAAATGGTCATAAGTCACTTTTTCCCCCACCATTGTAACTTTGAACGGTCACTAAATGAACTGTCGAGGACTACCTGTATATTTGCTTTACACTCTGCCTTTCCAGCCAGCCAGAAGGATCAAGAGGGAGGATAGCATTTTAAAAATCCAAAGGTGAGATAAAAGTGAACTGAAAGCAATTCAGGAAAGCAGGTGGCCACATTTCCCTCACAGTCAAGGTCACCTGATTTACAGGTAGAGAATTATTTGCTGCAGCTTCTTCACGGTTAGTTGAGCTGGTGAGACATTATTATGGCCTTTTTTCTTCAAACACACCATTTTACTGGGATGGCTTGTTTTCCCCTTCATCTAAATATTTCTGATATTCATTTGCACTTACAGGTAGTCCTCGACTTACAGCCATTTGTTTAGTGTCCATTTGAAATTACAACACCACAGAAAAAAGTGCCTTAAGCCAGCCTTTGCACTTAAAAACTGTTACAGCATCCTCAGGATCACATAATAGCATGATCAAAAGTCGGATGCTTGGTAACTGGCATATGTTTATCACAATTGCCCATCCTGGGATCATGTGACTGCCATTTGCAACCTTCCCAGCTGGCTTCTGACAAGCAAAGTCTATGGGAGAAGCCAGATTCAGTTAATGACCACGTGACTAACAACTACAGTTTTTCACTTGAAACCTGAGTAAAAATGGTCATAAAATCAGGACCGACTCACTTAAGAATCATCTTGCTTAGCAATGCAAATTTGGATCCCCGCGGTGGTCATAATCTCAAGGACTAGGTAGTTACACCAAATTTCCAAAGCACAGAACCAAAAGTACAGGAGAATGACAAGAAAGTTCAATTATATTGCTGCAGAACAGCAATAGAAGAATCAAGGGATGAGAACAATCCCTTCCAACTGTTTATTACATGAATAAATTCTGTTTCATTCTCGCTAGACTTTCATTTCTTGAAGGTTAAAAACAAACCTCAACCACTTCAGTTTAATCCAGACCCGAATAAAAAGAATCAAGCTGTCCCATATGATTGTTGTATTCTCTGGATGTGCTCGGCTGATTTCCTATCCTACCTGAGCTGCAGGAAGCCACTCCTCACCAACGCGCAGGAAAATGTTTTCACAGGGGAGGAGGGCAGAGCAAAGATGGACAAAGTACAGCTGCCAGCATCTCTCATCAGTGGTCCATCTGGGATTGCTGGGAATTGTAGTTTAGCAACATCTGAGTGGCCACATGCATCCTATGTATTATTGTTGCACAGTGTGTCTGTGCATATACCTACAAGTCAACTGCTGCCTGGATGTGTCCCTGCAATTTTCTTGGCAAGATTTTGAAAGTGCTTTGCCACTTTCTCTTTCCTAGGGCCAAGAGAGAGTGACTGGCTCAAAGTCACCCAGCTGGCTTTGTGCCTATGGCGAGATTAGAACTCAGGATCTCCCAATTTGGTGCTTTAACCACCAGACCAAAGTGGTTCTTGCATAGACAGTGTTTATGATAAAATCATCTGGATCTTTTTAGAGGGAAGGCAGACCAAGGGGAAGCAGGAAGATTGACTCCTGGGAGTTAGGGACAGGCTGTCAAATCAAGAGCCACAAAACGTCAACTCAACATTGAAATTTTCAACCACTTAAAACCATTCATTTTCTTGACATTCGTGCAAAATTACAATAGCACTGAAAATAAAGGACGGGACTATTTTTCCACCTTACAGTAATGATCCTTGTAGCATCTCTCTGGTCACATGGTCAAAATTCAGATGCCTGGCAATTGACAATCATATTTATGAGAGTTGCAGTGTCCCAGGGTCATGTGATCACCTTTTGTGACAAACAAAGGCAATGGGAAGCCAGATTTACTTTACAACCGTGTTACTAACTTAACTGCAGTAGTTCACTCAACAACTGTGGCAAAGAAATGTCATGAAATGGAGTAACATTCACTTAACTGTCTTGCTTAACCACAGAAATGCTGGGCTCACTTGTAGTCGTAAGTCAAGGACTTACCTATATTAAGACATTATTCCAAAGAACTGTATTTTCCAACAAGAAGATCAAGCTCCTGGTTTTTAAGCCATTTTCTTGCCATCCTAATTTTGAACATCAGGAGGTACCTAAAGACTGGTCTCTTAGGCAACCATTCCATCTGGCTGACTGATTTAGTTTGGAATGAGATGCTGTCACGCTGCAGGAATTATTTTCCTGCCCCGTTAATCTCTGGGGCAGCTTGGCCTCACCAAGAAGGGCCTCAGGGCACCTGAAAAAGCTAACAAACTTCCTTACATTTGTGCAAGTTAGAATCACCAGCTTTATACCGTGTGTAGAATAAAATGCAAAATATTTCAGGGTAAACACTGTATTTAAGGCCTCGGCTGCTTCTGCCCAGCCCTTTGTAATGTTGATGAAAGACCACAGATAGGTTTATGGTTTTATGACCGGCCTTGAGAATAAGTGAACTGATTTACCGCAGCTTCTTCGTTTGATTCCCTGCCTGAATCTCATTAGGCTTGAAGCCTAAAATGAAAGGAAATGAAAGAATAAAGAATTCTAAGGAAGAATAAAGTCTACCGGCTGCCTTTATACATTTTAACTAGCTCAGATGGAAAGTTCTCAAGGTTGTATTGTCCAGTGTGCAAAGTTGGATGAGGGTGAGACTAGCTTGCTTGTGCCTTAGTGTAGCATATTGTGCAAATCCAATAAGTGGCCCCTTAATGTATGGTGTCATCCTCGAAGATGAGTTAATTTTTGTAAACATGTTGTAAAAGTACAGGCCAGGGTAGCTACCAGAATCAGCCACCCTAATTTTGTACAGAAAAGAAGGACTAGGGTTGACATGGTAGCAATATTCCAGTTTTTGAGGGGCTGCCACAAAGAAGAGGGGGTCGACTATTTTCCAAAGCAATGGATGGGAACTAATCAAGGAAAGAAGCAACCTGGAATTAAGGAGAAACTTCCTGACAATGAGAACAATTAACCTGTGGAACAGCTTGCCTTCAGTAGCTGTGGATGCTCACTGGGGGGGGGGGGTTAAGAAGAGACTGCACAGCCACTTGTCTCAATCTGTATAGGGTCTCCTGCCTGAGCAGAGGGTTTGACTAGAAGATCTCCAAGGTCCCTTCCAGCTCTTTTCTGATTGATATGCTTGCAGTAGAAAAAACACGATGACCCAATGCATTTAGTTTGTTATTAATGAAGCTATGCCATCAAGTCAGTGTCAATTCTTGGTGACCACATAGATTTTCTCCACAATTATCTGCCCCTAAACTTGGTCTTTCAGGTCTTCCAATGGTGAATCCACCACCTCTGTAACGTAGTCCATCCATTCTGCTGGTGATCACCCTCTTTATCTTTTCCCATCACCTTTCCCAGCATTACATCCTTCTCCAGAGAGCTGGGGTTTCCCATAATGGATTTGAAGTATGATCGTTTGAGCTCAGATGCTTGTGCTTGGAGTAAGAACTCTGTGTTGATTTGGATCGGTTGTGGGTTTTTTTAGTTAATTTAGCAAAAATGACTCATAATAAAAAATCGAACTTGATAAGCAATTGCATTATTAAGTTTATATATAAATAAATTAACGATAGCACTTGCATATATACACATATACCATTGCCTTTCTACAATATGGGAATTCTCTGGAAACAGCAGAATTGCAATTACAAAACTAAGAAGGGGGGCAAAGAGCTCTTCCGATGCTCGGCTACGAGATGAACGGAGAACTTTAGGGGGGTCAGCCGCCCCCCCGCCCCCCGCCAAGTTTTCTCCTGCTCCGTTGGGCGAAATCGACAGCCGTGCCAACGTGCAGCGGCCTTCTATCGCCCTCTAGAGGCCAGAGCTAGGAGAGTTCCTTATGATGGAGGGAATGGCCAAAGGTCGGGGTCTCTGGGTGGGCGCAGGTAAAGCCAAACTGTTGGCCGGGGCGGGGTGGGGGAGGGATATGGGGCGAAAAAGCAGTGCTTCGCGAACCGGAAGGATAAAGGCACATCGCGCAACACTTGCGGGACTTAGGATTCTTCGTGCAAAATGGGAGCGCTGCTTGCAAACTTTAGCAGAGGATCCTGGTTAGTATTAATAGCGTGTGCTCTCCAGGATCGAACTCTACAATTTAAAATTCATGAGGGGAGGGCGCCGTAATAGGTCAATGTTGGTTAATGTAAGGGAGATAAGCGGTTCCAAAATGTGAAAAGTAAAAATAAAACCGGGGCAAGGATAGGATTCAGGGCTTCAGCCCAACTGGGCTATTGTACTCTACAACTACAGTACTCATTTGACAATAGTAATAGAAGTTGGTCGTTTCCAGACTAAAACCCGTCTTAGGGAACAGAACATCACATAAAATATGCATGGATTCTGTGATCTATTGAAATGGAAGAAACTAAGACTGAGCATCAAACTAGGATTCATTGCAGCCCCAACAAGTTTTTGTAAGTAAGAGTTCAAGTATCTCATCTCTAGATTCTGTCCCTGACTGCACGACTGAAGAGACCACACTTACTAGAGGACCAAGATCAGACTTATTTTCAAGCACAAATCTTAATAGCACTAGTATGGAACAAGGGTGATGCTTAACCTGGCTACTTAATTGTTTTCTAGGTTCTTATAGTACGCATTGCCAAACTAACTTAACATGCAACACATGGAGTCACTAAAAGGCTATCCCAACTTTAATCAAACTCAACATGCCCCTGCCAACTTAGTCTGCTGGTAAAGCCATATAAAGACAAATCAAGGCTTACAAAGCCAATGGCTGAGTTCACACAACACACTAAGTCAGGGGTCTTCAAACTTGGCCCTTTTATGACTTGTGAACTTCAACTCCCAGAATTCCTCAGCAAGGTACACTGGATGAGGAATTCTGGGAGTTGAAGTTCACAAGTCATAAAAAGACCAAGTTTGAAGACCCCTGCACTAAGTCAAACCACTCACAGCTCATGATGGCTTAGTGTGGAGTACAAGTTCAGGTTTCTTCAAGATCAGCAGATTGTTCCTTCTACCAAAAGTTTCTCCAACCACAAGTCTTACCTTTCAGGGAGTCTGCAGAGAAATCCTCCTTTGACTTCATGTTGGCCAGCTCACATGGATAGTCCATCTTGATGGAGTTTCTTCCAGGCAGAGAAGCAGTAAAGGTGCTGAACCAGAAATGGGGAAGGCATAAATTCTAAGCCTCCCTTTGACGTGAGACCCAGCTGGGCAACGTTAGGCCAATCCCTCCCTCTCAACCTAACCCATCTTACAAAATTGTAATTGTGGGGAAATAAATGGAAGGAGCATTGGGTATGCCACCTTCAGTTTTATAAACTAGGCAGGCTATGAGTCTAACCCATTGTTTCTCAACCTTGGCAGCTTTAGATATGTGGATTTCAACTCCCAGAATTCCCCAGCCAGTCATAAGATGACAATTAGAGTAGTTATATTTGCCCTAATACTATTAAAGTACCCTAATTACCCTAATTAAAAGGAGCATCTGTTAACCAGGCAGATCAAATGACATGAAAAACATATGAGTAATACGCTTGTAAATGTAAGAGCAATACTAGTTGATATCCAATATTTTGCACCAACAAAGCCAAGTCAAAGTTCATTTGCAGGAAGCAAAGAATGAAATGGGGGAAAACTCAAGAGAAGGTACCCTTGGTTGCCCAACATTTTCAAAAACAGACCCAAATCCAAGTTGTACCTTCCCCCCAACCTGTGTGCCCCTACTCACAGATCACATTGTTGCTGCAGTATGTTAGAGCATCAACAGCTTTCTGCTGTTGTCTGCTGTTTGATAAGGACCAAACTCAGAGTTATGTTCTTAGAGAGACACCAACCCCAGATTTATTAACTTATATGCCATCAAGTTGTTTCCAATTGCTAGTGGCCCCACAGTTTTTCTCTGTGATGATCTGGTCCTAACCTGGTCCTTCAGCTCTTCCAACGGTGCCCCCATCATCATTTTAACTAGGTCTGTCCACTCTGCTGCTAGTCGTCCTCTTCTTCCTTCCTTCCATCTTTCCCAGCATTACAGCCTTTTCCAGAGAGTTGGGTCTTCACATAATTGCTGGAGCAGTGACAGATGGTGCTATGTTATGACACATTACACCAATGGAGGCACATTTGACAAGCTACTAGGAGACAAGAGGCCTTGAAGAACAGAATAAGCAAGCTGAGAGGAATACAAATTTTGTCCTTCATCAATGGTATTAAATTGACCCAAGGATGATTGCATTTATTTAGCATATTAAGAGAAATACAGACATGGAATTTTTATTCTAACCTTTAGGCTTCACCAAATTATCAAAACACTGTAGATGTATGTAGTGAAGTTTTACCAGGGTTCTCAAATGGATTAGAACCTAGGATTGGATTAGATTAGGATTGGTTCTCAAATGGATTAGAACTAGGGGTTCTAGGTAATACAATTCTTAGTGCCTGTAACTTTTATTGCTGGCTCTCCCAACATTGTCTCCTGTCAGACTTCCAAGATTTTCAGCTCCCAGAATTCTCAACAATGGCTGGGTTAGTCCAAGGCGATTCTGGGTGTTGGGAAAATGTTACTCTACAAGAGGTGAATTTTGCAGTCTGTTCCAGTTTTGAATGTAGAAACAGTGAATATAAGAAACAATTAACTAAAAATTCAATTTTCCCAACCATGGAGGGAAATTTTACTTTCCCCTTACTCCCAAAACTTCACCCCATACTTTCTGAGTTGAAGCAAGAGTGATGTGCTCCTTAGATGTTTTCACGAGACAGCACTTTGGAAATTAGAAAAATATTTTGTAACTATCTCAAGGCCCAATTGTTACAAGGATAAGCATGCAACAAAAGTTGTAAAACAAACCTATTCACAAAATGGCTGTGTCTAATAGCCTCTCCCTGCTTGCTGCTTTCCTGCTACAAATTGCTGTAAGAGAATCCCAAAGGTATTTTTTTTTTCAAAAGGCAACTGGACTTTGTTTTTCAAATTCCAGTTGCCTTTTGAAAAAAGCACCTTTGGGATAACCATGACCTGGATGACTGAGAATCTCCATAGATATTTACTGTAAGAGAACTGACTTGACTTCTGTGTATAGGCTGAGCATTAAATCTTTGAGCTGCAACTCAACATAGGGTCCTCATCCTTTGCACCTCTCATTAATTTAGTCAACTAGATCAATACTAGATTAGTGCCAGATAAGGGTCAATGGAATTCAAGGGTGGGGCTTGGACCCTTTGTGGCAATGTGAGGACTCTAAGTTATCTCTGCCCCCACAGCTCTGCCTGCTCTTCTCCTACAATTACTCATTTGCTTGTCCTGTTTGTTGCAACTCAACAGCAGAATCCCTGTTTTTTATGGAAAAGGTTCCTGTCTGTCAGCATTTCAAGGTTGAGAAACATCTCGGCCTGAAACCTTAGGATAGAGGTCTCCAAACTTGGCCACTTTAAGACTTGTGGACTTCAACTCCCAGAATTCTTCAGCCAGCCATGACATGGACCCAATCACTTTCCTTTGTTCTAAAGGGCCTTGAAAAGTTTGGAGTGGAGCAGTAGTGAGGTACACAAATGGTTAAGCATTCCTGTTCAGATCTGATTCCAATGTAACTTAAGCCAAAAAGTTGCTTACATACATTTGCATGCAGCATTTAATTAGTTCTCAACACCCAGTGGTTTGTTTTCATGTCTGCCCCTCTAGGTTAGCTTTATCTTTGGTTTCTTCCAAATTAAAATGGAATTCTCAGCTGTAATATCTCATCAACATACTGTACCTTGAAGATAGAACCAAACCATTTTGTTCTTAATTATTAATCAGTGATTAATCACAAACAGTGGAATGACCTCATCCAGAAGTTGTGGGTGCTTCAACACCGGAAGGTTTAAAAAAGAGATTGGGAAACCATTTGTCTGAAATGATATAGGGCAGTGGTTCTCAACCTTTCCTTCACCACGGACCCCCTTTAAATACCTTTTGTGGCCATGGACCAGCAAGAATTAACTCAAAATTTAAACCATAACATTTCTTCAAGCCTTTGCGGACCCTTTGTGATAACATTGCGTCCTTCCTAGGGGTCCACACACCACAGGTTGGGAACCATTGGTATAGGGCTTCCTGCCTGAGCAGGGGATTGGACTAGGAGACCTCCAATATGCCTTCCAACTCTGTTGTTCTGTTGGAGTCCCTGACTTCAGAACCACAGATATCATAACACCCGATATTTTGAAGTAGATCCCTGTACCGATTGGAGCAACTGGTGTAGGAATTCCCATGTCCCAGAATGGGCAGAGCCACAATGACAGGTGAGCATCAGTTTACTTCTTTCCATTGAGTATTTGGTTTAGACAATTCTAGTACTTGCTCTACATGGCACAAAGTCATTTGAAAATAAGAGAAAAATAAACATTAAAGTAACAAAAAAGGAAATTCCTCATCATGCAATAGCTGTACACATTTCATTACTAGTTCTGTTCCTCCTAGGTAGAGGCAGAACTTGAGCAAACTCTCACATCCCAAACCACTCTAGCAGGATTCACTTGTTTGCTGAAAATCCTTGATAATTTAATAGCAAAATTATAACAGGGAAAGTATCTGCCATTTTGAACGATTTTACATCCCCATTACATCTACTAGGGCTGCTTCTCAGACCTAGCTCCCTCCTTACAAAAAGAAAATGTCCATCTTACCCCAATTTAACTGACCTCCAGAAACAGGAATCCAGAATACCCATGCTAACTAGGGGATTCTGCAAGCCCACATAGCAACTGAATGCCCAAGATGGAGAAGACTGATAAGTAGATGAAACTAGCCACAGATCCATCGATGGAGGATTCATAACTACCTTATATCCAGTGACTGACATCCTTTTCTAAAATAGGTATCGCAAGAACAGTTGCTTATTCAAAACCAGCTTCTCAGTGTACTTGGATGACCCTGAATCTATCATGGTTAATTTGCTATTATTTGCTTTTGTCTTTGTAGTGACGAGGAGCAGGAAGGGGACCAGCTATGTCATCCCTTGGGGTTAGGAAGCATACTTTACATGCAGATTCAGCCAGTGCCTTTTGTCTCATATAAAGGATTCCAGGAAGGCAGCTTTGGGAGAATTTGGAGTGACAGTGCCAACACAAAAAGATCAATGCTTTGATTTAGCCTCAGTAAAAGTCCACAGGATAGGAAACAAAATATTTTGGTAGCTGAGAGCATAGTCAGAAAATGGGAAGAGAAATTACCTGGGCTGATGGTCTTTTCTTTAAAGGTCTCTTCCTTGACATCTGGTGACCTCTCTTGCCCAAAATATACACCCCAAACCTAGCAAAATAAATAAAACGGGGGTTTCGGGGTCACTGTTGGGCTAAACAGTGGATGGAAATGCCAAGGGGATCAACCAATCCAGCCAATTAATGGTCACACCTCTATGAACTTTCTAAGAGAGGCCATCTCTGGTAACATAGGAGAAGTCTAGGGCAGGGGTCCTCAACCTTGGCCACTTTAAGACTTGTGGACTTCAACTCCCAGAATTCTGGGAGTTGAAGTCCACAAGTCTTAAAGTTGCCAAGGTTGAGGACCCCTGGTCTAGGGTATTTGACTCCAAGTTACAGAGTCAGAACTGCGTATATCCCATCCTTCCTTCCTCCCTTGCTGTTACAGATGCCGATTTTGTTACTTTCAATCTGCCTCAACAAACTATACTTTGTGATTTAAATAAACTGTTGATCACCAAGTGAGGCCTTCCAAATCCATGTTCTCGTGACATCAGAATCTTCCTCTGCTTTGGAGACTTCACTAGACGTTGCCTGCGCAGGCACTGCCAAACCAATCTTTGCAGCCTTAAGAATGGAAAATTTACATTTCCTCAAACAAAAGCAGGGAGCAACCCACAATCTGTGGCCTTCTATGCTCAGTATTAATGTCTGCCTTTGCATAATGTAACTGCAGAACACACACAGCCCTCCCAGTGAGGGCACCAAATATATCACCTGAATTAGTACAAAGACAGAATTCCATTTAAGTAGTTCATTCAAACCTACTGCGTTTTTTAAAGAGATATCTGATGAGAGGGGGTTGAAACATCAGCATTTCAACCTTGCAGGCTGTTTTTCTTTCCCTGCTTTATTTCATCAGTGAACAGTTCAAAGGTTCTCTTATTTTTGGCTGCAACAGGTACAACATCTTCGTGTCACTGGCATATAGGTGCAAAGAGCATCAGCAGAACTGTAAAACAAAATGTTTTCTCTTTAATAATGCAGGAAATTGCAATCCAGATGTTTTGCCACTCTGCAGCAGAATACTAAATTCTGCACCAGCAGTTAACACAAATTGGGCATAAGCCAAGCTCCCTATGAAATAAGGAAGGGTTAGGTTCAGAGAGCACCAAAGACCTCAGAGACACAGTGTTTGGGTGGAACTATGGGCTTGTGTGATGCATCTCTTGGTGCCTCCTTCAAAGAGCTGCCTGTTTGTCTGAGATTACACACTAACACAACAAGACACTTCAGAAGTGATGTGTGCATGCTGCCAATACCTGAGATATTTTGCTGGGATCGCACAGCCACTGCACACCCCATGGAAAAGATGCAATTTCTAGAAGACCTTACTCCCTCCAAAGTGCCACTTCGCACTTTGTACAATGCAGACACAAAAAGAACAGAAGTTGCATTGCATTGCATTGGCATAGTGCTGTTTCAGTCACTTACTCCCCCTTCCAGAACCTCTGAGTCTGGAGATGAATTACTGAATTTTTAAACTTTTTTATCTATCAAATTTAGGGATTACGCATCTCACTCACCTAGTGGGCAGTGTACAGCTAAAAGCATAAAAAAACATAAAAATACAAGTAATCCTAGACTTACACAAGTTCACTTAGTGACCGTTCGAAGTTACAATGGCACTGAAAAAAGTGACTTATGACCATTTTTCACACTTAACAACTGCTGCTGCATCCCAGTGGTCACATCATCAAAATTCAGATGCTTGGCAACTGACTCATATTTATGACAGTTGTAATGTCCTGGAGTCATGTGATCCCCTTTTTGACCTTCTGACAAGCAAAGCCAATGGGGAAGCCAGATTCACTTCACAAGCACATTACTAACTTAACAACTGCAGTGATTCACTTAACACTGAGCTGTGGTGGCACAGTGGTTAGAATGCAGTACTGCAGGCTAATTCCACTGCCAACAGTTTGGCAGTTCGATCCTCACCAGCTCAAGGTTGACTCAGCCTTCCATCCTTCTGAGGTCAGTAAAATGAGGACCCAGATTGTTGGGGGCAAAATGCTGACTCTGTAAATTGCTTAGAGAGGGCTGTGAAGCAGTATATAAATCTTAAGTACTATTGCTATTGCTAACTGTGGCAAGAAAAGTTGGGAAAGGGGCAAAACTCACTTAACAAATGGCTCAGCAGCAGAAATGTTGGGCTTCATTGTGGTCGTAACTTGAGGACTACCTGTACTGCTGCCCTTGGAGGTCTTCTGGCCAAAGGGAAGATGAATTACCCCAAATTTAGGGATTGCCCATCTCACTTCACTGAATAACTCTGGGCAATGTACAGCTAAAAGCATAAAAACCATATAAAAATACACAGGCGATGCTAATCATCTGCTTCAAGCATTTACTAGCAATAGTACAAACCTTCCAGCGATTGCCGCACTCATTACAGAGCACGAAAGTCGTCATGGGCTCGTCGGCGCTCCGGGTTTGCACCTGATTGTAGGTGCAGTTCTTTTTCTTGCACTTTCCGCACTGGAAGAGGTCGGTGGCAGTACCTCCTGTCTTTGCCATCTGATGCTCTCGAATAGCTTCTTGGGTCATGGCATTTCTTAGCTCCTTCAGTTCATCACTAGCCATTTCCTGCAATGCACAGCAGTGTTCACTGCACCAACTGCAGCAGCGCCCGTTTAGTTAGGCAGCTTTCATCAGAGTTCAGTCTTGCTGGCCCTGTTCGGTTGCAAAGCTAGTGGAAGCACTGGCACACAATGCTCAATTTGGTTTTAACCTTGGTTAGGAGTTTTTTGAGCAGGGACGACTTTATCTGATAGGTGAATCTGGTTAGTGAATGGGTTATGCCATCCAGAAAATGCTTACTTTAAAAAGTTTAAAAGCAGGGTACGGACACAGCCACAAGTTGTTAATTTGAGCTGAGAGATTAAAAGACTTGGATCAACTGGGCAGCAGGAAAGACCAATGGCTGAGCTAACCCATAATGTACCCTGTTTGGTTTTGGCTTCAATCAGTTGCTAAACTAATGGTTGTAAGTCAAGGGCTACCTATATACAGGTAGTTCTCGACAACAGTTCCTTTAATGACCGTTCAAAGTCACAACCTTTGCAGGTTGTTTGACCATTTTGCACAGTTACAACCTTTGCTTGGCAACTGGCTCGTATTTATACGGTTGCATTGTCCAGGGGTCCAGGGGTCATGTGACAAACAGAATCAATGGGGAAGCCAGATTCCCTTAACAACTGGGGTTACTAACATAACAACTGCAGTGATTCATTTAACAACTGTGGCAACAAAGGTCGTAAAATGGGGCAAAACTCACTTAACAAATGTCTCACTTTAACAGCAGAAATTTGGGGCTTAATTGTGGTCATAAATCAAGGACTACCTGTACAGGGTTACACTACGCTATGCTGTGCTAATTTATTTAGCCAATGACCAGCATAAAACTTGCATGAACCCAGATATGCAATAACTGTTATATATCATTAAAACAGCTGCAAATGCAATTAAAGATTTAAATTAAGGTAATCAAGCTTAACAAACAGATACATTTAAGATCTGATGTATCAGATCTCGATGCAACAGACTTTACACACTATAAAGCCAATCACTGTGACAATATCCAGCTTTTGCATAACGACGCCATCATTCAACCGAAGTAAACTGCCCTGGTGACACCCTCTCTCATTTAACAGACAACCAGACATTTCCTTCCCCCACAACTGATTTGTTAAATTCAAATTTTATTTGTATTATACAGGCCTGAGAAAAACAATATATCGCCTCTTTCTACTGACCTCTGCCGTCATCTTGGCAATTAGGGCTGGCAGGATGGTTCCACACAGCACATTGCGGCGCAAGCCAGGATTCTTGGGGTCCTTCAGGTTGCTAATTCTGCTCCTCACTCGGTTTCGGTATTTCATATCTGTGCTCTTCAGTTCTTGGTAGATATGTGGCAGCATTAAGGAACAATGTTTATTTTAGTCTGGACTAGTTAGTTTGTTCTAGTGATTAAAATACCAGGGAAGAAACCTGTTGTGCCTTAGGCAGGCAATTTGGCTGAGTGACTTTGGCCAATCACCAGGAGATGGCGAGTTCTAGTCCCACCTTAGGCATGACAGCTGGCTGAGTGACTTTGGGCCAGTGCTCCTCTTCCAGCCCAACCCACCTCACAGGGTTGCTGTCGTGGAGAGGAGGAGGAAAAATTATTAAGTATATTCTCTGTCTTGTGTTACTGAAGTAGTAATAAAGGTGAGTTAAAAATTAAATAAACATGTGGAAAATGAAGAGAACATGCAAAAAAAAAATGCATATCTAGAAATTCTTGGGGTTATTTCTGCTTTCTCATCCCACCCTTCTACTCCAAGGACTTTCCCCCATCTCTGAAGGTTTTGATTTTTGTTTTTCGGGTATTCCTGCAAACCTGGGATCTTGTTGCTTCCTCCATCTCCCATACAGGAGGAACAATCCTGAGAATTGCCGTTAGTCCTAAAGCCTAGCTATATCCTTATATATTTCTTATTACTCTCATTTTTAACAACGACTAATATATTTCCAGAAGAACACACTTTCTGTCTGAAGCAGTAGGCAATTAGTTCCCATACAAAATTTCGACCCATCTTTTTAGCCTCCTAAACTTTTAGAAAAAAGTTCAAGAAAACATCTCCTGAATTTATACAATTCAAATGGCTAAAGTTTTTGTTTTTACCCATCCAGCCAACATCTGTCCAATCTTAGCATAAACCTTTCCCAGTCTGATGCATTCGCCACCCATACCAATAACCAGCAGACCCGAATATCAAAAAGATATGATCTTCAATCTCGGCTGCCATCTTATCACAGTTGACCCCAAATTCTTTGTAATCATCTTTGATGGTGACGAAGAAGAGAAAGAAATGAAGATGGGGACAGAAGAAAAAATTGTTCAGCACAACCAGATGAAATTCAGTTTTGTGTCCAACCCCCCAAAATTGAACTTCTATGCTTAGATCAGGAATGTCCAACCTTGGCATCTTTAAGATGCGTGGACTTCAACTCCCAAAATTGCCCAGCCAGTGAGTTGAAATACACACATCTTAAAGTTGCCAAGGTCGGATACCCCTCTTAGTTTAAAAAAAATAAATGCATAAAATGAATAACTGGTGTAAGAGCAACAATAAAAAAATATAATTTCCTATAGAACGCCTATTAATATCAATAATGCAACAAACAGTAGTAGCAGCAGAAAATAATTGTTTACTTCTGAATGTGAATTTTTAAACTGTGGATTGTTGTTTCCACTATATTTATTTGAACCAGGAGCATTTGCAGGTGCTGATGCTTTCATTAAAATGATAAGCAACCAACATCCATAAGCTCTGTCCCTTCCATACCCACATTTAATGTCGTGACACACACCCAAAAGGGCAGAGTTTGCATTGTGATGCTCTTTTCATCATCTGCCTCCCTACAAATGCCTCTGATTTGGACTCACTTTTTATTTTATTGTTGCTCTTCATTTTATCTTATTTTACTGACTGTTTTTATTTCTCTGCATTGTCTTTTATTGTCCTTCCTTTGGAATCTCTATGTTCTGCTGCTACTTGGTGTGGCACCATAAGTAAAATCAATTCTATTGGTATTATCAATCATCTCATGCAGTATTGCAGGCTGACTCTGCTTACTGCTAGGAGTTCAGTCCTGACCGGCTCAAGGTTGACTCAGCCTTCCATCCTTCCAACGTCAGTAAAATGAGGACCCAGATTGTTGGGGGCAAGAGGCTGACTCTGTAAATTGCTTAGAGAGGGCTGTAAAGCACTGCTAAGCGGTATATAAATCTAAGTGCTATTGCTATCTTTATATCAATTACTGTGGAAATGCTTTGTAGTCATGTAATCTAATCCAGGGCTTTTCAACCTTTTCACCCATTGTACCACTTTTAGGATATGGCAACATCCGAGTACCACCAGTCGCCTAGCAAGGTGTCAAAAACTTGTTGACCCAAAACAAGAGAGGAAAAAGTGATGAAGTACAGGTAGTCCTCGACTTACAACAGTTCGCTTAGTGACTGTTCGAAGTTACAATGGCACTGAAAAAAGTGCCCCCTAAGCCACAGCCGAGCAAGACACCTGCCTGCCCGCCTGACGGCGCTCTTACTCCTGTCCGAGGTTTCCATTGTTGTGAGCATTTCTGTTGAGGATTGGCAGCGGGGGTGGGGTGGGGGGTGTTTGGTTTTTATTCCCCCCGTTTGCTGGGTGGTTGCAGCAGGTTTTGGTCACTTCACATGACCCTGGGACACTGTGACTGTCATAAATATGAATCAGTTGCCAAGCATCTGAATGTAAATCACAAGACCCTGGAGAGGCTGCAACATTCCAGCTGATCGGCGCTTCTTCTGGGCTCAGCAGAAGCACCAGGATCAGTGCTGCTTTCCAGCTGATTGGTGCTTCTTCAGGGCTCAGCAGAAGCACCAGGATCAGTGCCGAGCTCCAGCTGGAGCCTGGCGCTGATCCTGGTGCTTCCACTGAGCCCTGACAGCCCCGAAGAAGCGCTGATCCTGTCGCTTCCGCTGAGTCCTGACAGCCCTGCAACTCCAGCCGTCTCTCACTCAGGCTTATGCGGTGCTGCCACCGGTTCAGCTCATTCCCCTCCCCCGCTACCACTTTTCTAGGATGATCGCGTACCACCTGCGAGGTGCCAATGTACCACAGGTGGTACCCGTACCACTGGTTGAAAAGCCCTGCTTTAGATCCCCTTGACTTTCCTCCTAAGTTAACTTCTAACCCCCGCCCCCCAGGATGTTTTTTTTCCTCACCATCCATTTTCAGGGCTGCAGAGACCATCTCAATACACTTGTCCCTAATGGAGTCTCCAGTCAAGTAGCAGGAGGGCAAGAAGCAGACAGAAGTCCCAAATGTTGGCGTGACAGGGCTGGCAGGCACCTCACTTCGAGATCTGTCATTTGATCTGAGCAGGACATCAAGTGAGATTTTTGTTTTAAATGAAAAATGCTAATACTATCATGACGACCACTTTAATATAGCCTCTAGCCCAAGACAGAAGGCCATTTGGGATCATAGAAGTCAAGAGCAATCAAATGATTTTGCTATCCAAGCCAAACTATGCTACTCGCCTCTTCCTTCCCTAGCTGCAAAAATCCAATAGAGAGACATCAGAAAGCTAATTGTTTGCTTTCTTTTCTTGAAGCTCAGGTTGAGCAAGCTGGAGCCCCTGCTTAATGGCAGGGCCTGTCCCAAATTCCAATCTGGCCTGTGCTACTTACACTTTAAGCCAGGGCTGATGTGATTGATCGGCATGTTCATACAACATGCTTAACCAATTAGGAAAGGATTTAAGAGATGTATTTGTACAACTTTATGAGCTTGGTTAACATGCGTTTCATTTCAATCTTTGGTGCTTAGCTTACAAATCCAGCCTGACTGGTTGCATTGGTAAACCCAGCAAAAGGGTTAAATGAATCTCCGGATTATAAGCTTTGTATGAATGCGGCCAACTTTTTTCAAAGCCAATATTGTATGACATGAAAGCTATTTCTTTTGTCTCTCACACACAATATTAGAACTTCCCATGGAAAACTTGTGCAGAATTCATAAGATGCAAAAATGAAGGCTACACAAGAAGTCATATGCCAACAGCTACAAGGCATATCCTTTCACAAAAGGACAGTCCTCATGTGCTCTGTTTAAAAAGCTGCCAATTCATATTCTGGCCTATGGGAAAGCACCTATAAGGAGGAGCAGCCAGGGATCTTTAAGGAGTTTATCCTACATAAAAAACTGGCCATCAAACTGAACAGGTACTCAAATTACTTGTTTACATAATGAGATATTTCATGTTCCTTTTTAAGTATTGGTATTATTTTCAAACTTAAATCTTTACCAGAATTGCGCACCTCATATCCTGCCAATATCTTAGCCTGCAATTCTCATGATTAATGACTGGGATAGTGGAAGTTGTAGTCAAAGATATGTGCAAATTGCCTATCTCTTAAAAAAATTACATGTGTAGCCTTTTTCTGTCCACTCTAAGAAGTTGCAGTGAAGTTGATGGCTTAGATGGCTTTCAAGAAATGTCAGATAAAAACATAGGGAAAATGTCTATTAACAACTATTTGTTTTAGGGTGATATATGAAACATCCAGTTCTAAAGCACTGTGACAGTGAACAGCAGCTCCTGCAAAAGCAACTGAAGAGGGATATTGTCTGCACACTTTGATTGATCTGTTAAACAATGCCAATTGGCAATTGGAGCCACTTAAATTTTTTGCTCCTGCTCCATTTTTATACCTCAAGGTTTGGCTGTCCTCCTCCATGTAGCTAATTTATTCTGTTTTTCCTTTGGTTTGGAACAGCCCCAACCCAACAATACCTTTCATCTTTGCTATCCTCTTTGCTTTTATGAGATCCAGGAGGTGAGGCTGCTGGGTTGGAGCTGGTAGAGGTTCTCCTAGAGTGGATACAGAGAGGTGCGTCTTAACAATTTCAGTTCAGGTCATGATAATTCAAAGCACAATTTTAGGATTTTTTAAAAACAAAGATGCAGCATAGATTCTCTCCATGCCAACATATGTGATCTTGTCTTTTCTAAGGTAGGAGTATAAGAAGAGTTATTTCATCAGTTTATCAGTGGAATGACTTGCCTCCAGAAGTTGTAGATGCTCCAACAATGGAAGTTTTTAAGAAGAGACTGGACAACTATTTGTCTCAAATGGTATACGGTTTCCTGCCTGAGCAGGGGGTTGGACTAGAAGACCTCCAATGTCCCTTCCAACTCTTGTCATTCTGTATCTTGCTAGATCAGTCGGACCAATGTAGTAGCAGAATTAGCACAAGGGCTGGATTCACTTACCTGTCAACTGACAGTCTCTTGGGAGAGGAAGTAGAGGAAGCAGCAGTAGAGCTGGAAGATCTTGAATCTTTGGAATCCCTCCTTTATCAGGGGAAAAAGGGGTGAATAATATTGGCAAAGATGCATACATCGTTAGACCTCCTTGCCATAAAACTGAGTCTAACTCAACTTACGACTGTAATGACTTATAACAGAAATTCTGATCCCCATAATAGTCATAATTCAAGGGCTACCTGCATCCTGTCAATCACAAAGTGCTTGCATACACTCCCTCAAAGCTCAGGATGCTGTGGGCTACTGCATTAAAACCCATTAATTCTGGCTACAGCGGATGGGGAGGGCAGATGGCCAAGTACATAGAATGCAACATCATTACTGCCCTCATTTGTAGAAAGCTGTACTGCAATTACAAACTCATTTATAATGCAACAATTGCATACACAAACGACAACAGTCGCAATGGATGTTGTATTGATGGCGGTGGAGGGTGCTCCGTAGATATTCATTTGTCTGCGGTCAGCTTAAGAATGATTCTCCTTTTTCCTTTCTAATTCTTTACATCTTTAAGAACCTTCATTGGGAAAGGGTAGCTCTCTCCAGAGCCCTGAAAACATACCTCTCTTTTTTGAGCTCCACGTGTGACTTTTGGGAAGTAGAAGCATCTTTGGGATCTCTGCACAGGGAGAACAAATATTAGACTGTGTTACATCTTGACTCCACAATATTCAGAGGCGACTTCTTGATGACGTAATAAATAACTGTTGTCTCAGTTCTGTAATTCATGACCGTAAGTCATTTCTCAGTCAATTTTCTCTAGATAAAACAAGATAATTACAGAATATCTGTCTTCTAATGACAAAAGACAAAAAAAACACTGAAGCATAAGAAAAGGACACTCAAACTTTACAGACATTCCTCAACTTGTAACCAATCACCTAGCAACCGTCTGAAGATACAACAGACCTCCCTGGGGGTACTTAAAATCAGGTGCCAAAATTCCGATGCCTCAGCAGTTCTGTGATCAGATTCAGCAGCCAGCCTGCATTTGCAGCACCCTGCAGTCACATGACCAGGTTGTCAAGATTGACTCCTAATGCACCTCTACTTGCAGCTTGACAACAGAGACAATCTGGGGGGGGGGAGGGGGAATGCTTGGAATGTATTGGGAGCTGGGAGGGAGGTGAGGAATGTATATGAGCCCTTTTCAGCCTGAGAAAATCCTGAGACTTCAAGGCCGTGCAACGGGGACCTTATGAAGGCACAGACTTTTCCCAAAACAAAGCAAACGTGCTAAATTGGTGGTCAATTGACAGGGGGTGGCCCAAATGGGGGAAAGGGTTAGGGTTAGGGGAAATTAATTATGCTGTTTTTCACGTGAAAACCTCAGCGCAGCGCTGGCTTCGCTTCTCCCCATATGGATCTATCAATAAAGTTATACTATTGGTAAAAAAAATGTCCTAATAGTTTTTCTTTTGCTGCATATGCCAATGGGATGGTTGACACAGGTTTTACAATGGTTTTGCCAAAAACCAGCATTTGCTTCCAGTTTTCAGCAAAACTGGCCATAGTGAACAATTGGTTCATTTAATGACCACGGCGTTCGCTTAATGAATGCTGAAAAAAAAGGTCACAAAATCAGGTCAGATACGTGGGTGAGCCATTTTACAACTGGGCTCCATTACAGTCATAAGTTGAGGACTACTTGCTGTGGTGGGATTCAGCTGGTTCGCACCAGTTTGGCAGAACCGGTAGCTAATTTTTTGTTGCCCAGGCCCAGAACGGACTTCCGGAAGCGGCATCCACACAGAGAACCGGTTGTTCACCTATTTGAATCCCACCACTGACTACTTTTATTTCCGTTTCTTGCTCAGCTTTCTCCAACCTGGTTCCCAGAGTGAAGTAGATTTGAGTTATGTAAACTGCCAATTGCAGGCTTCTTATTTCAAGGAAAAGGCCCATTTCTCCGCCAGAGTACAAGAAGGCTGTTAGAACAAAAATCACAACATCTCCACCTAAATGTACAAGGGGATTAATTGGTTCTAAGTGCAAAAGCTGAAATTGCTTCCCTGTCATCTCAGTCAGTCTTGCTTGGAAGACTTATTGTCAGTTTGAGGCAGCTGCCAAAGAACCTGAAAATAAACAGGATTACAACTGGGATTCCCTGGAGGATTTCTCAACTAAACTTGTGGAAGTTTAAATTAAGTTAATAAAGTATCTGAAGAACTGTCTTGTCCTGTCCTGCTCTTTCCTCCTGGGAAAGGCAGCTGGAGATTTCCCATCTACTTTCCCCATCCAAGCAGAGGCAATTATTTCCCTGTGGTTGTGCCTCCCTTCCTTGAAGAGCCCCTCCCTCAACAACATCAACTTTTCCCTTGTTTAGAAAACCCATTAAAACAATGCTGTTTAATAGATCGCCTGGGGTGTGAAGGTTATCACAGAGATTGAGAGTCCAGAGCAGACCTTAATTGTGAATTCTGATTTCTTTTTAACACATGTCCTAATAAGCATGCCAAGAGATGGGATGCGTTTAAGGAAGGGTTGGGCAAACATCTCTAGTCATCAGCATCAGGGGTGAGTAAAATTGTCCTGATGACATCACAATGGAAGCCCTGCAATTTCTCTACAAGGGCGGAGTTTGCATAATGACATCATAACCTGTGTGATGTCATTTTTTCCAACACCCTAACCTGGTCTTTAAGAGATGATGCATCAAAATCTACACAAAATGTGATTTACTAAAGCAAGTAAATGAACTGCATTTGGGGCTATAGAATGCAAAGAATCGGTGCAAAGAATCAGGTTCATTCATAAAGTTGTAGCACAGAAGATTTATTCAAGCTTATACACAAGAATCTCCTCAATTAGTGATCACCACTAAATTGGCTCTAGAGTCTAGATAAAGGTCAGCAGAATTCAAGTAGGGTTCGACTTAGCTGACAATGAAGGGATTCCAAATTGATGATGCATTTAACTCCGCCTCCCAGCTCTGCCTGCTCTTCTCCTACACAGATCCTACCTAGAGCTGAGAATTGGATCTGATGTCATCTGAGATTTTCCCCCACCCCCTTTTTTACAATTTGGTGAAAACCTGCAAAACAATTACAGCTTTCCCCATCTTTCTGATGCCAACTTGAGACCAAAGATGTATGTGTCCTCTTTATAAAGAGGACAGAACAAATCTGTCCTCTTTATCTCCTCTGTCCTCTGCTATCAGAACAAATACCCAGAGTTTCCAAAGTTCATTTTTCATGGTTGTAATGCATGCACAGTCTCTGCAAGGCTTTTCTTTTCTGGATATGGAAAGACGCAATGAAAACTGCATATGAATAAGGCAAAATAAGTAAGCCTGCTGGTAAAGTACCTGGAAGGTGGGGGAGGGGGGGAGGGAGAGAGACATTTCTCTAGAACTGAATGTGGAGTTTAAAATTTTATGAGATTACAAGTCAAGTGAAATTGCTAAAAAAAGGAGGCAATAAAACATACAAATAAATCAGAGAGCTGTGGCATTTTTTATCTTTTAAGCTCATATTTACAGAAGATCCTACATTTTGCTTAGAAAGGGCAATCTATATTATTTATGAGTTTGGGTAGTAAGGCAGCTGAGAGATGAACACCCCGTAAGCAAGAAATGTACTGAGTCTCTCTTAATTTTGAAGGCAGCTATGGGCCAGCTATGGGCCAGCAATTTTTTTAATACAACTGCCACTCAGTGAGGACCTATTAATGCCATCTCTCTCTGCCTCAATAAAGTGCCACACTTCAATATATTGTTTCTGCTATTGCCAGAGAAAGAAGAGGCGATTAAAAGGTCAGGTGGATGTTATCACCTGGCACAGCACAAGCACAAAAAGCTGTTGAATGCTGCTTTTGTTAAGGACAGGTAACTACCATACATGGCCAACAGATGGCAGCACCTCTCAAGGCAGCACCTGATATGAAAAAAGCTAAGCAGGGACAAATGTGGCTAGGGTTTGGATGAGTTATCCTAGGGCTAAAAGATAGATCAGCTATTTTCAAACTATATACTTGATGGCATTCCATGAGAGACAGGGAGGGAAGGAAGGAAGGAAGGAAGGAAGGAAGGAAGGAAGGAAGGAAGGAAGGAAGGAAGGAAGGAAGGAAGGAAGGAAGGAAGGAAGGAAATCAGTTGAACACTGTCAATATTCTATTATTAGAGCTTTGCCTCTTGATTATGGGTCCTGGGGATTCTTTTTTATATAACAGTTTCCATATACAGTTTAATATGCAATTTAATTAAAGGGTAAAATGATATACAAATGCAAATGTGTTGATTTATGTAAACAGCCATCACTGAATAAAAAAGGCACAAAATTAATCTGGAGGAGAAAAATGAAATATTGAGGAAGAAAGAACAAGGGAAGAGCCATTGGGATCTGCATCTTGTACCACCAATTCTATTACAGAATTGAAGAATATTCAATAAATTGGCCTATTTTTACTCAGCTATATAACCATCAAAGGAGAAGATGTGCTGCAGACTTTATTTAATAAACTTTGGAGGAACTTCCCAAAGCCATCAGCTCAGCTCACCTCTGTCATCTTTCAAGCAGCGAGTTAGCCGAGTCCAGGGACAAAATCTGACTCACTAGCACTGAAGTGGAAAGTGAAATTAAAGAGGCTCTCTGGCAAAATAAAACTGGCATTTCACCAAGGACAAACAAGATCAAGGGAGAAACATTTTTCATCTTAAGAAACCTAGAAGCCGACTCCTATCCTGAGATAAGAATGGCACTGAAGGCCTAATAATATTCTTTAATTCAAAAAGCTAGTAATTACTTTTTAAGTTGTAAACCAGAAGGAGATAATTTTTTACTGGAAGCTGCATTTGAAAAATAATATTTGCAGCTGTAAAGATTGTAATATTATTGGATGAGCAGAAATATTTTGGCCTTTTGAGGCAGATTTGAGAAGAGTTAACTATGTCCATTGTGCTGATAAATTTCAGTAATCCCAACTCATTGGGGGGGGAGGGGTGTTAAGGAAAGTAGTATCTGGCCAGCAAATCTTGTCATTTCTTTCTTAAACGGATCTACCCACTGTAAGGAAAGTTGGCAGAAAGGGAAATTCTTACTTTCTCCCCCACAGAAGCTTGCAAGTAGGGAAGAAAAGGTCTTTGGATATCCAGTGAGGAATCAAAATGCAGGTTCCAAAGCATCAAGGCTATATCTGTACTAGTCAATGCTAAGAGTATGCACCAAAAGAACAGTAGGTGACATATCCCTGCAAACGAAGAGATGCATTCATATTTATGTATTTCAGAAAGGAAAATAAGGCCTATTTATAAGTAATAATGTAATAGATCTCAGGTTACTTCCTGCCCTCCTGTTATCTGCAGAGAACAACGGTCTTAGTTAGAAAAAAACATTTGCATCTTGAGGTTCAGGGATTGCTGTGGGAATGTTCTGATACACTCTGAGCTACAAGGACACATTCCTTATGTCTTCATTTATCTATCAAACAACCTCATTCATCTGAAAACCTGATTCCCCCCCCCAAAAAAAAACCCCAGGTATATCTCGTTCCTTTCACATCTTTTAAAATAATTACATTTCCAATTACAGAGCATACCTGTCTGGTTTGGAGACCAAGGAAGAACTACTCTTGAGCATGACTTCGTGTGAGGTGGATTTATTCAGTTTCCTAGAAAGGAAAACAAAGAACAACTGTCAACCTGTGGAGAAGGTCAGAGCTTAGGGATTGAACTATCTTGCTCTTCAACTTGAGAAATTCACACTTCTCTTCCAGGTGCCTCTGTGAAGCCCCAGCTTTCAGGTTTTTCTCCCAAGGTGATAACAATAACTTATTGATCAAAACCAGACAGTGTGCTTTCCATCTGAATTCAGATAAATCAAGATTTGCAAAGGTTCTATGTGATTTTGAACACTTGAAACTGTAAATCAACAAGCAAACAGAAATCAGCAATCTGCTTCACCACCAACCCTGGGAAAAAATCACCTTCACCCATTTTTGTGATTTTTTAAAATTTTTGATTGTGCAGTGCCCTGCTTTTTCCAATCCCCAATCAACCATAATTTTCATTTAATAATAATGTCACCATTTACTAACCAAAAATTATCCAGTTCTGCTTTAAAGCAAGACAAAGGCAAATATCGAGCTAACTGAATCTTTTTTGTTACTACAACTGTAAGATCTAGCAGTCAGATGCAAAAGATAAATGACATTTAGGAAAGCCTCCAATCCCCTCCTTCAATTCTCCCCATTTAGGGAGTCCATTTCAGAACACCCCAAATCTAGAAATTTGATTTCTGCACCAGAATTGAGCTGTAGACTTAAATATTAGTTAAAGCACTCCATTTCTTATACGCGTTCTTTCTTTCATGGGTTTTAACAGTCTGACGTAGGTGGAAAAATATTTTGTGGTCAGAACAATCAAACAGTTAAAGATTTATGATCCATTACAAATTACTCAGAAATCTACTTGTAAAACCCTAGAGCTCTTCTGATTTCAAGAGGCTGTCTTTGCTGTGAAGGGGATGGCTGCCCCCCACAACTGCAGACAACCCTGGGAAAGAATGAACTGCCCCAATTTGTGCCCCCCTGTGCACTCTGAATCAAACCCAAAGCAATGCTCATCCTTATTAAATGCCTTCTCTTCACCCCTTTCTACTTTAAGCAAGTATCTCTAAGCCTTAATTCAGTGATTCTCCTCCACCTCAAAAGATGTTTCTTTTCCATTCTGAGCAGTCCAGATACACTATAGCAAGTGTTTCTCATCCTCAACAATATTAAGATATGTGCACTAAAACTCCCAGAAAGCATGCTGGGTGGGTAATTCTGGGAGCTGACGTCCACACCTTAACATGGCTGCCGTCAAGAAATACTGTATTAGAATGTATATCCTGTAAAACACACTCCGTTGGGAACTACAAATTTCTATGTCAGAATATCTTTTCTTATCCAGTTAAATTGAATCCCAAGGTAGTCCTTGATTTACTATCACAACTGGGACCAGAACTTCCATTGCTAAGCAAGAGAGGTGTATTAAGAAAGTTGTGCCTGATTTTATTACTCTTTTTGTCACAGTAATTAAACAGATCACTGCAGTTAGGTGAATTATGCATTCCTTAAGCAAATTCAGCTCACCCTATTTGATTTTGCTTCTCTGGGAATATTGCAAATAATAATCACATGACTTTGAGTGACTGCAACCGTCCATAAATACACACATCAGTATGACTGCCACATGCCTGAATTTTGATATCGTGACCATGGGGATGCTGTGATGGTTGTTAAATGCAATAACCAGTTGTAAGTCACTTTTTTCAGTGCCGCTGTGACTTTGAACAGTTGCTAAACAGATGATTGTAAATTAAGGACTACCTATGTAAGTGAAGACTTAAGCATCCAGGCCAAAAGTATCTGAAAAGGTTAAATCATGGCAACTGGACCAAAGTTTATTAAACCAAGACATTTTGTTACTCATCCAAGTAACTTCTTCAGTCAAAATGATGATTTGGCCTGGATGCTTGAGTCTTCATTTACATATTGCAATACATTTGGGGAGAAATCCCTGCAGTTGGTACGGCAAGAATTACCACAGTCCAACAGTTCTCCGACTCTCTGCCTAACTATTTTTTTATTTTGACTGAAGAAGTTACTTGGATGAGTAACAAAATGTCTCTGTTTAATAAACTTTGGTCTAGTTGCCATGATTTAACATTTTTAGATACTTAAGGACTGCCTGCATTCAATTCTGCTCTCTCAAGTTTACCCATCATACATAGATAGATAGATAGATAGATAGATAGATAGATAGATAGATAGATAGATAGATAGATAGATAGATAGATAGATAGATGATAGATAGATAGATAGATAGATAGATAGATAGATAGATAGATAGATAGATAGATAGATAGATAGATAGATAGACCTTTATTGTCATTTTTTTTACTGTGGGCAAAATGGCACAAATTAAAAATGAAAATTTGTTGCTTGCTCTCAAAAGTGTACACATACATTAACACACATTTAAACATGCCATATACAACATATGTATAAACTTACACCTTTACATATAAATAGTAATATAAATATTAATCACTGTCCATCTTGAATACATAGCAGAAAGAGGAAGCTTGAGAGTTCACAAGGTTGATATTGTATGGAACAAAACTGTGGCTGAATCTGGATGTTCTGCTTCAGATACCACGAAGCCTCCTCCCAGAAGGTAACAAGGAAAACAGGTCGTGAAGAGGATGTTTAGTGTCCCAGACAATCTTGTGGATTGTATTGCAAAACAGTGTTATTCTAGCTATTCATTGCACGACGGACAGATTTGTGTAAACAGCTTGAATATGCCAATACCTGTCTTTCTGCTTTCCATCAGGATTTTTGCAGACATCCACAGAGTTGGAAAGTGCCCCTTCAGCTTTCCAGCCAGAGAGAGCAATGTCTTTCTCTTTTTTCCCTTTTTGTGTCCCGGATGACTCTGAAAGAAAAAGGGGGCATTCAGGTAGAATTGTAGCCAGCTGAGCAGCATAAGGATACCACTCAGTCACATGAAAAGTACCACAGTCACCCAAGCCCTTGGTATTCTTCCTTAGGTTGGATTGGTAAGGATCAAAAACTTTAAAGTAAATTTGTCTTTGAGAACAAGGGGTTGCAATAAAAAATCTGAATCCCCAATACTAACTCCCTCCCCAAGTTGTGCCATTACATGTCATTCTATTTGTCAAGGGGAAAAAAGTGGAATTAAGGGCAAATGTCACTTATTTCTAAATCCTTCTTTTATACAATGATTTACATTTATTCCCGATTTGTACTATTTTTGTCCTGCACATTCACAGTTAAAAATAATAACCCCCGAGCAGGCAGGGGTGCAATACACTGAAAAACTAGTTGCAATAAATAAGATTAAAATTTAAAAATAAGTTACACTATTTTTCAAAATTATTGTAGACAGATTATCTTTAAAAATAGGTTATAGGTTATAACTAGTTTAAAATCGCCATGATACAGGACCACCAAGGCAAACAAGAGGAAATGGGGCAGATTAAAGCATCTGGAAAGCGATTTTGTATGTATCCAAGATGCCAGTCCATCATTCCCTTCACATCTAAGAATTCCCCAGATCTGCAATGGCTGGTTGGCATTTCTGATCACCCATCATAAAGAACAGCTGGATTCTTACCTAATAGCCTCTTCCAGTTTTTGATAAGGAGTTTAGCCAGAACCACCACTTCCTTGTCTGAGCAATGTTTACGCACTGTGTTGACAGCCACACCAATTTTGGTGGTCTGAAACAAAGCAAAGAAAGATTTGCACTACTGGAATCTTTTGTGGGGAGAAGAATCTCAGTATCCCCATTTTCAAATCATCATTACAAGGGATGCCAAGACAGAGAAGACCTTTCCCTGTTCCAGATGCTGCATTTCCTTAATTCTTCCTCACCGCCAATGAAAACGATGAAAAATCATGTGTCCAATTTATTTATTTACTAGTTTGATCCATTTACAACCCTCCTCAATTGCCAAAGTGGTGACAATGCATTAAAAAGATCCACATGTGTCGAGAGGGGTAGCAGATTGTCAAAATCTGCACAATCGGGTGCAATTATTATGAAAAGAGATGGGGGTCCATTTTAACATCATGCAGATTCTGGTGCTCCCTGGCAAATAGTCCTGATTGAAACCAAGCAAAAAGAAAATGATAAATCATTGAACAAAACCAGAACAACAGAGTTGGAAGGGACCTTGGAGGTCTTCTAGTCCAACCCCCTCCTCAAGCAGGAGACCCTTTACCATTCCAGACAAATCTTAAGACCCTTGGAGCACCCACAACTTCTAGAGGTAAATTATTTCACTGATTAATTGTTCTGTCAACAAATTTCTCCTTAGATCTATGGTTGGTTCTCTCCTTGATTAGCTTCCACCCGTTGCTTCTTATCCTGCCTTCTGCCTTTTCTAATACTGGTAATAACCAGTATTACCACATTGGGTAATGGGGAGAAAACACTGTAAATAACCAAGGGTCAGACATTTGAGAGATGTGATCTTCAAGGGAATAAAGGACATAAAATAAGTGTTAAAATTCTCTTCAGGTTTTCCAACCATCCATCCGACTAGAACTGAAGGATGGCTGAGGGACATCAAATGCTGTATGGCATTGGATCACTTTTCTTCTCTTAGCCTCCCTCTCAGGGCTGTTGAGAAGACAAAGTAGATACTTGGACTGAGGAAGTCCCTCTGCATTGCCTCTGCAGTTCCTGCAGGAAAGCTGAAATTAACCTAACAGAAGCTGATGACAACCGTTTGTTAGAGATGCCTCTCTCCCATGCTGGTTCTGCTGCCAGTAATTTGCACTATCCTTACCATGAGCATATCAAGCATGTAACAGTGTGCTTAACAACCATGCAGGATTCATTTAACAGTGGTAACCGGAAGTGCTGTAACTGCTGTCACTAAGTGGCACGGTAACATGACATCTTGCTTTACAACTGTGTTGCTTAGCAACAGAGTTGCTGGTCCCAATAACCATTGTTAGGTGAAGACTGGCTGTTTTAGTGCTGAAACACTGTGGAATGCTTGGAGTTAAACAGGCCATGAAAAAGGTTTCAATCTACATTTCCCAAGACAGGGGTCTTCAAACTTGGCCTTTTTATGACTTGTGGACTTCAACTCCTAGAATTTCTCAGCCAGCCAGTCTGGGAGTTGAAGTCCACAAGTCATAAAAGGGCCAAGTTTGAAGACCCCTGTCCCAAGAGAACAAAGCAACCCCAGCCTTACCTGCAGCAGCTCAACGGTCATGGTGCAGCTATTCAATTTCTTCAATAAGTCCAGAGCTCCTTCCTAAGAGGGGGAGTGGGCAGAAAGAGCACAGAAGGCATCATTTAGACTTCATTTTCTGTTTTTCTATCGTTTTTCATCCAAGGCAAGTCCTTTAAAGGTTCCATGAGAGCAAAAAGTGCCAGCTTCTGAAGCAAAGAGAGGTTGCAAATGCTCTCATAAAAACGTCCCCCATCTTGAATGCAGCCGGTCACAAAGCATTCGCTTTTATTTATTTCATTTTTGGCCCACCTTTATTATTTTATAAGTAACTCAAGGTGGTGAACATACATAATACTCTTTCCTCCTCCTATTTTCTCCCAAAGCAAACCTGTGTGGTGGATTGGGCTGAGAAAGAGAGGCTGGCCCAAAGTCACTCAGCCAGCTTTCATACCTAAGATGGGACTAGAACTCACAGTCTTCTGGTGATTGGCCCAAAGTCACCCAGCCAGCTTACGTGCCTAAGGTGGAACTAGAACTCTCAGTCTCCTGTTTCTCTTGATCTTTTAGCCCCCTACCTCCTTCACAACTCTTTCATTTTTTAAGTATTTCCTAAGAGTTTCTGTTTGGCTTCTCTAAGACCTTGCTGCAAATAAAATATAAGGCAAGAGGCAGGGAAATTAAATTGGAATATGCCAGCTTCTCAATCATAAGTTTCTCTTCATTAAAACAATTACAACAATTGATAATTGGGGCATTGGCCAAGATAGATCCCAAACAAGGTGTCTGAAGACATATTGATAAGATGATCTTCGGGCAATAGATATTCCCAACTGGCTTTGTTAGCCACAGACAATGGAAATCAAAAGAAGTTGATTTTTTTTCTTTCTCTAATTTGTGACATTAATAAGAACAGATCCATGAAATAGATCAGTGTTTCTCAACTTTGGCAGCTGGAAGATGCATGGACTTCAACTCCCAGCATTCCCCAGCCAATCTTCTGGGAGTTGAAGTCCACACATCTTCAAGCTGCCAAGGTTGAGAAACACTGAAACAGAAAATCTGGAAGGGAATTTGAAGGGAAGACAAAGATCTTTACAAGATCCTTGTCTTCCCTTCCAATTTTGCTTTTGCAAGGCTCAGGGGTGGTCTCTGTGCCACAAAAAGTCAAAGTGCACGTCAAGTAATTTCCATCGTTATGTTCAGCAGCCAAGCCATGATCTGCATTTAATACAACGCCCCTCGGGGGGGGGAAAGCTCCCCTTTTCAGTTTGTGGTCTTCTTGTTTGGTGAAGCTCCCTGCAGAGATGAAAAGGTTAGCAAGTAAGAAGCTCAGCTACTGGCAACAGCGTAGGTAGAGATCTGGACTACAGCTCAATAGCGCCTCTAATGGTGGTGGTGGTGGAAAACTCCTCTTCCATAGCTTTGTTCAAGACTCCATCCAGTGAGGAGTCTTTGGTGCTCTCTGAGCTTGGTTGTTTTCTTGCAGATGTTTCATTACCCAAACTGGTGCAGTCAGTGCATTGATGATGTTACTTAGTTTAGATAATGAAAAGTCTGCAAGAAAACAACGAAGCTCAGAGAGAACCAAGGACCCCTCATTTTAACCCTGGGTTAGAAAAATTCTCCCTTTTTTTTGTACTCCATCCTGTATTAAAACACCGTAAGTAAAAGAAGTGGTAAATAGCTTTCATAAAGTACTGTATACATCCTGATATCTTTTCCGAGCCTGCTAGTAAGTAACCTCTGTTTCAGTAATATCATCCCCATCTGAATGTCTTCAAAGGCCAAAGATAAATCCAATATATAATTTTGCCATCTGTCTCTTGCATAGATTCAGTTCCCAGCAATTGCCAATTTTCTACTCATTTGGAAAGCTAAGGAAGAGCAGAAGGGGGGAGGGAGTGGAAGAGGAAAGAGAAAGAGAGAGAGAAAGTGATAAAACATATGCTTCTTTCTGTTGTTGTCTTCACGCTGTGATGTATGAATATCAGAAACGGAAGGGACATTACACTGCGCCATTTTGATCACACGATGATCTGTTCTAGAGATAGGTAAAGTTTCCTCGGCTAAAGGTCACACATTATTCATTCATTCTTACCTCTGTACACCACCTACTCCACATTTCTATGGAGCTCGCAATAAAACCACTAAAGCATCAAGAGACAAAACATTTAATACATTGTGTGCTTGTTAACTCTATATCCTTGGTGGTAGAGTCAGCAAATGCTAGACACCAGGAAATTCCAAGACTGGCTGGGGAAGTCAAAAAATAGCCTAGAAGAAGGCAGTGACACATTATTTGCATATGATTGCTTTAAAAACCCAATATGCAGTGGTGGGATTCAAATATGTGAACAACCGGTTCTCTATGTGGATGCCGCTTCCGGAAGTCCATTCTGGGCCTGGGCAACAAAAACTAGCTACCGGTTCTGCCAAAGTGGTGCGAACCGACTGAATCCCACCACTTCCAATATGCATGTGTCCATGACATGATCAAGAGCCAAGCTTAACAGGACAAGATTTTTGTTTTTCTAAAAAAGCAAAATGGAATGAAAAACATTGACAACACTGCAGTTGGGACATGTTTCAAAAATTAGAATCGTGTTTGCTTTACTGTCATCCTTATCCCCTTTGGCTTATCATTTTTATTCCAGAAACATATTGAAGCTGACTGTTGCTTAATATTGAAGAAAATTAGTGGCCTGATTCACCCAGGCTGGCCTTCCCCAAATCAAAAGTTCTAATGCTGCTCCAACATAGAACGTCCACCTTTGTAATTGAAGGAGATCTAGGAAAATAAGATTAAAGAAGTTGTTTGTAGTCCACCCAGGCTAGAACAAAGTTTGCAAGGAAAGTCAAACATTAACCTCCAGGTCTAATCTTGCTGTAGAGTGTTCAGTGCTTTTCATGCTTACATTTCTGGGATTTAAAGGGCTAAAACCTCCGATTCTAATCAAATGTGCTGCTTCTGCTGGCAAAAATATATCTTTCAGCTTAAATAGGTTTCTGGAATAAATATCATAAATCAAAGGGGATAAGGATGACAGTGAAGCAAAGATGATTCCCATTTTTGAAACATGTCCCAATTAAGCGACTAGCCTTTTCACCTTTTTTAAAGCAGGGGCACCTTTCAAGAACAGAATAGCTGACAGAAGCAGCCCCCATGTAAGAATTATAAAGTATTACAGGTGGACAACTTTTGTTCTTCACTTGCCGAAGTGTCAATTAGTCTTTTTTCTGCTTCCACATTCAAGACTTCTTTTTAATTGAACCTTTGAAAATGCTCAGTGTGAGCGTTTAAAGTCAGATGCCTTACCAGTTTAATCAGAGGAGGAATTTAATCATCTGAGTTTCTGTACACCATTGTTGTTGTTCTGTTAGGTCTGTATAGGTTCCAGAGGCCAAGGAACACATTTTGGGGAGAGGGCACCAAATGAGATAGACCACATCACATATATATAAGTGAGAGTTGATTTTTGGAAAGGAATTGGATTTACTTTTTAAGTGTCATTTGTCTATTTGGGGATTTATTATTTTTCATATGAAAAATGGTAGAAATTGTCTTGCATTTTCAACAATCATGCCTAGTGGGACTTCTGAGAGACCAAAAAGGAAAGATGAGGATCAGGTACAGTTCTTAAGCTACAATTAGCTTACTCTAGATTAGGCAATACAACAACAATATCGCTATCAGCAAAACAGTAACCACACTCACTATGAATAGAGGTTGGCCAGTTGTAGAAGAGCGAATCACTTTGGTCTAGTGCAGGGGTCTTCAGACTTGGCCCTTTTATGACTTGTCGACTTCAACTCCCAGTATGCCTGGCTGAGGAATTCTGGGAGTTGAAGTCCACAAGTCATAAAAGGGCCAAGTTTGAAGACCCCTGGTCTAGTGGTTAAGGCACCAGGGTAGAAAGCATGAGACCATGAGTTCGAGTCCCACCTTAGTCATGAAAGCTGGCTGGGTGATTTTGGACCAGTCACTCTCTTTCAGCTCACCTCACCTCACAGGGTTGTTATTGTGGCAAAAATAGGAAGAGGAAGGTGTGACGGATATGTTCGCCACCTTGACTCATTTGTAAAAATAATAAAGGCAAGATATAAACAAATTAAAAAAAATATCAATATCAGCAACAAAGTAACCATGAATAGAGAGGTTGGGCAGTTGTGGAAGAGTTGGCCCTGGAATGGATTTATTGAACCAACTTGAATGCTGCCAGTGGAAAAGTCTACGTAGAGCCAAGGTCTGGCAAACAAACATTTGATGAGGCTGAAGCATGCACTATGGGAAGAAAAGCAGGACTGCCTCCTACCTGCTGGCTCAAATCAAAACAGATTTTGTAGCTTAATTACACACCTCTAAGATCTTGTTCCCTTCTCAACCTCCAAGAGCCTTTAGCCGAGACCTTGAATATGGTCAATAAATAATCTAGGTTAACATCATAATTGCCAGTAAATATCTACTTGCCTCCAGAAGTTATGGGTGCTCCAACACTGGAGGTTTTTAAGAGGAGACTGGACAGCCATTTGTCTGAAATTGTATAGGGTTTCCTACTTGAGTTGGGGGCTGGGCTAGAAGACCTCCAAGGTCCCCTTCCAACTGTTATTCTATTATACTAGTAGGAGAAGGACTCTTCCTGCTTCACAAGGGTTCCATTGGCCTGGCATCTTCCAAAATTTCAGGCTGGGTTGTGTCATGTTCAGTTTAAGAAATAGAGATGTGGGCCACTCCACCTTATTGAAAGCAGATAGTGCACAGGGGCCCCTTCCCCTCTCCCCTCCTCCTCCTCTGATATTTCTACTTCTCCCAGACTATCCCTGCCTTAGGAGCCCTGCCCAAAGATCAAATTTAAGAGCTCCAGCCTTTGCCAAACACCTGTTCCCCAAAGCCTTCCGCCATCAGGAGGGTCTGGCTCTGAACGTTGACTGCAACTCAGATGTGATTTCTGCTTGGTTACACACGGGGGAACGGGGGAAGAAAAAGCTGGAACTGAAAGGAAGTGGAAGAGGTCACCGAGTGAATGGGCACTGACTTAGCCAAGGTTACATGAATGTAACCCCCTTCCCCTTCCTCTCCTCCCCTCCCCCGCGCCTTTTCCAAGATGCACGCCTCTCTTTGCCCTCTGAACAATTTGCAAACCCTCCGAAGGGTAACCGAAAGCAGGAAGCGCTTGAAAACAACAACGGCGGATTACACAAACTCCAAAGCCTGCAAAAGCCCGCCGCGGTTGTGTAGCAAGCGAAAGCGCAACCTTAGCCTCCCCCCCCCTCCCCAAGCCAACGCAGACACAACGCGTAACACGAAGTTTTCGCTTACCGTGTTCTTCCTAGACACCATCTTCTCCAACTTTTTGGCCATCCGGATTAGCTCCTCCGCTTGCCCCATGGTTTCGGCCGTCTAAACGGGCGTCCACACGCTCTCCCCCTCCGCCCGGGTCCAGAGATACGTGTTTGTTTATGTACGTATGGATCAAAACACAGCTCGGGGGACGACCCGCCGTCGGGTCTGTTTTCATAACACGTCTAAGGTTTCAGGGGTTCGATTTGTTTATTTAGGAAGGAACGGGGAAAGTGCTTGTGGCATTAAAAAAAAGGGTGGGGAGAAAAGAAAGGAAAAGTTTTTGCGCTAACTAACTACAAGTTGGACCAAGGGAAGAGAAAGCAGGAGAAAAGGGGGAGTGGCGACCCAGGGACTTATAAACGACGGCCATGCAGTCGAAATAGCACCCTGGGACTAGCTAAATATAGGAGTCAAGGATCAACTGGTGGAAAAAAAAAATCGCAGGCAGGGCGAGATGGGCGGCGATTGAGACCACGTGCGAAGGGATGTGCTGAGCTCCAGAGGGTGGGGTTAAAGCAAGGAGACCTTTCCGAGGAGCTGCTTCAGGGTTAGAAGGAGTTCTCGCCCAGCTGCCTTGCGATGCTATTGATGCCCTAAGGCAGGGGTCTTCAAACTTGGCCCTTTTATGACTTGTGGACTTCAACTGCCAGAATTCCTCAGCTAGGCACGCTGGCTGAGGAATTCTGGGAGTTGAAGTCCACAAGTCATAAAAGGGCCAAGTTTGAAGACCCCTGCCCTAAGGCAGTGTTTCTCAACTTTGGCAACTTGAAGATGGGTGGACTTCAACTCCCAGGCAGCTCAGCAAAGAACTCCACCGGCTGGGGGAATTCTGGGAGTTGAAGTCCACACTCATCTTCAAGTTGCCGAGGTTGAGAAACACCCGTCCTGAAGGGTAGGTCTTCCAAGTGACCTTTAAACTCCCATTCAATGGAATGGGGTCCCACACGCCCCATTTTGAAGTTAAGTTATAGCCTGTTGTAACATCAAGGGATCAAGAGCTGTGGCTTATGAGGTTTTGGTTTTGTTTGTTTTGGCCTCAGGTGTGTTAGCTAAAAGTTGTGTTATAGAATCTTAAAAGGGAAATTGGCACCTGATTGGTAGCAGTGGGTTGTTGATACGTTTTGACTGTCAACATTTGAATTGGATTTGGAGGTGGGGAGAGGGGGGAGAGAAAGAGGAAGGAATGATAGTTTTGAACAATATTATTCAAAGTTTGGAGTCATTCTGTTTATAACCTAATTTGACACACCATGTTTTCTTAATTATTAAAGTTGAAGGTACATGTTTTGGTTAACATGTGTATACTTTTCTGTTGTTAATTAGTTCAGCACTATTTTAAAACAAAATAAAATACGGGGGTCATCAAGGTGTGGGAAGTCAGCCCCCAGAGAAGAAAATATTAAAAGGGCAGAAAAATGTATTTCCTCAAAAGGATTTTAAAAGCAGAAACCAACCATGCCCCAAGTCTCTCTGCCCCAAGCAGAAGCCAGCCCTGTACAAATGCAGATGCAAACCATCAGGAAAGTTGGAGCTAGAAGCTTAGGAAGACAAAGACACCTAAAATCTGCATACCCCACCCAAACTCTAGGAGTCATTAGCCCCAGCACCAGGGAAGCAGGATATAACTCTTGGGACATAATAGGATTAACCCACCACCATCAAGAATACCAGAAAGGCACACCCAGGCTCAGGTCAGAATACGTGACACAGGAAATACAAAGCCTGAAACAGGAACAGGAAACTACTTCAAACAAAAGGCTCGAGAGGGTATAAAAACCTACTACCCACATGTGCTCAGTCCTTTTTCTCTCCTCTTTCCTGCCAGAACCATCTTTCTGTCTGGCTCTTCAATAAATTGCAACCTTCTTTCTAAAGCAGTCACCATGTTGTTTATCCCCGGCTTTGACACAATCTTGATCTCCCCAGGACAACAGCCTGCAACACTTTTGAGGACACTCTTTTGATTCCACCTATTCATCTTATCTGTCTTTCTCCCATTCCTTGCCAAATATAATCCTTTTTAGTCTAGTATCCATTTGCATGACAGACTCAAGGTTTATACATTTCATCACTTCAAGAGCCATTCAATCCATGGTACCTTCAGTAATCAGATGTCCATCTCTCCATCTCTTCATTTTCCTTGGTACTCTTTACAATACCACTGAAAAGGCTCTCACTAAAATTGTTATCTTCTGCTCATTGAAGTGCCCTTGTTCTTCATGATCTTGGCTCAGTCTCTGTCTCTTTTCCACCCTAGAATTAATCTCCTAACTTCTCCAACACAGTGGCTTTTATCTGTTGTTCTCCTATCTTCATCAAAACATTAAAAAGAAACTTGTTTTTAAATGTTTTAAAAAATGTTAAAAATAAGGAGAAGCAATTCCCACCTTTCCACTGGAAGAATGAGGCCACAGCTTTGCTTCCCCACCTCATACCACAAAACTTCATTCTTCCGGTGATACCATCACTTCACAGGAAATGCCCCTGGTTTTATTTTAGGGGGGAAATGGGGCCTCTTGTCAGTCATAAAGAATTGGGACCCCACAGTAAGTTCCAATTAAGAGGGCTTATTGCTCATGCCTATACAAAACAATCAAGTCAACAGTCAGTATTAAATTGGTGATGGAAGAGAATCAACAGAATTGAAGAGAGGTTGGACTTAGACATTTGTAGAAATGTAAGGATTCTATACTGATTACTTGCTTGACTCCATCCCCATGCTCTGCCTGCTCTTCTCCTACACCCTTTGCATTATAATGTTGGAGGTCTATTTTGCCTAATCTGACAATGGCTCTATGAGGAAACACATAAATGAATTCTCAACAATATGATTCCTGATTGGGAATTATGAGAGGTACATTCAAAACCATTAATTCAGAGCCAGCAGTATAAATATATTCTCCAAGGATTCCAGCCATGTCTACTCTTGCCAAAAGCAAGAAATTTTCTACCTAATACAAAACCACACTGAATTTCCCAAAACCTTTTAGCCAAGTGAGATCAATATGTCAAGAGTCATGTTGTATTTTCCTGTTCGCAAAGCCTTCAGTCTCTTATAGACCTAAAATGGAAGATATAATTCCTCTCTGATTACTTTGAAATGAAGGTAGACTTCCAAAATCTTTTTCCATAAAAAACAGTACTTTTAAGATCCTGGAGAAGTTACTTTCTAGCTGATTAATTAACTGTATCTTTCAGTAGAGGCTACTACCCCATTATCAGAGAAGAGATTGGGCAGACCCACAATAACTGTATCATATGGAACCACAGTGTTCAGTTTCTTCATCATATTTCATTTAACAGTCAGGGCTCTTTTATCTTCTCAATATCCTTCCGCAGTTATCTTTCACCCTTTTAAAGACAACACACCATTAACATCAACAGAAGCTCCCAAAGCATCACACTGATAAGTCAAAACAAAGTCTTTTGAGCAGAAAAGGAAATGCAAATGTAATAAATACTACTACACTTTTCAAGAAGTTTAAGAATAGTGTGGGAAACTGAAACAATGTGAAAATTTCACCAACTCATATTAATGTAACTTGGAGTCATGTTTTGTATGCTTACAATAACAAAAAAAAGTATAGTGCTGAGTTATTTTACCTGGTGCATTTCTAGGTGTGGATGTAGCCCTTAAAAGTTGTTGCCAGAATCCTCAGGGCTGGATTACTAGGAACAACACATACACACACACAATCAAACATGCATAAACACAGAGAAACTTCAGCAGATTGGCAGTAGTCCATTATTTCTGTCTTTCCCAAACAGCCAATTTTGTCTGGAAATCCTCACTTCTTCCCTCTCCAGAATGAGCCAATCTACAAAATACCATTGCAAGAAAGATGTTTGCATATATCTCAGAAGCAATAAAAACTGTTTTCTTTGGAAAAAGAAAATATGCAACCTTTGTACGCAAGGCCAAGTTAATGACACAAGAGATTGCACCTTCCTACGGTTCCTGCCTCTATGGCTCCTAAGCCTCTGAAACATTCCCTCTAGTCTACATCCTGGGAGGAAGATTGTCTGATTGGTTCACTCAACAGCCTTTATGACAGAGTTTCTCAATCTTGGCATTTTGAAGATGTGTGGAACTCAATCTCCCAGAATGTAGGAGAAGAAGTGACAGAGCCTGGGGGTGGAGTCAGGAGAGGAATCAGCCTGGAGTCCTTACGTTCCACTACTAAGCGATCCAAGTGCAGCCTCCATTGAATTTGATTAACTCTTTATCTAGTGTCAATTTAGTGAGATTAATGTCAGGCTGGGACATTAAGTTCCAGTTAAGATGATTTATTGCTAATGCCTAAACACAAGAATCTAGTCAAATTAATGTCAATACTAACTTGGTGCAAAATAAGAGTTAACGGCTTCCAGGGGATGCTGGTCGTGTTGCTTGTGGAAACATAACAACTCCAGACTGATTCCTCCCTTGACTCCACCTCCAAACTCTGCCTCTTTTTCTCCTACACAGAATTGTCCAGCCAGCATGCTGGGAACTGAAATTCAGGTGTCTTCAAGCTGTAAAGGTTTATCAGGTTAAATGCTGCAAACCTTAACAGGTGCCCACATTGCTAAGCAAGGATATACTGTACTTCAGATCCAAAGGTAAAAAGATGCATGGGGAGGTGAGTGGGGAGAGAGAGAAGCTGTCAGGACTTCCTTAATTCAAAATGCCCGTTCCTGAGATCACAAGCTAATCATGTGAACCTCTGCAAGTTGCACCTTCTTTAAGGAGGTATCTATCGTAAAACCCCTTTTCAACTTCAAATCCCACATGCTGAATGGGTGAGGGGTGACTTAGCACAAAGGGTTTATTAGTTTATTGTGCAGACTGTATGAATCCAGAAAGGGATTTAATTTAGTAACCAGAGAAAGGAAGGTTCTGAGATCCTTCAAGTGGAAGACTGACAGACGATGACTTGGGGTCTTTTGAATGCAAAACAAACCACATCACTGGAATTATGGAGGACCTCCTTCCCAATGGGCAACTTGGATATTTCCCCAGAAGTCTTGATGTTCATCCTAGACATCTCTAGTACATATGCCCAGTGGTGGGATTCAAATATGTGAACAACCAGTTCTCTGTTTGGATGCCACTTCCGGAAGTCCATTCTGGATCTGGGCAACAAAAAATTCTACCAGTTCTACTGAATTGGTGGAAACTGGCTGAATCCCACCACTGCATATGCCCAAATGCTATTAGCTGTTTCCTAGAAGTATAAATCAGCCAGAGACACACTTTCCACATAGAATTGAGAAACTAGAAATCTTGACTTCAGTGTTTTTGTTCCAAAAGAGGTATTTAAAAGCAATTAATTCAAATAGCTAAATAGATCAAACATCGATGATTAAAAGTGAGTTCTGATCATTATCCAGAAAGCTCTCTTTAACCTTGTGATTTATTTTTGTGTGTGTGTGAACATTGGTAACGTAGCTATTACTTGCTTATATTTCTCTTCAATTTTATACAGAACCCAACTTCAGATACAAGAATTTTGAATGAACCTTTGATAATGGACCACATAGCAACGCCACTCTATATATTTTTTAAAAACTTTATTAGAAACCAAGGACAAAAAGGCATTTTTGCTATGACACATTCAGCAATAAAAAAGAAAAAAAATGTGACTTTTTTAAAAAATGCATTAATACCACAAAGTTGCTGTTTGTTGTAATTTCATTTTGCAACAAGAGATAATTTGGTCCAGCAAACCGGTCATAGTACCAAAATATCTTTTTCAAGAAAATCAATATTTTTGCAAGTTTCCAGTCTGAATAAATCTTGCAATATACATGAAGGAAATGAGACACCCTCGTTTTTAAGCCTTTGCAACTAGTAAATGTAGAGGTAAAAGCCCACGGCTGAATCATATCAGAAAAAAGACAGTCCTAATTGTATCAACAATGTATTAAAAATCTGCTTTTCAATTTCTAAGTGTTCTTGCCTGTTGAAAAGGCTTCTGTTTCTTCTCATCATAGGAAAGCTGTTATTCATTCATTCATTTTTTTATTAATTTTTTATGTCACCCATCTCCCCTACAAAGTGACTCTATTCACCGGAGCAAAAATATCAGGAGGAATCCAGTGATCCATTGCTGATTAACAAATCTTATTAAAAGACATAGGATTACATGAGTGCACTTTAGTACATGGGAGGTGATGCCTTTTAATGAAATCTGTTAGCCAGAAAAAGTGCTACCATTTTCTTTCTACCTTTTTCTTTATTTTTGGTTTGTTTCTCATGCAGAAATTCTTGGGAATTTCTTTTGAATTTCTCAGGTATGTTTGAGCCAGCTTTGTAAGTGAGTGAGAATGCAACTATTGTTGAAACTGTTTCTTATAATATGGCTTCATACCATTCTGTAGCCTCCCTGGCTGCTCACCCTTCCCAAATCTGGGGAAAAAAAATCTCACAGGACTCCTCTCCTGATGTCCTTCCTTGGGGCTGAATGGAAGTATGGCGCCAGCAGTGGGAATGAAATGATGTAGACACTGGTGGGATTCAAATATGTGAACAACCGGTTCTCTGTGTGGATGCTGCTTCCAGAAGTCCGTTCTGGGCCTGGGCAACAAAAAATTAGCTACCGGTTCTGCCAAAGTGGTGCAAACTGGCTGAATCCCACCACTGGATGTAGACCACTGGCTCTCAACCTTTTCTTCACCATGGACCTCTTTTAAAAACCTTTTATGGACCACCAAGACTTAATTCAAGATTTAAATCATAAGATTTCTTCGTGGACACTCTGTGACATCACAGCCTCCCCCAGGAGTCTGCGGACCACAGGTTGAGAATCACTGATGTAGGAGATGACCAGGTTGAGGCGGTGTCAAATGCGTCATCAGTCATGAATCACTTCATGCCCACAAAAGATCTAAGTCCAGTCAGATTCTTGTAGAGAGCTTAAGCTTGCAATAAATCTTTACACCAATTTGAACTGTCTGGATCTCTTGATTTTCCTGGCGCTCCATGACAGAAGGTGTGTGAATGAAAACACAAACAGCACCTGTCACACTGAACAATTGCCAGAATTGCATACTCTACCAAGGAAGAATTTGAGAAGTCCTTTTATCTTTCAAAGTACATTTTCTTTCCAGAAGTTCCTACTAGATTGCAATACCTTTCAGAGGCTACTAGCAAAAAAATCTCTGCAAAAGTGATGGGCAATCTTAAAAGAGCTGCTATCATGGTGCATTATTATTAGATGCTATTTGTTATCTGTAATTTTACTAATAAAGTGCTTTTTAAAAAAGGAAACATATCTGACTCAAGCTTGTCTCTTGGTGACATCATAGACTTGTCTATATTATTTTCTCACAACAAGATGGAAGTGGTTTTCTATTATCTTTTTCCAGGACACTTTTTCCCCAAATTCACATCTAGCTAAGAACTCTGGAGGTCTCCCATTAAAGTATTAACCTGGCCTGACTCTGCTTAGCTTCCAAGCCCAGACAAGAAGAATCATGTGCTAAGATGAAACTGTTTAGTTAACGACATATTTTAATGAGTTGACACTGGCAAACTATTGCCCTCCAGATATAAGGGATTAAAACAACTTAAATTCTCTCAATTCTTACTTAAATCTCTGACCACATTTAATCCATGCTTAATTGAAAATGATGGATCTACATTCTTAAACACTGGGAGATTAAATATATATCTCTGATCTAAACAGATAATTATAGTTGTAATTTTGGACAACCTTATCTAGGAAAAGCAATGAATATAGGAAGGTTCGTTTTTTGATTCATAGAATCGCTCAGTTACACTTTTGTTTCCAGGAATATTTATCTGGGAGTAAGGACAATCCAGGATCCAAGCACAGGGACATTTCATTAAGCCTCAAGGTAACAGAATAAGAGAGTTGGAAGGGACTTGGAAGTCTTCTAGTCCAATCCCCTGTTCAAGCAGGAGACACTATACCATTCCAGACAAATCATTGTCCAATCTCCTCTTAAAAACCTCCAATGTTGGAGCACCCACAACTTCTGGAGGCGAGCTATTCCACTGGTTAATTGTTCTCACAGTTAGGAAATTTCTCCTTAGTTCTAGGTTGCTTCTTTCCTCGATTAATTTCCATCCATTGTTTCTTGTCTTGCCCGCTGATGCTTTGGAAAATGACCCCCTCTTCTTTGTGGCAGGCCCTCAAATATGCAGATGTCCCATTGTGGACTGCAGCTTCATCACGACATTTGGAGCTAAAATGGCACTTCATGCTTGAGTATATTTAGTGGTGCTTTTTTCCTTTAAAATTGTTGAAGATAGCCAGAAGTCATTTTTAGAGCAAAACTAATGCTATTTGAGCAGCTACCCCAGACTGTGGAACAGAGAAAATCTGATAGAATGGTTAAAATGGGGCTTTCATTTTCCAGATAAATGCATGCTTTCAAATGTGCCATGCTCTCATCAAAGGTTTCATCCCTGAGCTTTCATTAGCATGTTAGCAGGAGACAAGAAAACAAGTGAACGTACAAATTCTATAATAAGCAGGAACACTGATCTCAGGATAGCGAGAACGAAGGTTGCTTGTAGAAGTTACAGACCCCAAATATGGATGAACGTCTAATGCCATCAAATGTCACAACAAGGCCATCCGACATTGTGTACAAGTCACAAATATAATCAGGGCTACACAATACAGGCAGGTATAGGTGGCCCTTGACTTACGACCAAAACTGAGCCCAAAATTTCCATTGCTAAGTGAGACATTTGTTAAGTGAGTTCTGCCCCGTTTAACAATCTTTCTTGCCACAGTTGTTAAGTGAATTGCTGCAAGTGTTAAGTTAATACCACGGTTGTTAAGTGGCTTCCCCATTGACTTTGCTTGTCAGAAGGTTGCAAAAGGGGATCACATGACTCCAGGCTGCTGCAACTGTAATAAATATGAGTCAGTTGCTCAGCATCTGAATTTTGATCACATGACCACGGGGATGGTGCAATGGTTGTAAGCATGAAAAACAGTCAAGTCGCATTTTTCAGTGTTGTTGTAACTTCAAACAGTCACTAAACCAACTGTTAAGTCGAGGACTGCCTGTAGAGCTATCATTCCTACAAACAAAACTCTTCTGCACCCAGAATTAATCCATATCTTTAAAAAAAGAAAAAAATCACTCACAGAACCCAGATATATGATTAGGAGGGGAGTTGACCTCACCCACAGCAATTAGGAAGAAATGAAATGTCCAAAAGAGAAAGTCATTTGTTATTTAAGAATCTTGCATATAGCCAGCATTTCCTTCTCATTCCTCTGTCTTTAAGAGGACTAATGTTGTAAAAGAACCTAAAACTTTAGGTAAACAAACTGAAAGCCCAAAGCCAGGCTTTGTTATGTATACTTTGTGCCCAGACAGCCTTCTGCCTTTCGGCATTAAAATATTTCTTCATAATTCTTTCTTCCTCTTATTAGTATGCACAAGTGCATTTCTCTAGGTTTTCATTTTTGCCTGAAAACGAACTGCTGGACTTTTCTATATTGTGATTAATTCTGCATGAACAAGAAAAATGGCAATTCATCTTATTCATAGGACCTGAAGTAAATGGGGATTAAGTGGCACTGTTCTTAAGACACACCTTTCATCCGTCTAATTTTCTATCCAGCCTGTTTAACAATGTTCCTGATTATTGTTTGTTCAGGGAGACTGAAGGAACTTCAGTTGTTGCCATGGCTAAAAAAAAAAAATTTTAAATCATCTTTGTTGAGATCATGTTGTACCGTAAGTTTTAAAATCAGCAAGCATTCACTGTGTGTCACAGTGTTTTTCTCTCTGTCTCTCTTTTTTTAATTTTGCAAAATTTCAAATAAACCTAGAGGCTGGCTGATTTTGCAAAAGATCTGACACTGAAAGGTTTGCACAATCGTGAATGGAAAAAAAACTATATGTAGAACGACTCTTTAAAACTGGTCAAACCAGACTGGGAAAATCCGATAGACAAATAGATTTAACCTCTTAAGGTTATATTATATTTTTTTTCATGACCATGTAGGCACTTTGCACAATGGCATATATTCCAGGACATTTGGTTAACATCTAAAGCTTTGGGTCAGTTGCACAAGTTCAGAAGTAACATTTGAGGGGAAATAAATACATCTGTTTTCATTATAAGGAGTCCTCAATTTACACCAATTCATTTAGTGACCGTTCAAGTTACAACAGCACTGAAAAAAGCGACTTATGACCATTTTTCACACAACCATGGCAGCATCCCCATGGTCATGTGGTCAAAATTCAGATGCTTGGCAACAGACTCACATTTATGACAGTTGCAGTGTCCTGGGGTCATGTGATCCCCTTTTGTGACCTTCTGACAAGCAAAGTCAATTGGGAAGCTACTGTAGATTCACTTAACAACTGTGTTATAACTTAACAACTGCAATGATTCACTTAACTGTGGCAAGGTCATAAAATGGAGCAAAACTCACTTAACAACTGTCTCACTTAGCAACAGAAATTTTGGGCTCAATTGTAGTTGTAAGTTGAGGACTATCTGTATTAGCATCCTTATTTTAAAAAACAAAACTTTTAAAAAGTAAAACTAAAGTTTTACTTTAGTGATGGCACTGGAGAAGTAAATTTGGGTTATCATGCATGTTAGACAGTTATCTCTTCATAGCTGGATTTCCTCTGTTGGATTTTTTTTCACTTAGCCAAAACTTTCATGCCCTCTCCTTGAGCTCAGGGAGAAGTAGAGAAAACTTGAAGTTATATTCAGCATTTTATGAAAAAGGCTGAATTCAAATGAAGTGAGTTGCATTTCACTCCCAGTGGATTCAGAGAGAATTTTTCAGGACTCAACCCATAAATTTACATTGTTTTATTTAATCTAGATTCAACCATTATTTTTCTAACAACGATGATGAAGCTTGGGATAGCAGTACTTTTTTTCTACATCAGCAAGCCAATTGAAATGTTTCCAAATTTCTACCTATTGAAAACTGGGATTTTTATCGGCTATTCGTGTCAGAAGCCCCTTCAAATTATAAACATATAATGTTCAACACTGAGCAGATAAAATCATAGCTGAGGACTACAAGCAAGCTTGACAGTGCTGCCTCAAAGATTTTTTTGCAGATTTCTTAAATGGCCCTTGTCCCTTTCAGACACTAATTCTTGCTTGCAGTATTTGTAAGACAACTTTGCACAGCAGGGATTTTTACCCAACAAGGTGGGGTGTTTTTTTTTAATGAAGTTGTTTAGAGAGAAGTTGTTTAGAATTGTCCTAGAAGGGAAGCAAATTCTGATGAAACAAGGTGGCTTTACTTTGCTGAGTAGAGATCCATTTGGCTGGAGTTAATAACGTCAACCAGACAGAGACAAAATCCAGACTCTTCTATCGCAGGGAGTCATTATTCTGCAATAGTTGAATTATTTCCCCATGAACAAGACACGAAGGTGACTCATACAACTAGAGCAAGGATTGCAGCAGCCCTTCCCAACCCCAAAGGCTTCCCAAAACAATCTTCAGCATTGCGATTCCCCCCCCCCCCGAAAACTACTTTCTAAATATTTCTGCTCCCTCATGGCTGTTGACATGGAAACTGAGAGTGGTATAAAACCAAATGGTGCACTGGAGAACTTGGATCCATTCCTCCAAAGCTCAAAGTGGGCACAGGATACATTGAATGAGATCGGATGGCAAGGAGTAGAGTCTCCACATTACACAATGAATGTCACATACTACCCCCCCCCATGATTAAAAAGACAAAAAGTAGTCCATCAAGTCATATTGACATGTATGTCCTTTATCCATGGCCTCTCCCCTTTCTGTCTACAAAAATGAGCCTCAAAATCCAGATTCCACCATTTCTTCCTAGCAACATTATCATGGAACCGAATAAGGAAATGACATCCCATGGAAGACCAGGCTCTGTGGAGATCCAGCAAGCCTCTACACCTTGTCCATCTCCAGAGCAGATCATGCTGCCTCAATATTTTCAGAGAAGACCAATCTGGGTCCACTCAGTCTTGCAATGGCTGGACAAAGTTGGAGGGAAAGACACCTGTCCTTGTGCCATCACCTTCAATGAATCCAACCTGGAAGGAAAACATCTCATGAGGGTGAGCAACTACAAATAAAAAGCAGCAGCACATTAGGCTCTGATCCCAGTTTCTTCCCATAGGAAAAATGACAAGAACTGGATGTGAAGCAATCCTGCTTTATTAGATCTGCAGCTATGTAAGAGGTCTGCTCAAAATCTCTTGTTTTTTAGCAGAGGACAAAGGCTTGGAAAAAGCAGGTGGTATCAAAGATTTCTCTATTTCCAAAGAGGATTGTACACCTCAGTTCTCAGTTGCTTGGGGAGGTTTTGTTTCGCCCTCTCGTTTCATTTATTATTGAGTTCACATTTTCCAAGCTGGCACCTTCTAGTTACTTTGGGAATTCTAGTTCCAACACATCTGGAAGGTACCAAATTAGGATTGGTGGATCAAAGCCTAATAGAAAGGCTGAAGAGTGCAAAAGCTGGGAGGTTGTTTTCATTTGCCTAGTAAAATAATGGCTCTAACACAGATCCCCTAAATGAGAATTTCGTAATTGGGAAAGCTGGAGAACCACTGTCGATTAGGTAAACCAGAAATCCTCTTTGCAGGAAAGCTAAAACTATTTTTTATTGAGTTTGGCTATTGCAAGAGAATCTTGCAAGCCTGATTGTGCTCAAGCGCCTTGACCATCTTATACATTAGTGAATTAGGGATGTGCCACTTCCAAATGTAGTCTGGACTTAGAAGTTGCATCCCCTTTTCCCTAGCCAACAGCTTATGCATGTCTCTATCGAGGTCATTTTCTTTACTCTCTCTGCATGTTGAATTTTTAGCTCCCCTTTCTCCCAAAATGGCTCTTAAAAGTGAACTGATCTACAGGTAAAGATAAAATGAAATTCTCCTATATTAAGTCAGGGGCTGCGCGTAAGCAGGAGATTAGTTTTGGAGGGGAATATGAACAAAAATCATAATCTAGACTAGAACTTGAGTGTCCTTTGCAAGAATGCTTCCCAAGTGGTTTCTCTAAAGAACAAGCTTCTCCTTCTCTTCTGAAGCTAAAAGGAAAATTGCACTACCATCGTAACCCCCTGAGGAAAAGCAGCAAAACTCACCCAATTTTGTTCATCCTCTTCCCGTGTTACTACAATGACTTCGCCCTTGGAGAAAGTCAACTCCCGGGCCTTGCCCCCTTTGCAGTCAGCCAAAGCCTTGACTCGCTTTAACCGTCCTTTGGCCTGTGAAGGGCAGAACAGCCATTATCAGTTTTATGACAAGATCCCTTGCTTCCCCAGATGGCTTTTATGGCTGAAGAGGCAGAGAGGTGACAGCAGTGCTGGGTGTAAACAAAGTTGCATGAGAGCAGCAGCATGGGGCGTTCTCTGCCATAAGGAACCTTCACCAAATCTCTCTCAGTTGGTTTGATCACAGGGCACCCACTTGGGCAATGTATGGACTTCAATTCCCAGAATTCCCCAGCCAGCATAAGCATCGCTGAAAATTATGGGAGAAGTCCGTACATGTGGACCCAGGTTGAGGAAAGCTGCAAGAAAAGTCAAACACAATTCCTAGAAAATTAATGGGGATGTTCACATCATTCTGGCAGCAGTAGAGAAGTGGCGGTCTTTACATTCCTTCAGGATGCAATACAGGCAGTCCTTGACTTAAGACAGTTCACTTAGTGGTAGTTCAAAGTTACAGCGGCGCTGAAAAAGTAACCTATGACTATTTTTTACCCTTACAACCAGTGGTGGGATTCAGCCGGTTCGCACCACTTCGGCAGAACCAGTAGCTAATTTTTTGTTGCCCAGGCCCAGAATGGACTTCCGGAAGCGGCATCCACACAGAGAACCGGTTGTTCGCATATTTGAATCCCACCACTGCTTACAACCTTTGCAGCATCCTCATGATCATCTGATCAAAATTCAGATGCTTGGCAACTGGCTCTTACTTATGACTGTTGCTGTGTCCCAAGGTCACGTGATTCCCTTTTGCAAACCTTTTGGCAAGTGAAACCAATGGGGAAGCCAGATTCACTTAATAACTGTGTTACTAACTTATCAACTGTGGTAATTCACTTAACAACTGTGGCAAGGAAGGTCACTAAAATGGGGCAAAACTCACTTAACAAATGTCTTACATAACAACAGAAATTTTGGGCTCAATTGTGGTAAATTGAGGACTAGCTGTATCTGGGTTTAATTTTTATTGCCATTCCCTGCATCTATATACTACCAAAATCCTCATTCCCATAATCTCTAACTGGGTGAAATGGTGCATCACAGGGCAAAAACCTTTTCAGCCAAGGTCCTTCAAATGGACTAACTTTTGAAAAAAGTCCAAAATCTGGGACCAGTGACTCCCATGGAATTGAAATTTGGCAAATTGTATAAACATTTTGTGGCATAAAAATGATCCTAAAACAGGATCATTATGTCACCGTCAGCCATTCAGTCGTATCTGACCCTCAGTCACTCTATGGATCAGCACCCCTCATGCCTCTCTGTCTCACACCGCCTCCTTCAGATCCGCCATGGTCATGATCAATATGACATAATACAAAGTAGTCCTCAACTTGCGACCACAATTGAGCCCAACATTTATGTTGCTACTGTAAGTGAGACAGTTGTTGTCCCATTTTATGACCTTGCTTACCACAGTTGTGAAGTGAATCACTGCAGTTGTTAAATTAGTAACTCGGTTATTAAGTGAATCTGACTTCCCCGTTGACTTTGCTTGTCAGAAAGTTGCACAAGGGGATCACATGACCCTGGGACACTGCAACTGTCATAAATTTGAATCAGTTGTCAAGCATCCGAATGTAAATCAGGTGATCATGGCGATGCTGCAACGGTCATAAGAGTGAAAAATGCTCATAAGTCACCTTTTTCAATGCTGTTGTAACTTTGAACGTCACTAAGTAGGGAACTGTTGTAAGTCGAGAACTACCTGTATCAAATGCCATAAAACATTTCCTGTGCTGATGTTTGACTATGCTATATAGTTCAACAGTCAAATATATCCTGAATGTATCCCAGTATTTCCTATTATTGTGCTCTGTTATTGTTGAATTGAACGCACTGAGGAATTTGATAATGAAATATCTCTGAACAGATGGACTCAACAGGTCACAAGTTGTCTAAGTCTTACTATAGATCTAATTTTTTTTTTTTAACTGGCTCTCATTTTTGTCTTTTAAGACCTCCCCCTCCTCCTTGATAATCTTGGCTATAAGGATACTCGTATATTTTATATGCATAGACATAAATGAACAACAATTTTAGCTGGAGGAGTCATTACTTTAAAAATGGAAAATTGACACATCCTCATATGTGTCTAAATTGACAGGGAGGCCTTTCAGATCCTGGAACCATAACACAAATGGGCATTCAAAGGCAATTGCTCTCCCTTGCCAGCACAATATTACCCTACACCCGCTACGGTCTACAAAACACATGGTAGATCCATCACTGCCTCCTGGCATGTGTTCTTATTTTGAAACTTGGAGGAAGATGCCAACTACGTCTCTCCCCCGGCTTTCTGAGATCGCTGCCATCAGCTCTAAGGCTGAAATGGACACCCATCTATAACCGAGCCCAGATTGCTGCCCAGTGATACTATGGATAGCATAATGCTAGAAAGGAGACCCCCAACTCCAGACCAGGCTGCTCAAGCTATAAAAAATCACGACCTCTTGCTGTCTCTCCACAACTCACTGGAGCAAATCTTCTTGGCGTTGGCACAGGCAGAGGCGTTGGCCCTGGCACCCCAGTTTTGCACAAAGGCCCTTCTTCTGGGCAACCGGGGCTCTGCGGGGAAAGGGGGGTGCCAGAAAATTTACCCATCGAGCTGCTACTAATCCGTCGATAGGACCTGGTGCTCTCTGAGCTGTAGGAGAAAAGAAGCTGTCTCAGAAATCATTCCTGGTGGTGGGGAGTTCCTTCTCGTGTGACTGTCGAAAGGGATACCTGTTCAGCATGGGGAATAGACCGCCTAAGCTCATGGTCCATCTCACCTTCATGGTAAGAGTGGTTTAAGGCTTCCTCAGAAGAATTACTTAATGGCCATTTCTCGGGGATGCTCCAGTGGTGGGTTCCTCCACTGAGCAGAAGGGTAGATGATCTCCGAGCTGCTTTCTAACCCTTCCATTCTTCAATAGTCACTTGGCCAAGCACAATGATTGAAGTTCTTCTGTTGAGTTAGTGTTTAATCTTGTTGCATTGAACAGGTCCCAGAATTTAAATTCAGACAGAATGCTATGCCATAAGCACTGACTTCCAAGCCATGCTGTCTGAACACCACACAAAGACAAAAGCGAAAGAGCCACATTGTGGCTTAGCCTGACATATGAATCCTGCCAAAGTGTGGTGAGCTCCAAGGAAGACATGCAACGGATGGAACCAGGAAGTAGGCAGATCAGGGAAGATGTGAGACAGTAAGCCAGGAGCATGCTAGAATATGAAACATTTCAGTGGAACAAATCAGAAAATGCACAGCAAAGTATAACAAACAGTCATTGCTGTTCAGGCTTGCCACTGTTACTACTGTTAACTAGATAGGCAGGAGAGCCGCTTCATCACAGAGTATCTGAAAGTGACTTTCTGTGAAGAAGAAAAGAATCTGCTTTGAGAATGATGGTGTTCTCCATTTCTTCTTTTGCAACCCATTCTCATCATAAATCATCATTGCAGAAATCCCCAAACATTAAGAATTGATTCCTAGTTTGTTTGTTTGTTTGTTTATTCTCATGTTCCTTTTCTTTCTTCAATCACTTTCCTTTTTATGCTTGGTCAAAGATTTGGTCAAAAGCCTATTTTGTTTCTCCTTACTGATTTATCAGCAAAACCTATAGTAGAGGACAGAACCCACATCTGGTACAGATGTTACAATAATGTATGTGTGCAAGCAGGAAGAACGGGGAGGATATCTTCTCAAGTTACAATTTTGAATTAATATCTAAACTAAAAAGAAGTCCTACTTTTTTGAAGAGAGAGATTATGCTTTTATAGATATGAATGGCTAGAAGGTGCAAGCCTAAATAGATATAATAGATATTATTAAAAGGAAGTAATATTAGAAACAACACGCATATGGCCTAATTTTGGATCTATTTATATATAACTTTTATAGTGGTGTTTGATTAAAGCAAGCTGCCAGATTACTGAAGATTCTCCTCAATGCCCCTCCTTTGCAAATACTGTAAAAATATTACAGTATGTTTGTTTATTTGAGAAATTAAATACTGGCCGTCTTCATAAGGAAAACTATTATTGTGTCAATGGCAATGGATTCAAACATGTAAGCAACATATGAAGCTCCATACCTGGCTTGGATTCTCCACCAGCTAGATTCATGTGACATGTAAGCAAAACAACCATGCTATGGAAGGCTTAATGCAACAGCCTGGTTCATGCGACATGCAGGGAAAATGGCTGGGTTGCAAACACAGAGAACTAGAAATTATTCTCTAAATTAGACAGTGCAGTATGTACCAGACTACATACTGCACTAATTCATAGTCTGGTTACTCATAGTATATTCAATAAACTCCAGTTGCCTGGCTCCTTACTTGCTGAGCTACTAATGATGGTTTACAAACTGTAGTGGCTGGGTTCTCATTACCCTAACCCATTATATGATTGGCTTGCTTTGGCTTAATCAGAGACAACAGAAGAAACCCAAGTCCTTCCATAGATTTTAGCTGAAAACTATACAAACATTGTAAACTGCTGCTAATAATAGCAATAGCACTTAGACTTATCTACCACCCCACAGTACTTTACAGCGCTCTCTGAGCAGTTTACAATGCCAGTGTATTGCCCCCAATAATCTGGGTCCTCATTTTACTGATCTTGGAAGGATGGAAGCCTGAGTCAACCTTGAGCCTGTCGGGATCGAACTCCAGGTTATGGGCAGAGTTAGCCTGCAGTACTGCATTCTAACCATTGCGCCACCAGGGCTCAACTTACTAAGCTGCTCAACTTAAAACTGATTGATTTTTATTTTATTATGAGATGTACATGGCCACCCTTCTCATGGACAACATGCAACAATCTGGTCTGATAACTTCTGGTCTCACCTGAACCTGACTGGGGGCATCTGTCCTGGTTCAGGAGAGGTTCCAGGGGAAGGCTGCAGAGCTATCATCTGGACAGGCTCTGATCTTCGCCGTTGGGCGGCACCCTCGGCATCAGAGCAGGTTTCCCAATAGGCTGTGCCTTTGACTTCCATAGAGTTACGGAAGTTGGGTGATTGCCGGAATGGGCCACCCTCCAACACACTGGAGATGCTGGAAACCGATGAGTTCCAAACGTCGGGGCTGTCTGGTGAATGGGGTAGTAATTCAGAGGCATCTGGAAAGCAAAGGAAACAATCACTCACGGGAACAGACGCTCTAAACCCATGCTAGCTGGGGAATTCTGGGAATTGAAATCTACAGGATGACAGGGATGGACATCCCTGCTTTAAATAGTTGCTTTATCATGGCAATGAAGCCAGCCATTTGAAGAGTAATGGGGGATTTGTTGCCCATCAAGATTTCACGTATTATCACTTCATATCACTGGTCATTTGGGCCCTAGTTCTTGAGCACTCTAGTTCAACCATACTTTCAAGATCATACATTTCTCAGCCCTGAACTAGAATATATCAGTCCAAATTCTTAATACGTATTGTAAAAAATTATTGTACAACCCGGAAGGATGCTACAAGCATCCTGTTGGAATGAATGGGATGGCAATGCACAGCTTTGACATTTCCCTTGGTTGGCTTGCCAACATTTTTGCTTCACCTGGTTTTGGTCTGCTGCTCCCTTTGGGGGGCTTTTTGAGCGGCAATGGTGGTGGGGTCTTCTCACTGGTTGAGTTTCTCTGACCAGACTGCAAAGGGATCACAATGGTCTCGTAGGTCTTGTTGCTGATATCCATGCCAGAGCAGCCCCACCGATTTGAAGAGAAGAGAGTGGGCTGGCCGGTGGTTGGAGATGGTGAAGACCCAAAAGATCGCTGCAGTGGGCTAATCTATGTGACAAAGCAGAAGAAGTCATCAGCACCTGGAGCCCTATGTCACTTGCCCTGTATACCTTCTGCTTCTCCTTCATCCATTCCCAGTACTCTTATACCATCCAACCCTTCCCCAAAGAACTGAATCCAATAACTTTATGGCACTTGATACCCTCCATGCTATTAAGACTGAAAATAAGGAAACAAATTAATAGGAACAGGGCAAACATGAAGGTTGGTGGAACACAAGCAAGCAGACACCAGAAAAACAAAGCTAAGAAGAACATGGTAGGGTCAGGCCAAAGATCCATCTAATCCAGTGGTTCTCAACCTGTGGGTCGGGACCCCATTTGGGGTCGATCGACCATTTCACGGGGGTCGCCAAGCAAGGCTGTCCGCCATTTTTTTTGTCCGCCATTTTTTTTGTCCGCCATTTTCCCCCCTTTTCCGGCGGGTGCCTTACCTCCCTTGGGCTGGGCCAGCTGGTGGTCAGCCTGCTCCGTCTCTGCCACTTGCCAGCTACGCCTTGGCCGGCGCAGGGGGCGGAACCACGCATGCGCGGCGCTCCCGGCCAGGGAAAGTCCTCGACTTACGACCGGTTGGGTAGTCCTCAACTTACGACCGGTTTAGTCCTCGACTTATGATCGGTTTAGTCCTCGACTTACGACCGGTTTAGTCCTCGACTTACGACCGGTTTAGTCCTCGACTTACGACCGGTTGGGGTCGCGGCATTAAAAAGGTTGAGAACCACTGATCTAATCAAACATCTTATTTTTCATTGTGACCAACTGGCCTAGGGTGAATCCAGGCAAAATATGAAGCCAAATACCCCACTGTTGCTTGACAGAGCAACACGTGTGTCCTCTAAACTGAAGCTTGCAGAAGTTGGGTAGAAGTAAGAAGACAAAAGAAACACAGAGAGTTAGATGAGGAGAAGATGGGGACCTTATTACTGAAGCAAGAGTCAATCTGGCTATGTTCTCACAATATGCTAAAGCAGGCCAGGTGCTGATGACATCTTCTTTTTTGTCTGATAAGATTTAGCAAATGCACTTGTACAATATACTGAGCTTGTTTAGGGGGAATCTTGGTGGCTTAGCTTGTGATGAAAAATCAAGCTTATTTGGTCAATTTATGGTTCGGTAGAAAATGGGTTAATTCAATCACCAGCTTAAGAACATTGAAGGAATGCAGCCAATGTGTTGAAGACCTCTATAAAATCCTTCCTTGTACAGCCTAAGGTCAACCAACCTTTTGGTGTTCCTTTTCACAACCAGCTAGAGGAAGCTGAAGGAAGCTACAGACAAAGCTTTAATATCACTGCCATGTTTCTTGATAGAAAGGAAAACTGACACGGGACTGTCCCACCTGGAACATTATATGATGTGACACAAAAACAAATGGAATTGTTATCCCAGCACCTTTTCATCTAGCTCATCTTCACTGTCATACGAGAACTCCTGAGAAGTTTCCCAGTCGTAGTCCACATGCATAGCCAACTTCCCAGCCTGGGCCTGCTCCAGCTATCACAAAAGGATAAAAGAACATCCTTGGTCAGTTCATCATCTAAGAGGTTCTTCTATTTCTTCAAAGGTTATGATGTCGTTCTCCAGGCTGACACCATGCAGAGGAAATCCTCTGCCTTAGACAGCAGTCTGAGAAAAGCCCACCTCCTTTGGAGCTCCCATCCAGGGTCTGATTCTCCCAGTATCAAAGACCTTCTGACTGGTTGCTCTCTCCAACATCTCAGTCTACGTATTCTTCAAACTGAGACCTTCCTGCTGTAGGAAAGTTGTCAATGCAGCCTGGCCACTGGTCAAGAGGATGGCTATTGTGAAGTAACATTATCTGGAAGGCACAATTCTCCCACCTAAGGTCTTAGGCCCCCTTACCTCCACCTACCAAGTCTTTGCATTCAGCATTCTTGAATCTTCTTGCCATATCTAGAGGCGTTTCACCAGCTGCATTTACTAGAGAAGAACCAAAAAGACACACCAATCTGAATCTGGAGATTTTCAAACAACGTGCTCCACAAACAGCTAGGACAGATGCATCATAATTCTGTGTGGTGTGTAGACATTTGCACTTCATAGGGATAATCACATTAAGCTTATTATATACAGTATCTTAATAGAAATATGATGGTATTACATTCATCAAAGCCCAGCCACCCAACCTTCCAGTATTTGCCCACCATATTATTCAACTGATCAAAGAAAGCATTTCTTTTTAAAGAATCCCCAAACTTTTCCATGGAAAAAACTTTTCTGAATCTACACTTTTACAAGATGTTGCAAAGGATAATATTCTCATCCAGCCTGCAAAATTCCATTGACAGGACCTGACCAGACAGCTATATTTTATTTTTATTCTAGCCCTGGCAATGGGCTCCAGTCTTCTATCATGCTGAGAACAATAGGCAGGTTTGGGGCCATAAAACAAGCTTGGCACACACAATTTATCCTCCAAGAAAGCAAGAATAAACAAGAAGCTCAGGAGGAAAATGTATGAGGGTTGCTTCTGGCCATCTGCCATCCAAGCTGGTTGCATCGCTCTGCCTTATGGTAGGATCGGGGGCAAACTCCTTGGCAATAAGACTCTGAAGTTACCAATCCTTCTCCCTCAGTTTCCAGCCAGGTGAGCATCCTACCTGCATTTGTGGAAGCTTTCCCTTTCAGCAACAACTTGATGCAATTGGGCTGATTATACTGGACTCCATAATGTAAGGCTGTGTTCCCATCTATAGTGGGTCGATCCAGATTTCCCCTACGTACAGATGGATAGCAAAGTGGCAAATTTCAGGTTTGTTTTTTTATATATGCTTTTATTTAGTATCCTATTGATGTATTCATATTAATAAATTAATAAAACTAAATGTTACTTATTTAGTAAGATTGCTTTTACTTAGTATCTTATTATGATTTATATTGATTGCTTATTTAATATCCGATGACTATCGGATATTGTATCTTATGATTTATGATGATTGTATTTTATGATTATGATCATAAGTTACCACGTTGCTTGTATGTACACTGAGAGCTTATGCAGCAGAAACAAATTCCTTGTGTGTCCAATCACACTTGGCCAATAAAGAATCATATTCTGTTCTGTTCTGTAAATCAGAGGTCCCCAACCTTTTGGGCACCAGGGACCGGTTCCGTGGAGAGAGGTTTTTCCGCAGACCGGAGGGTGCATGGTTTTGTGTGCTGCCTGCATCCCATGGATGGGGCTTTGCTTGCTTGTGCGGCCCATTTGTTGGCATGCTGTGGCTCGGTACTGGTCCATGGACCGGGGATTGGGGACCCCTGCTGTAAATCATGGAAAACCTCAGTTCTTAAAATGGACATAAGACACATTCTGCACAAGGAATAGATTTGTACTTCCAAAGTGAACTGCAAATAGAAACATAGCTTTGTTTGAACAGCCACCCTTTTCTCCCCAGTTCTGCCAGTGTAATTTTCCAATAAGTTTTACAACTTATATCTCTGAAGGTTGCAAATAAATTTGGGGGGTGAGAAGGAATTAAAATGGGCAGCATCTATTGCAAACTGCATCAGGAGTCTAAATAAGTAGAGATACTTGCTTCTTTGAAAACATGTGGCCAAGGCTAGTAAGTTTAATTCTTACTCTTCCCTCAATACAAATCATACTAGGAGCAGAAGAAGACTTCCCAGAAGAGGCCCCAGAATCCAGTAACAAGAATCCTTCAGTCTAAGACTTACCCATTCTGAATAATGAAATCCACCAATGGAAGGGAAGTTTTGTTGGCGTAGCGTACTGCCCAATGCAAGGCTGGTTCACCTTGTTCCTATTAGAAAAAAGAAGGAGAAACACTCTGCAAAACTTTCTATGATAGAGGTCAAACCAAAATAAAAATAAAAAGTGAACCACAAAGACATCTGAATTATATTACATCAAGTTGATAGCAATAGCAATAGCATTTAGACTTAGATACCACTCCATAGTGCTTTACAACACTTGCTGGGCAGTTTACAATATCAGCACATTGCCCCCAACAATCTAGGTCCTCATTTTATTGACCTCGGAAGGATGGAAGGCTGAGTCAAGCTTGAGCCCATCAGGATCGAACTCCAGACTGTGGGCAGAGTTGGCCTGCAATACTTCATTCTAACCACTGCACCACCAGGGCTCTTTACTATCCTAAGTTGATATTAAAGGATGCCTCATAGGTGTCAGATGTGAGCTTTTGTTATAACACCTATGCCATAGTGGCCATTAGCCAGATAAAACCACAAAAAATGAAGTTTTTTAAAATAGCCATTATTAAAAACCAAACCCTCAGAAGATTTGGATCACTATAGTGCCCAGGAACAATAAAACTTGCCTGTTTTCAAGATGAAAACTTTTATGTTAAAAAAAAAATCTAAATAAAAATCAGAAACGTGAAGGTCATTTCTCAAAGCAGCCATGTTTTTGCTGATTTCTGTTTCTTGGGCCTCACGCTTTGTCCCACTTACCTGACCTTCAGGACTCACAAGGGGTTTGGACAGATCATGGCCTTCAGCAAAAGCCTGGAGCAGTGCCAAGAGATCCCTGCTTCGGATAGCTTCCCAAACTCGGTAAGGATCTTCCTTGGTAGCTTTGTGGACATACTTGCGTTCCATATACTTTGCCATGATGAATTCCTTCCTGGTATTCCTGCATTTGGGAAGAGAAAAAGTTCTCCAAAAGTGTTTTTTTTTTAAACTTTAGAGCAGGGGTGGGGAGCAAAAGCCCTTTTATGACTTGTGGACTTCAACTCCCAGAATTCCTGAGCCAGCCATGCCAGTTCAGGAATTCTGGGAGTTGAAGTCCACAAGTCATAAAGGGGCCCTTGTTCCCCACCTTTGCCTTAGAGCAAAGTTCCCCAAACTTTCTGGTTTGATGTCCTGGAAGGAAAGGGAGCAGCAGGGAAATGTGCGCGCTTGAGGCTCCATGTGCACAGGGGCTGCACACACCCACGGCACATGCACTGGCACCTGTGCACATGCACAAACGGGCTGCGTGTGTCTGCATGACATTGGTGGTGGTGCTAGCATCCCCGCGCATGCACAAATGGGGCTGCTATGCCCGCGTGGCGGTGCTACCGCAATTCCCGGGGCCTGGTGGCCAATAGGCCACGGCCCAGTACCAGGCCACAGGCCATAAGTTGGGGACACCTGCCTTAGAGGTTCGTAAGAAGGGCTCAGCTCAGTCAGCCCTGTCTTCTATTACAGTGGTACCTCATTACTAATCTACTTGGTTCCGGGAGGTGTGATCAGTACCAAAAATGATGAATACCAAACCCATTTTTTCCATTAAGGAATACTGCCGTGAGTCACAAGGCAGCTGACACCGACAAGTTCTAGCTCATGCATTGAGTACCAAACAAACAATGAGTACCAGGACAACATTTTCAAGTCAAAATGCGATGAGTACCAAATTTGATGAGTTTCAAAGCAATTGAGTACCAAGGTACCACTGTACTTTCAATGGGCAGGTGCTTCTTTATCCATCCCCACTGTTTAGTCCTCAAGTAATTGGTATTTAGAAGCAGGGACTGCCAAGATTTGAAGGACTGGAGATGGCTGTGGATGTGATGCAGAGATGTATCGTCCAGGGGGAAGTCATTTTGAAGCCTAAAGACTGCTGCTAAGCATGACTCCAAATGTTACACATGTGAAGGAATGGATGTTATGTACAGAGCATCCATCATTAATTCTGATCTATGGCTAACAGGTAGCTAGATCCATGGCTAATAAGATAGTCTTGATAGACAACGGCTGGTAAAGCATTCAGCTGGGGAAAGCAAAGGAGCAGATTTCTAAATATCAGAGTTAAATTGCAAAGTCACAATTATTTGCTTATTTATTACATTTATATTTATTAAAATTGTGCACAGCTTGGGTAGCAACATTCAAGTTTTCCTATTGGTGAAAGCAGATTTTTTTTTGGGGGGGGGGGAAATAAATATAGAAAAAATAGCAAGACTAAGAAACGGGTGAATGTTTTTGCCCCAAGCTTGTCCTCATCAGATGTCTCCAAAGCCATCCCCCATCCCAACTCTGCCCCCACCAAAGCAATGCCCATATCACTTACATATCGCTGCTCGAAGAAGGTTTGGGGCTGTTCTGGATTGGCAAGGTGGCTTCCATGACTTCATTAAACTTGGCATTTCCAATGCTGACTGCCAGCTGTAAGTGAGACAAGAGCCATTGTGTCACTGGCAAGATAGGGAACCATCGTATCATATCAAGAGTCAAGAGCAGGGATCTTCAAACTTGGCCCTTTTATGACTTGTGGACTCCAACTCCCAGAATTCCTCGGCCAGGCACGCTGGCTGAGGAATTCTGGGAGTTGAAATCCACAAGTCATAAAAGGGCCAAGTTTGAAGATCCCTGGTCAAGAGCATCCGCAAGCCATTTTGGACTAGCCAATAAAGTAAAAACGAAGGCAAGAGGCTGAGAAAGAACACTTGGGGTGCTATTTTATACCCATCTCCATTTACAATCTAGAAGAAAGTTTGGCCAGTGTGGTATAGAAGAATATCATTACTATGGTTTGTCACATAATCTGCCAGATGTTCAGACTGAAATTGGCATTTTTCTCCGCCTTTCGAGTTCTTCCAAAGGACCTGGGATAGGCAGATGTGGATGCTTGATGGTGTTACAGATATCGTTGCAGGATATATAAGCTATTCCAAGTAAAGCTATCTTTAATTATTATTATTATGGTTAGTTGCACAGTCAGCCAGATGTTTAGACTAGATTTGTTGTTATTATTGCTGCCTTTTCTCAGGAGGTCAAAGTGAGATATTCTGGCTTGAAAGAGAATGACCAGTTCAAAGTCAGTTTCCATGGTTGAGAGTGGACATGAACCTTGATCTCCTTCTCTTAAGTCCAGGACCTTAACCATTATGGATAGTCCTCAAATAGCAGAAAGAAAATGTTCTCTCCAATCTGAGAGTTAGCACTTACCAACAATTCCGATGTGCTGAGCACATCTAGTGTCAAAGATTGGATGCGGGAATAGTGAACCCCTAACTCACGGTGAATCCCTGAGCACTCAATACATGTCAAGATGCCAAGGTTGGTGGAGAGCCAGGTGGGATCTGCAAGACAACAACCCAGGAAGAAGCTGTGACATACACATAACGACACGTCCTTCCCTTACTCATACTGCAAACAGGCATTTATTTCCCAGTTCAATGAAACACATAACATGCCCCAGTTCTCTACTGCAGATGAGATGCTCTTCACGACCTACTGAGACATTCTGAAATTTGTCCTTTAAGCCTGCTGCAACAGTTGCAGTCTAGCATGCCCTTGACCTGGATTCTACAGTTGTGCCATTTTCCATTCTCTCTCCCCTGCCCTTTACTACATTGAGCATTCTCTGCCCTCGGATTTCCAGGTGATTTGTCAGTCAAATCATGTTAGGCCACCAGAGTGGTGGGAAAGTTATCCTGCTCTCTCAAGCAGGATCTGAACCAATCCAATCTCAATCCAATCTCATCAGTCCCAAGTCCCCTAAATTTATAGGGAGTTCTCAACTTACAACCATTCATTTAGTGACTATTCAAAGTTACAATGGAACTGAAAAAAGGGACTTATGACCCATTTTCACACTTATGAACGATGCAGCATCCCCACATTCGTGTGATCAAAATTTGGGCACTTGGCAACTGGCATGTATCTATGACGGTTGCACTGTCCTGGAGTCATGTGATCATCCTTTGTAATCTTCCCAGCTGGCTTCCAGCAAGCAAGTCAATGGGGAAAGCCAGATTCACTTAATGGCTACACAACTCACTTAACAACTGAAGTGATTAACAACTGTGGGGAAAAGATCATAAAATGGGGCACAGCTCACATAACAACTTTCTCGCTTAGCAGTGGAAATTTGGGGCTCTATTGCAGTCATACGTTGAGGACTGACTGTAAGTGGTGGGATTCAAATAGGTGAACAACCAGTTCTCTGTGTGGATGCCGCTTCCGGAAGTCCACTCTGGGCCTGGGCAACCAAAAATTAGCTACCGGTTCTGCCGAAGTGGTGCAAACTGGCTGAATCCCACCACTGTCTGTAAGTGCTTGAGCACATGGGAGCCCTTGCACAAAAAAGGATGCAGTGGGCTGCTGCAACCCACCTGGGGCTCCACAGTCACAGCACCATCGATTTCCTGGCATGTTTTTCACTTCGTCAATGATGAGCTTGGTGAGTTCTTGCAATCCGCTGTTGGCCATGCCGCCCGCTGAAGACACGGAGCCTCCGGGGTCCCCCTTGAAAGCATTGCTAAGGGCTTCGTCCTTACTGTTCTGGAGCACCGAAACCCACCTGTCCAATGGAAGAAAGCACCAACCAGATGCAACTGATTGAATGAAGGAAGTCAGCATATGTGATGTAACTGTTTAATCCAAAGGCCACAATTCACATCAATGTATGTATTATGTGTGGGCTTGTACACAGTCAGCAAAAAGGGAATCTGTCCCATGCTGTAATCAGCCATTTTGGAATGTCAGATCCCATAAATATAGGAATGGGTGGATGAGAGTCAAGTATTTACGTTTCTGAATTATTTGTTGTATTCCTTCTACAACAACAGCAAGTATATTAATTGTGCTTAATTGAATAAATGGCCTATATACTGTATATAGAACACTTACCCTATTCTTTTTAATTGATGTTTTTTAAAGTAACCGATAACTTATATGTATTTTTTTAATTCAAGCCTTACAAAATTGACTACGTATTTCCATCATACGTGTACCATAGTATTATGCGCTCTTTCTATATAATTTTATTATTGTTATCCTTCTGCTCTGTACTGTACGCTAAATAAATAAATAGCATGTATATTATCCCTGGCTGGTAAGTTAAGTTCCTTTTGGCCACATTCCCTCCCTGTGAAGTTATCAGAAGAGCATTACAAGGAAATGGACCTTGTCCTGCTTCATTATAATGTAAACACATTTCATGAAAGGCCTTGGCTCTTAGCAAGCTAAGCATATGTATTGGCATACCCACCAAATGTGTGGACTTCAGTTGACAAATTTCAAAGCTGGCATGGTGAATCCTAAGAATTTTGAGGGTTGAAGTCCACATGCCTGGAAAACCTCTAGGACAGTGTTTCTCAACCTTGGCAACTTTAAGCTGTGTGGACTTAAGCTCCCAGAATTTCCCAGCCAGCATTGCTGTTTAGACTTCAGCTCCCAAAATGCTGCTGGGGAATTCTGGGAGTCGAAGTCAACACAGCTTAAAGTTGCCAAAGTTGAGAACCGCTTTCCCCGTGTCTCATCTCAGCTGTTGGATAAACTCCTCTATCTGGTAATGTCTGTGCTAGATTAGTCGTACCCCACCTTTACAGTAGCCTCTGCGATTGATAACCCCTTCCTGCAGTGACTTTATCAAGGTATTTCACCCCTCCATCTGCCTTCGCTCACCCACTAGCCTCCTCAATGAGTCTGCAAATTTGGCAGAAAGGAACTGAGAGTAAGAGAAAGGAGTATCCAGGTCTTAATTTATTACACAAATATAATAGACATAAGTAAAGTAGAAGACCTATTCCATTACTTCACTCCTCAAGTAATATTTCTAGTTCACGGTTTTCCCATTCAAAAATGCAACAAGAGACCGAGAATCCTCAAACTTACACTATACAGTCCTGCTCTTCTTCTGCTTGAAAGTGGTATGTTCTATTGTCTGCGAGAGAGAGAGAGAGAGAGAGAGAGAGAGAGAGAAAAGAAACAAGAGAATCCTTTGAAGATAAGAAACAGATAAATAATAGTGGTGGCACTTTAAAAAATTAATCTTTATTGTTAGTGGGAGAAGCTGGAGAGAGTACAGAGATAACATAATGAAAGCAAATATTAAATATGCAAAGAAGTCTGCACTGGTTTTTTTTCAGCTTTTTCCACACACACACACACGCACGCACGCACACAAGCGCGCACACACACACAGAGTGGTGCATGGGTAATATGCCTGTCCTTTTCCCCATCAGCAACTGCAGAAAGCCCAAAATTGTTGTAAAAATTCAACAGCAAAATTCCTTATTTTTGGCAGCATTATTTTGTATAGGCTTTAAATAAGAATGTTTATAGGCCTGGGAGCTCTCCAGAGACCAAAACCCTTGCTTATTTATACTAAAATATTGTTGAATCATGCAACAGGATTTTGGAAATTTTGCCTCTGAATTTTAGTTATACAATTTGAGGCTCTTCTGGACACAGTCCAGAACTCTGTCCTAGGGATTCATACCTGGTAAAAAAAATTAACTATATCCAGAGGGTGCTTATTAATACAGAGGGTTTCCCTATGGCACTCTATACAGACTTTGAGGAAATAAAACATAAAGACTATTGTCATTTTTTACATTTGATGTTGAAGAAGGTTCTTGAGAACACCAGGGATAGCCAAAAAAAAACACATGGATCACACAACACAAGCCAGAGTTGTCACTAGGCTTTGATATGATAATTATATAAATGTTTATCATGTTTTGGACACATTATTTGAAGACCTAACTCTCTGCAGCAGTCCATAAAGCTCAGAAAAGTGGAAGGAAAAGAAGAAAAGGACAACGATGGATGGGTCCAGTTGAATCAATGATAAGGACACCACTGGAATAGCTGAAGAACCAGGCTGAGGCTAGATGACCCCGGAGAAAATCTATCTATATGATTGCTAAGAGTTGACACCAACATAATGGTGTGTATCTATTATAATCATATCAAGCTGAACCATTTAAGCTGAAGAGTCAAAAGACTTTCTATTGACTCTATGGTTCACCAATGACTTAACTGAATGATGGAGCAAATTCTTATCCAATGTTCACAAATAGGAATAATTAACATGTCCCAAAAGACAGAACATTATCAAAACAAAGTTCCACATTTCAGGAAAGTATGTAATAGGACTTGAAATATGCACAGTGGTGTCTGCAAAAGAGGCAAGATGGTGGACATGGTAGAATGTTTGAAGTTATGTTCCTTTTGTGCATGGACCTTTGACATTAACACATGTGCCAAAGAGTGGGGCTTATCTGTGTCTCATCCATAAACATGCTTCTTTTTGACCTCTTCTTGGAAATGTTGATGGTTAGATAAATTGTAACCTAAGAATGAGTTGGCAGTGCAATGCAACTGCAAAAAAATATATGTGATTTTAGGCATTATTAATAACACCCTAGTTTTCAAGTCATGAGAATTAATTATTCCAGTAGTTAGTCACCAGAGCAAAACTCATGAGCAGTGTAGACAGAATGAGGACTGCTATTGGCAGATAGATCATAGTTACTCCTACGTAGACTCTTGCATATGTTTCCCTGTATATAAAAAAAAATCTCTACCCTTCGTAGCCATGATGAGTAGGCGGCAATAACAATTTCTTTTCACTTTAATCTAATTCCAATCGTTTCAAATAACTGTCTCCAACCAATTTTAAACTTAACATGAAAGAAATGTGAGAAAAAGCATTCTGTTCTGAGCTATTCCGGTACAAGATATTTAAAGAGGACAACACAGCCATAGTAATATGATAAAATATTTACTTACGGGTCACAAGATCAAAGGATTTTTTGTCCTCTGGATGAGGCCTCACTTGGCAAGTCAAGAGATTTAACTTTACTGGCGGACGGTTTATCTGTTCAAGAAAAGATGGGATGATGAACCAGTATCTCTGTCAAATACAAATATTCCAGGTAGTCCTCAACTTACTACCTCAGTTGAGGCCAACATTTCTGTTGCTAAGCGAGACATTTGTTAAGTGAATTTTGCTCCATTTTAGAAGCTTCCTTACCACAGTTATGAAGTGAATCACTGCAGTTGTTAAATTAGTAACTCGGTTATTAAGTGAATCTGCCTTCCCCATTGACTTTGTTTGTCAGAAGGTCGCAAAAGGGGATCATATGACTCCGGGACACCGCAACCGTCATAAATATGAGTCAGTTGCCAAGCTTCCGGATTTTGATCATGTGACCATGGAAATGCTGCAATGGTCATAAGTGTGAAAAACAGTCATAAGTCGCTTTTTTCAGTGCCGTTGTAACCTCAGTCACTGAATGAACTGCTGTAAGTCGAGGACTGCATATATTTCCTAATTTGTTTATCATATTCTTGGCTTGAGTAATAATGGACAAATATTACCAATAAATCAAATTACCAACATTTACTCTAATTCTATATTAAAGAGATTTAATTGCCGTGTGGCACAGAAGGACACAACCAGATGTACAGCAGACAATATAATCAGATAAAGACTGAAAGTTTAAAAAGCATGCAATTATAAAGAAGTTCACCAAAGTTCTCAGTGAATTAGCTTCTTAAGACCTGCCTGGAAGTTGCTATCACATAAATATTTCAGTGGATTTGTGTGCAGTTTCCAAGGTTTTTAAATACAATTTAAATAGCCATCTATTCCACTTTTTATTCTATTTCTCTCTAAACTTTACTTTCAATTTTCATGAATGGTTGATTTCCCCCCCCCCTAAAAGTTTTGTAGCCTAGGCAAGACTGTCAACAATGTTCATTTGCTACCATCTCTACAGTGACATCTACTTTGCAGGGATCCAGCCTGTCAAAGACAGCCATGATGGATTACATCTTTAAATTCCTCATGTGAGAAGACCTGGGGCTTACCAGAGCACATTCCAAGAGAATATGATACATTCTCATTACAGAAAATAGTATCTTGCACCTCCTTGGAGGCCACAATCAAATAAAATGCAGGACCTTTTCCATTCCATTCTTGTTGGCTATGTTCAGGCAATAGGTTTAATCAGGTCATTATAAACAGAAATGTGCAAAAGCCCTCATTCCGGGAACAGAAAATTCTGGAGAATTCTAGAATGTTCTGTTTATTTCCAGAACACACCAGAACCTCTTTCCAAACTACCGTATGCTGGGCTGGGGATGGTCCTGTGGAATAGCCTATCCAGAAAGATGGGCTTCTGGGCAAGCCTGTCAGCTATGTTCATACCACAGACTTTTAGTTCTTTTGTCCAGTCTTAGCACGTTCTTTGCATCCATCCTGCTTGGTTGATGCATGGTTCAATGTACTATGCAAAACCAAAACATGGATGAAACCAGAGCCAGGTTAAGCATACAAAGAGATTAGTTTGAATATTTCCCAATGGTACATCAACATGAAGCAGAATAGAACAGAATAACAAAGTTGGAAAGGACTTTGGAGGTCTTCTAGTCTACACACACACTCAAGCAAGGGATCTTATATAATTTCTGACAAGTGGCTGTCCAGTCTCTTCTTAAAAGCCTTCAGTGATGGAGCAAATTCCACCCTCCACCCCACTTACTGTGCTATGAGAAATAGTGAGACATCCGTATTTCACCCCACACTTTCTCTTCTGCCACACCTTCCGAATTCTAGGACAAGCAAAGAGGAAGGACAAATGAACACAATATTGAGAATTAGCCTGTGTCAGAGGCCATCAAATGGACATGTTATAGTTCCTGTTTTTATAGATCTGGGTTTGCCACCCTTTGCTACCAGAACCTCTTATCAGGAATGAATCTGTCTGTCTGTCTGTCTATCTGTCGGTCTACTACTAAAGATATAGGCTGCCCAAATCTGTCATTAAGCAAACAAGGTGGTGGTAAAAAAAAATTGAATAAAATGCTTTAGCACTGTAGAAGCCAAACAGGAATGTGCAAAATATACCATTTAGGGAATTGAACTTTCCAGGAAACAGAAGAATGATTTTTTTTGGCCTTCCAGACAATGTTAGTCCTTGATGCTCTCTGAGCTTGCTTGTTTTGTTGCAGACGTTTCATTACCCAAATTAGGTAACATCATCAGTGCTCGTGTAGTACTAATGATGTTACCTAGTTTGGATAATGAAATATCTGCAAGAAAACAAGCAAGCTTAGAGAACACCAAGGACCACTCATGTCAACCCTGAGCTACAAATATTCTCCTTTATTAATGTCAGTCTGGCAATTCCAGGGCTGATCCAACATGATTTGTGGCGTCACAGACATGGCCTGGCAACAGCATGATCCAGGGGAAATAAATGAGATTCTAGTATTCCTGAAACAATTCATTTCTTAAAAACGATACCTTTTGTAGCCATCCTCACTTAACATTGTCACTGTAAGGCAAACTTTCCCAAGCAAAATATCATAGGCCTACTTTCTCAGATGTAAGAAATGGGATAGAACTAGATGACAATCCTTTTCTGGAGCTGTGCCCAAATATCTAATTTCTGAAAGATGTTCTCTTGATGAGATTATGACAGCTTTGGAAAGAAGAACGGAGGGTGGGCAATCTACAGGTTGCCCTTGAAAACAGGGAAAGAGTTTGATATCTCAGAAATGAATGGGTTAATTAAAATAAAATGTTGATAAGGCATTTTGGAAAATGCTGTCTTCCTTTCAGTCAGTGGGCACTCCCATTTCATGTCAACTTCAGATCTTTGTTTTTACAGAACATTGGTTAGTTTTGAGATCTGGGTCAGCTTTATTTTCTTTTCTAGCTCCCACGGTAATTTATTTGAAATCAGAGCAAAGCCAGGGTTTCTTTGCAAGTTTGCAGTCTGTGGGCGGTCCTTTCCTCCATCTGCAGCTTAGACATAGATATGTGGATATATAGATACACACACAAACACAAAACCAAGCAAGTACACTTAGCATAAGTACTGTATGTGGTTTGGAGGGAAGAGAGTGAGTTGTAATCTATTCATTTCATTTCCTTTTTAGGTGGTGAAGGGGAAAGGACATGTTTGTTCTCAAATATCTGTAGTGGTTCGGAAAAAGGTTATGATTCTTTGACACGTAACATTTTCCACTTGCACAGAAGGACTGGGAATGGGAATAACCGTGGCTTACAAATGCCTACTTCCACCCATCCCATCCGGTGATGCAGCACAAAGCACCCTGAGAGCTTACCCATCACTTTTCTTATATAAGAAACCAGACTTCTCAGTCCCGTACTGTTTATTGCCTTGATGCTGATGGATGCTGTACCCACTGCCAGAGTTCTTTCTGTTGAGGTTCTCCTGAATGCAAGAGAAATAAATTTATTTCATAGGCTAACTTGGGCATCTCCCAACATTGTGTCAGCACTCTGAAGATTTTGATAAGAGTTGTGGTTCCCCTGGCAAGATGGCTGCCAGTGGCTCACAAATTCATGCAGCAGAGAACAGCTCTGGTTTACCATCTTGCTATTTTAACCCATCCTTTAGCCCAGCGTCTCTCAACCTTAACAACTTTTAAGATTTGTGGACTTCAATTCCCAGAATTCCCCAGGCTAGTATGGCTAGATGGAGAATTCTGGGAGTTGAAGTCCATAAAAGTTGCTATGGCTGAAAAATACTGCTTTAGCCTCATCTTCATAAATGCTCTCAATTATTCTGGCTTCTTGCTGTCCATTTTGGAATGCTAGGTAGATGCATTTACCCAAGAAAGCCTTGGGATATATGCAATTACTTATTTATTTGTTAAATTTATATGGCTGCTCATCTGATGAAAAAGTAACTTTGGGTGATTTGTAATAAAATTAATAAAGCAACTAATATATAAAAACAGTTATTTAAAATAAAAACAAAAACAGAAGGCCAAGAGGAAACAGGAGATGTTAATAACAATGGAGCCACCTCATAGACCATATTACTGGACCCCTGGAGACCCCAAGCCTGATGGCATAACCAGATTTTGAGTGAGTTCCAGAATATCAGCAAGGATGGAGCCAACCTCACTTCAAGGACAGAGGGATGACCCATAGGGCAGACACCACAGCAGAGGATGCCTATCTTGTGAGACCCACCAAATGTAGCTTCCTAGCCAACAGGACTCATAGCATACCCCAGATCTGATGGGACAGGCTGATATAATTTGGGAGAAGAATCCCTCAAATAATCCAACCCATGCCATGACGGGCTTTTAAGATCAAAACCAGCACCTTGATTTGGACCTGGGAACATTTCTCTTATTTATTTTCTAAGAAAGCCAATAGAACCTATTTGAGTCCAAGCGGCCTAGATAAAAATAAAGCTGGAAGTTGGCAAATAATTTCCTTTATTTAAAAAAATTAAATGTATTTTTAAAGCATCTCTAACATGCCATGGAGCTAAGAACTGGTAGGCACCAAGGCAGAAGTCCATACATCTGTTGGCACCCACTGGGTGCCACACAGCAGTTCCTAGGCTATTTCGTGGCATCTCATGATGCAGCTGCTACTGCTCAAAATCCTTTTTTGAACTATCTGATGGCTTCCTTCCACATACTGGCAGGCCAAAGCAAGCTATTAGAAATCCAATCTGGCAGACTGGACTTGTTTGAGCTGAAAAAAGATAGCAAAATAAAAATATTATTGGACAGTTTTATAGACGTGCAGCCTGCTAATTAGCATTGTTGAAAGAGCATACAAATCAGTTGGATTCAAAAACTATCTCAGGTTTCCCCGAAAATAAGACCAGGTCTTATATTACTTTTTGCTCCAAAAGATTATAGTCGGTACTAAATGTGTCTGTCTGGCTGATGATCTTAACTAGGGCTTATTTTAGGGGTGGGCCTTATATTACAAGCATCCTGAAAAATCATGCTAGGGCTTATTTTCCAGTTGGGTCTTATTTTGAGGGAAACACGGTATCTAAAAACAGGGTTTTTCAAACTTGGCAACTTTAAGATGCATGGGCTTCAATTCCCAGAATTCTCCAGCCAGCTGAGTTCTTTGCTGAGCTGCCTGGGGAATGCTGGGAGTTGAAGTCCACACATCTTAAAGTTGCCAAATTTGAAAAACTTTGAGCAACTAATCAATACCTTTAACTTTCTGTGGTGTAGATGGATACTATAAATCAGAATTTAAATATTGAAAAAAAGGATAAGAGAAATTCAGGGAAATTGCTTTGCTTTTCAGCTATTACACCCTTTTCTTTAGTCAATTCACAGACACATATATCCACACATATCACACCACCCGGATCAACACTCCTGCATTCTGGTAGACCTCAACTTACATCCAAACCTGAGCCCAAAATTTCTGTTGCTAAGCGAGACAGTAGTTATGTGAGTTTTGGCCCATTTTGCAACTTTTCTTGCCATAGTTTTTAAGTGAATCACCGTGGTTATTAAATTAGCAACAGTTGTTAAGTGACTCTCACCTCCCCATTGACTTTGCTTATCAGAAGATCACAAAAAGTGATCACATGACTTCAGGGCACTGCAACCATCATAAACATGAACCAGTTGCCAAGCATCCGAATTTTGATCATGTGACCGTGGGGATGCTGCAACAGTTGTAAGTGTGAAAAACATCATAATTCCCTTTGTTCAGAGCCGTTGTAACTTCGAACAGAGGGAGCCAAAATGTAGGCAGTGCAATCAAACTGCAACAGTCTGATTTAATGGAATAGATTAATATGCACAGTGCAGTGCTCAGATGTTCCTTCAAAACGCATGACCAAATTTTTGCAAAAAAGCAAATCACTGCATCCATTGCAATTTGTCATAGACCCCTGAAGTCCTGATTAAGCAGACCCCCATTTCACCCTCTTCCTGCCCTCCCAAAGGTCCCTTGAAGCTTTACCCCTTTGTTCTCCAGCTGCAGGATGCCTCGGAGAGAATCACGGATCTGAGTGAGCTGTTTTACCTCTTCTTCCTTAGCCTGGCGAAGCTAAAATAAGATTAGAAATTGCTAAGGACAAGCAAGTTGGAGCTATCCTACCACTCTAATGCACTCAAGCATTGCTCTCTTCAGAGACAAGATTACAGGATACAAAACAACATCAGGCCTTACAAGGAGCCAACGTACAGGTAGTCCTTGATTTATGACTAAAACTGAGCTCAAAATTTCTCTTGGTAAGCAAGACAGTTGTTAAGTGAGTTTTGCCCCATTTAACGATCTTTCTTGCCACAGTTGTTAAGTGAATCATTGCAGTTGTTAAGTGAATCTGGCTTCCCCATTGACTTTGCTTGTCAGAAGGTCGCAAAAGGTGATCACATGACCCCGGGGCACCACAACCGTCATAAATATGAATCAGTTGCCAAGTGTCTGAATTTTGAGGGGATGCTGCAAAGATTGTAACTGAAAAAAATGATCATAAGTCACTTTATTCAGTGCCACTGTAACTTTGAACGGTCACTAAATGAACTGTTGTCAGTCAAGGATTGTCTGTACATAGGTTCAGTAAATTTTGGGGAACAGAAAGTGGTTTGGAACAGAAAGTTTGGAACAGAAAGTGGCTCACATAACAGAAAAAATAAGGTTTCTTCCTCATTTGCCTGTATGGAAATTGATTTTTAGGTAGACAGCACCATCTACACAATGTGCCAATTAAATCATAGTGTTCCCCCCCTCGTGTCATTTTCCCCAGCTTCTCATCGCTGCCAACCACCATCCTTAATTCTTCAGAAAGTGAGTCAGGTAGAGAACTGTTCATCTTCCAGGTCTCCTTTGGTTTGAGCAAACAAAAAATGCTCTAGGGGTTTCATTTCAAAACAGACAAAAAAATCCCAAAGAAATAGGGCTTGTTTAGCGACAATTTTGGCAAGGGAAGTGCATGGCTCTTCTCCTTTCCAAAGAATAGTCTTTTCCCCAACATTCTTGTAATATTCTTGGCTTGGTTGAAATCCCAAAAGGAGACAGGAGGCAGGAGTCCCCTCCGTTGTATTTTTGGAGTTAAAAGAAAAGCATCTTGCCTTCAAAAAATCCCTGGATAATCTCTTGTTCTCCAGATGAAAATGCAGGGGAGAAATCATTCACACAAGCGTCTCCACTGGGCAGCTTGGTGGAGTATTTCAAGAACTCATTTGCAGTCAGACTGTTTCTCAACCTTGGCAAGTTGAAGGTGCATGGACTTCTCACATTCAAGGAATAAGCAGAAAAGAACAGAAACCCAAGTTCTGATGTGGGATTTGAAAGAAACATAGAAGGAGCACCATGCATGGAGAGGAAACCCAGAAGAGAACGGAAAGGGTATAAACATGGTATTGAATGGGTCAGGCTAAGCATGGCAAAAAAAAATAGCAACAGCAATAGCAACAGCAATAAGTACTTAGACTTATATACCACTTCACAGTGTTTTACAGCCCTCTCTAAGCGGTTTACAGAATCAGCCTATTGCCCCCAATAATCTGGGTCCTCATTTTACCAACCTTGGAAGGATGAAAGGCTGAGTGAACCCTGAGCCCGGTGAGACTCGAACTGCTGAACTGCAGATAGCCGGAAGTCAGCAGAATTAGCCTGCAGAACTGCACTCTAACCACTGCGCCACTACAGCTCATGCAGGTAGTCCTTGACTTATGGCCACAACTGAGCCCAATATTTCCATTGCTAAGCAACTAAGTAAGTTATCCCCAATTTATGACCATTCTTACCAAGTTGTTAACTGAATCACTTCAGTTGTTAAGTTAGTAACAAGGTTACTACATTCCAGTAGAGGTTCCCCAAGGATGGGTTCCAGCACGAATCCGAAAGCTCGGAAGACTAAATCTCTGATTCTGGTGACCGGCCCAGATTGGATCCTATTAACAGGGTTGTTAAATAAATCTGGCTTCCTCACTGACTTTGCTTGTCAGAAGGTCACAAACGGGAAACACATGACCCTGGGATATTCCAACTGTCATAAATACATGCCAGTTGCCAAGGTCCAAATTTTGATCACGTGACCATAGGGATGCTGCAATGGTCGTAAGTGTGAAAAACGGTCATAAGTTGCTTTTTTTTCAGCACCACTGTAACTTTGAACAGTCACTGATTTACAAACTGTCGTAAGTCAAGGACTACCCGTGCTTATTGAAAATCTAGCCACCCAGTCCTTTTCACAGCTAAGAAAGCCATGCTTGTAAGTCAAGAGCTGAACATGAGTTCATAGTCAGGTGAAAATCCAGTGACAACTTACTGCATGTAAGGAGGCGGCTAGTTTTTCGATGAATGGGTAGAGGTTCTGAGATGCCTTCCAGCCATCTTGGAAGAAACTGGAAACATTTTGAAATCAGCGGAGAAATATTTTAAAGCCAAGGATGGAGAAGGGAAAAAAAGAAAACATGAAGAGGTTAGCCTATTTGCTGCCACAGAAGCAGGTATTCAGCCACATTTCATATTGTTTGAAACAGCCTCGAGGACTTGAGCTCTACTCAAGAAGCCCATCGAAAGGAGTCATTCTGACAAACTGCAGACCCAACTCTGTAGTACACTTACTTACACAGAGCTGAAGAAGCTTCTTGGATGAGAAGTGAAACATCTTCAAAGAAAAAACAAGGAAGTCCAGTTGCCTCATGAAGAAGCATCTTTGGGATAACTATGGCCTGGATGACTGAGAATCTCCATAGACATTTAGCTATACACTTACTTATGTTGCGCATGATAAAACTTGATGAGACTCTGCAGAAAATCTGGCCCTTGCTTCATTTGGCATTCGTTGGCTTTCAGAAGATACTGGGCAAGAAAAAAGCAGATGAGAACAGCAAATTACAATCCAATGACAACAGCTTCTTCAAAATGTCAATACGTTGTTAGTAAAAGAGATACTGTGTGAGCCAACCTATCTGTTGTTCATTCACCATCTAGTTAGAAAATAGAACACAGAATAATAGGGAATGGAAAACACGGAAAGGTGGATTTTTACCTGGAGGTGGTTTAAGATTGCAAAGTTTTAGGTAACTAGGAAGATTTCCGAACAGTGGAATGTCGTGTAACAAAAATGACATCCATGGAAATTTCCTCACTACCTCCATGCTTACACAACCTTTAAACCACCATCAAAGCAAATTAAAAAGCAAATTTGAACATTAATGTTACTATCCCTTGGTGCCTGCAGCTTTCAGCAGAATGCTCAGCATGCAATGGATCAAAACTGCCATTCGGTCTTTCACAAGGCTGGGATCCTTTTTCCCATAGTACAATACATTCTCACAGACATGTATCCGTGGCAAAGAATCCATGTCCCATCTGGTCAGTTGAAGCATGCCAAGTCTTGTGAGAAACCAGAGCCATTTTAGAGTCAGACACAGCCCATTGTGCTTCCCCACCACCACTATCACAACTCCCTTCCCTCTTGAGAATGCAACCAAATGTTTCAGCTGGGGGAGATTTCACAGGGACACAATGAAAAAGCATTCAGCAAAGCTTCTGCCAGATGCCCCCAAATGTTGCAATGGGTGTCTTACAGAAAACCTGACAAGCAAGACTCAGTAACATCCCACAGGGGGAGGTGTTGGGTTTTGAAAACACTTCAGAGTGTTTTCTGTACAGCAGAGCTTTACAAGCTAAGACAGCAACAATATTTATGTCTTTCCCTGTCTTCCTGCCAACAGTGTGACTAAATAAGAGTCCAGAGAATTGGAGATTCAGAAATATTGGAGCCAGGATAAGCCAAGCAAAAGGCTAAGGGAAGGAAGGTGTGTTTGGGAAACTGACTTATTAGCATGGACATTCAATAGCTCTCATCTGCATTCTACTGTAGCACTTAACTGGAGGAAGGCCACTACAGTATAATTTTGTTTAAACTTAAACATAATACGTGACTGAGTTCTTGAGGATTTAAAGCTGGGTGTATACGTGCATGCATACAATTTCTCTGATTTGCAAAAGCAATCAATGACCAGGCCAGCTTACCCATATTGCCCCAAATATGGCTTATTTTATTACTTATATATTACTATTGACATTAATGCTAAGCAGAGAATTTTCTCTGCATTTCTTTGAATCAGCTGGCCAGTGGGCCACATGCAGCCCTGGACAGCTAGTAATGCGGCCCCACAAGATCGTAAACATTTAACATTACGATGTGATTTATATACATGAACTATATATTTCATAAGTGGCCCAAGACAATTCCTCTTCAGTCAATGCAACCCAGATTGGGCCCCCATGCTTCACACAGTTCTCACTTTTCTGGATTGAAATAAATTCGCTTGCACCCTCTCATTCTCAGGAGTAGAGAAATATAAAATGTGGCCTGGTGTTCTTGCCCTTATTTAATAAAGAGGTGTGTACAAAGTCCTGCTGCTCATTGTAATATCCCTGTCTCTGGTGTTCTGTGATCAATTTGGCTTCCGAATGAAGGCAAATATACCGGTATATGTCCCTGGATAATGTTGCAGGATCCAATCTGGGTCGGTTACCAGGACCTCAGAGGTTTAGTCTTCTGAGTTTTTGAATTTGTGCTGGAGCCCATCCTGGGGGAACTTCTCTCTTACCAGAATGTGTGCTTAGGGCTATTCTTATTCTTATTCAGTACGAAGTCCGAAAGCTTGGAAGACTAAACCTCCGCTCCCGTGACACCGAGATTGGATCCTGCAATTTGGCTTCCAAACATAAGAATTCAATCTCAAGGGCACACATCACGAAGGAACTCCATGGAGCTGCTTCCTTATTGGTGCTATATAGGTAGTCCTTGACTTATGACGGGTAGCTTAGTGACTGTTCAAAGTTACAAGGGACCCAGAAAAAGGTACTTACGACACAATTTCAAAGTTCTGCCACTCCTCCTCCACAGTCATGTGATGACATTTTGAATCCTCAACAATAGGAGGGGCATTTATATACCGCTATATTTTATTTATTTGCCCATTAGCGGTATCATGTGGTCACTTGACCTCAGTTTATTATGGTTTCAGGCAAAAAAAAAAAAAGCCCATTGCAGATAATGGCTCAGTTAAACACAGCATTTGCTTAACAACCATTGTGATTCACTTAACAACTGCCCTCCCAAAAATATGGTCAATCATGTGATGACCAGCTTAATGACTGGCACTATTTAATGACCATAATTCCAGGCTCAGTTATGGTCATAAGATGAGGCCTGCCTGTAGTTTTTATAAAGGCAAAATTGGAGAAAATAGAAAAAAATAAATTCAGAGAGATTTCCCAATTTGAAGGAGTATTTCAAAAGGTTGTTGGCACCCACCTTTAGCATATATCATGGTATATGATTCTTTGTGTGTGTGTGTGTGTGTTCGTTGTTGACTCCTGACAAGTGCGTTTCTTAAGAAAAGCAACTGCTTTTTTGCAACTCCCAGTGACTGCTTTTTGCAAGATTTTCAGAAGTGGTTTACCACTGTCTCCTTTCCAGGGTTGTAAGAGCATGATTGACCTAAAGTCTCTCAGCTAGCATCATGCCTAAAACAGTCTAGAACTCAAGGTTTCTAGTTTGATATCTTAATCTCTACATCCAACTGGCTCTCTACCAAATGATGGTTCTACCATCATTTTCACTTTTTTCTTCCAGACTCTCACAACAATCCTGTGAAGAAAGATCAAGCTGAGAAGGAACAACTGCTCCAAAATCATCCAGTTACCTTCTTGGCTGAGTAAGGATATGAACCTGCCCTTTATACTCTAGGCCAGAGGTCCCCAACCCCCACTCCGTGGACTGGCACCGGTCCATGGCATGCCAAAACCGGTCCGTGCAAACAAGAGAAGCCCCATCCACAGGATGCAGGCAGCATGTGAAAGCAGGCCCCCTCTGGTCCATGGAAAACTTTTTCTCACAGAACCAGTCCCTGGTGTCCCAAAGGTTGGAGGCCACTGCTCTAGGCCACTGTTTCATAACCTTGGCAACTTTAAGATGTATGGACTTCAACTCCCAGAATTCCTTAGCCAGGTTATGGAGTCCATACATCATAAAGTTGCCAAGATTGGGAAACATTGCTCCAGGCCAACCCTTTGTAATAGCAAGAGGAAATCTGGATTTTCCCACTGCCTCTTAAGATGACGACTCCTTTCCTGATTCTTGATTGTAGGCAAACCACAATTCATAATGTGCTTTATTTGGTTTTCGCTTAGGGCACTGAATGCAATACATATTGAAGAATTCAATGATCTGTGGCTAACTGTTAACCAAACTGAGTTTTACCTTTATCACCAAGGCTAAAAAGCACACAGCTGAGCCAGATCACTCAACGCAACATAATACTTGTTCCTAGTTCCTCTTGAAACAGGATGTCATAGACATTGAGGAAAGCCAGGCCAGGAAGGAAGGGTGCAAAAAGTACACAATAATGCGCAACATGGGCCAACCAATGGCATGGCTTAACCTACCACTGCTTCCTACATTTAGAATGCTTCCTACAGTTAGAATGCAGTATTGCAGGCTAACTTACTGCCCACTGCCAGGAGTTCGTCCTTGACTGGCTCAGGGTTGACTCAGCCTTCCATCCTTCCAAGGTCGGTAAAATGAGGACCCAGATTATTGGGGGGCAATATGCTGACTCTGTGAACTGCTTAGAGAGGGCTGTAAAGCACTGTGAGGTAGTATATAAGTCTAAGTGCAATTCCTAGTGCTACTTTTATCTGCTATATTATTATAATCATGGGGACTGCCAAGCAGCAATCTAGTCTTCTTTTACTTTACGGTAAGACTTTTTACTCATTTTTATTCAGCTGCCCAGAGTCACCTTGTAGGGGAGAGGGTAGCATAAAAATGTAATAAACAAACAAACAAACAAATGTAGTCCTCGACCTACGACCACAATTGAGCCCAAAATTTCTGTTGCTAAGCAAAACATTTCTTAAGTGAATTTTGTCCCATTTTATGACCTTTCTGCCACAGTTGTTAAGCGAATCACTGCAGTGGATCAATTAGTAACAGGGTTGTTAAGTGAATCTGGCTTCCCCACTAACTTTGCTTGTAAGAAGATCACAAAACATCATAAATATGAGTCAGTTGCTGCTGTTGCAACTTTGAACGGTCACTAAATGAATTGTTGTAATTTTAGGACTACCTGTAAGTAAATACAGTTACCTTCCTTGTTTAAAGAGCTAACCCTAAACCTGGCTTTAAAGCAGGTGTGTCCAACCTGTAACCCACAAGATAATAAAAATATCTTTAAAAGGAAGCTTGCTATCTAAATACATTAACTATATTATGTGCTTCATATGCCGCCCAAGACAACAATGTCTTTTCACTCAATGTGGCCCAAGCAAGCCAAAAGGTTGGACAAAGCTTCAGTTGAACAGTAGGTGGCAGCACTCAACCAATCGTATCTCAACTAAGCAAGTCAGGCCCTGATCTAGGTGACAGTCATTCAAAGAAAGTCAGGTTTGCAGACTAGACCAAGTTTAGAAAAATGTGCAAAAAAAGGCAATGATAAACCTTGTCTCTATTATTGCCAAGAAATAGGTGTCCATAAAGTTATTAAGTTAAGAAGATTTTACCTTATTTTTTTCCAACCTACCATCAATCTCAGATGCTCTGGAACGACAGATCCTAGAATCCAAAACCAATGTACCCGATGACTGGGAATATGGGGAAATATAGTTCTAACCCATTTAGTATATGCAACATGAAAGAAGGCTGATATACACCCTTCTCATCTATGGCTGGATTCCATTAGAGTTCATGTATGACTTCCACTGGGGTGCCTCCCCACTGCAAAATCCAGCTGCCTTGGCACTCATCTAAGTCCTTTACATGAGTTGGCCAGATCTAATCATTTGGGAGAGAGAGAGCCAGTTCAGTGTAGTGGTTAAGGCATCAGGCTAGAAACTAGGAGCTTATGAGTTCTAGCCCCATCATGGGCATGAAGTCAGCTGAGGGACCTTAGGCCAATCCCTTTCTCTCAGCCCTAGAAAGGAGGCCATGGCAAACCACTTCTGAAAAAAACTTCCCAAGAAAATTGCAGGGAGGTGTCCAGGCAATCTCCGAGAATTAAATGTGATTGAACAGGAGAAAAAAAAATCAATTGGGGACTGGTATATTTGGGGAACCAGACCTTTTTGCAAACATGTGTAGGCTGGCAATTTTGGAGATGGTTGCCTAGTCAGATCTGAAGGGATAAATGGCTGGGAAAGGCTGATGACATGAACGAAACAATCCAAGATTGAACTACGGTAATTCCTCTGGAGGAATTAGCCCTATGAGATAGATCACTCAGCACACAGCCTTCCCAGATTTGCTGAGCTACAACTTCCAGGTGCTGATGTACTAGATTAGTGAAAGGCTATTCCCAGAGAGAGGAACAAATGCCAGACTCCAAGAGAGATGCTGATCTCCTTTGAGTTCCCCTATCTGTTCTGCTAGTTGCAAGTGAATCCTTGAGTGCTTCCATGTGCTGTTATTTATTTAACAGTGAAGCTATTCAAAGAGATGACTCACACTCTGGCCCAGCCCCAATCCTTCCACAGAACCCAGAAGAAGGAAAACACACACACACACACACACACACACACACACACAAATGGAAATCACCACCCGCCTGGCATCACAAAACTCTTTAACCCTATCTGGAACGCCCAACTCCTGCAATGCTTCCCTAGCAGCCATAACTCAGCCATTCTCCTCTTTTACTTCTATACAAAGTTGGATCCCTTACATTGGCAGACTACGTACCTCTTTAAAGCCCAAACATCCATTAAATCTGTATCAGGCAAACAGTACTGCTATGAGAATTGGGGTGGACAGGAGCTGGGGCGAGTAACAGCAGCTCACCCCATCGTGCGGCACTTGGGTCTCAAACCTGGGCTGCCAGCTTTCCAGCTGACCAGCTCAGGATCTTTAACCACTGAGCCATCAAGCCCCCAGTTTGCTTTGATAATCATGTTAATAAGCTCTTCTCACATGAAGGACTACTACTAAACATATCCCACTCATAAATTATGCTTTCTAAAATCAGGGAGCACCTTCAGAATTGTGCGAAACCTGTATAGGAGGCACTTCCCCCCATGGTCGCTAAAACCACCATTTTGTGCTTTCCACAATGCATCAGAGCCATGCTAAATTAACGGCATTCTGGGAAATGGAAATTAGCCACTTCCCACAGCAAGACATTCTGGAAACTTCCCACAGGGTGGTAGGTTTGAATGTGGCAGATGTTGATGTGGGCATATCAGAAGCCTACATTAAAGAGAAGGTCCTTTCAGCTGGAAAGCATGCTTGTTGTCTTCAGAGACTGTGAGATCTTTCGGCATTGACTATGTCATTCTTTTGAAAGCATGTCCGTTGGTTGTCAATAGGGAGGGCAAAATGTTTTGAATTCCAAACACCCTACTTGGAGCACCAATCACTCTGTTTCATCTTAAAAAGCCTGAGTGCAAAATAGGGTGTTTTAATTATTCTGGAGGACTTTTAAGCTGAATTTATAGCATTTTGAACTTGAAACTCTTCTAAAACTATCAAAACAGTCTTTTTCAGGCTTGAAATCAGGTATTTCTGCCTCAAAGAGAGGTGTTTTTTTCCCCAATTCAGATCCCTTCTTATTAAAAGGAGACAGCAAAAATTCTCTCACATTTTCTTTGACAGTTTTCATAAATTAAGTGGAGAATTCTTAAAAGCTGTTTGCATTCAGTTCTAGTTTTAAGTGTCTACATAACCCTAGTACAATTATTTTTCTTCTTCTTCACCCATTAACTAATGTATAGCTTTTACTGCTTTAAGTATTTCAAATCACTTTCCAACTTGCTTTAGAGAACTGGGGCATATTAAAAATAAAAGATATAGTAGTTTAGATTTCCCCTTTTTCCTTTCTTCTGTTGTTTCTCTGTGACAGCCCCTCAAGTACTGGAAGACTGCTATCAAATCACCTCTAGTCCTTCTCTTTGTTAGAGTAGACATATCTATCGTGTTTCCTCGAAAATAAGACCCACCTGGAAAATAAGCCCTGGCATGATTTTTCAGGATGCTCGTAATATAAGCCCCACCCCCAAAAGTTAAGATCGCATTTAGTACTGAATTTCCCTGAAAATAAGATCTAACCGGAAAATAAGCCCTCATGTGTCTTCTGGAGCAAAAATTAATATAAGACCCGTTCTTATTTTCAGGGAAACATGGTAGTTCCCTCAATCATTCATCATATGGTTTAGCCTCTGGACCCTTAATCTCTGCACTCTTTCTAGAGTCTCAACATCATTTTCATTCATATCGTGGTGACATTGAGTCTGATTCTCTCACAATATGAAATTCAGGGGCTGCACATGTACTCTGGGACGTGTATTCCTGCCGCAATGAACGCTGTAGTGCAGTGTTTTTCAACCTTGGCAAATTTAAGATGTGTGAACTTCAACTCCCAGAATTCCAGAGCCAGCATGCTGCTACAAGTACAGATAATCCTCGACTTACAACAGTTCATTTAGTGACCGATCAAAATTACAATGGCATTGAAAAAAGTGACGTATGACCGTTTTTCACATTTATGGCCATTGCAGCATGACCATGGTCCCTTGATCAAAATGCAGCCTCTTGGCAACTGACTCGTATTTATGACGGCTGCAGTGTCCTGAGTTCATGTGATCCCCTTTTGTGACCTTCTGACAGACAAAGTCTGGGGAAACCAGATTCACTTAACAACCATGTTACTAACTTAACAACTGCAGTGATTCACTTAACAACTGTGGCAAGAGAGGTCATAAAATGGGGCAAAATTCACTTAATGTTTCGCTTAGCAACATAGATTTTGGGCTCAATTGTGGTTGTAAGTCGAGGGCAATCTGTAGTCCTCAGCTTACAACCACAATTGCGAATGGATTTCTGGTTTAAGTCATTACAGTCCAATCCAGTACATTACGTACATCAAAACACATGATCGAATTTGGTTTTTTGACAGTTTTTACAGCAATCGTTAAGCAAATCACTCTGTCCATAATGTGAACCCTTTGTAAATGGACATTTTCTGCTGGAAACTAGCAAAAAAATATTGCAAATCATGGTCATATGATTGTGGGACACTGCAACCAGTCATAAGGGTGAGTCACTTGCCAAGCAACTGAAATACAGCCAGTTGTCAAGATTCTTTAATCCCCAATTCCTGGAGGTAAAACATATTGGAAAAAGAGCACACGAATCTTGCTTCCTTCATCATGTTCTGCAGCCAAGGAGTTTGGCTTGCTTATAGCCAAAAACTGTGATCAAATATATAAATATAACAAGTCTCTTTTCACAATAACTGCACCTATTTTGCGTGCAATAGCTCAGGCAGCAAGCTGAACAAGTCTCAACGCATAGACCCAAGCAAGGTTTTGTAAACCACCAGGAAGTAGTTTTAATGTGCACAATATACAAAACACTCAGCCTATTGCAACACACACAGACACACACACACACACAGAGGCTCCTTGGCCTATATCAAAGCCATTTTTTGGCAATAGTACAGATCAGGTGCTCCCCGTAAGTACACACAAGTCATCTTGCTCTGCAAAGCAAACAGGATTTGTAGACTGCAACGGGGAAAGTCATGCCACAACGAAAAAAAGGAATAACTCAAGCAGTGTTGGCTGTAAGATCCAGGAAGAGTCTCAGTCCCCTAAATATTGGATTCAGCTATTCAATCAAACGAGCTAATACACTTTTGGGAAACTGTGATTTCATGCAACGGATTGGGAGAATGCCAGGAGCAAGCATGAAGGGTATGCACAGCAATCTGAAAATGTTTCCAGCTGTTTGGATTCTATCCAACCAAGAAGGCCAATTTTCCATTAGCCTGATTTCATCTCCATCCTATACCAAATAACAGAATTGGAAGGGACCTTGTAGGTCATGTAGTTCAACCTCCCCCCCTTTTCATCCTGCTGATTTTTGTTTCTTGGACTCCTCCTTTAGATTCTTTTAGATTTGTTTGTTTGTTAAGATTTTTGTTTTGTATTTTTTAGCTTTTTATGCAATTTTACCTTTGTATATTTATGTTTTTAAATTACTTGTACCTGACCCTCCTTGTGCTGCTTTCTGTAATAAAGATAGATTTTAATCATATGACCATGAGGATGCTGCAACAGTCTTAAGTGCAAGAATTGCTCGTAAGTCACTTTTTCACTGGGGTTGTAACTTCGAATGGACACTAAACGAATGGTTGCAAGTTGAGGATTCACCTACACTCCAACCCTGCTGAAGTTATATCAGCATTCAAGGCAAAAATAGAAACAGCAATATAGCACATAGACTGATATACTGCTCCATACTTCTTTAAAGCCCTCTCTAAGCAGTTTACCAAGTCAGCCCCCAACAATCTGGGTCCTCATTTTTACCTTGAGCTGGTCAGAATTGAACTGCTGGCAGTCAGCAGAATAAGAATAAAAAGAATAGAAGCTGGAAGGGATCTTGGAGGTCTTCTAGTCCAGCCCCCTGCTCAAGCAGGAGAACCTATACCATCTCAGACAGGTGATTGTCCAGTCTCTTCTTAAAAATTTCCAGTGATTCTAACCACCATTCTAACCACTGCAACACCATAGCTCTTAGAATACTAGAGTTTCTCTAGTCATCTCTGGAAGTAAAACTAAAATAACTAATTAATTGCACAGTGACTCTTTCATGACCAAAATCCGCCACTTGAGGTAGCCAATCCCCTCTGCCTCACAGTAGGGCCAGCCTTGTCTGCTCTGCTCCAAGTGGAACTCCTGACTTCTGGATGTGGCTGCCACACACAATGGGAGGAAATTCAGGCTAATGAAAAATTTCTTCCCACAGCTAACAGCTCAGCTGTTATGTGTGAAAAAAAAATCACTACAGGGTCACCAAAGTGTTAAACAAGTTCGTTGATGACTGTAAGCGTGCAGAGGGGTTGCTTATTCCAATGCAACAAAGTTATTTGCTGGGCCAAAAGTTTCCTTCCCCACCTTAGAGAGAAATTAAGGCACAGCTTAGAAGAAGCCATTTCTTACCTCGCACATCTGCAGCTGGAAAGTGCGGCGTTCCTTCTGCAGGTCCTCCGTGATTTCCGTGGCTGAAGGTTCAGTCTGGATGACTCCAGATATCTTGGCTCGCTCCTTCTCCTTCTCCAGCTTTGCTCTAAGGTAACAGAGAATCCCAGCGGCAACATGATGGACAGATTCGGAATAATTTGTGAGGTACGAACGGTGTGCAGGGAATTCTACAGGTTGATGTTGCTGCAATCTGTCTGTACCCGTGGTCATATTTTAATACAGGTAGGTCTAGGGTGCACCGTGATCTACTTGGCTCAGTCCAGGACACGAGACACACTGGCAACTGCCGCTAACCAGCTTTTCAGAATGGAGGTTTTTCCTCAAGCTGAGGCATTTTGCAACAATTACCTGCATTCTTCTGTTGAGCTCTATAACTCAAAGAAGATTCCAGCTTTTTATAGGTAGTCCTTGACTTGCAACCACAATTAGGACCAGAATTTCCATTGCTAAGCAAGGGGGTTGTTAAAACAAGTCACAGTCAGTTTTATGATCATTTTTGCGATGATTGTTAAGAGAATCGTGCAGTTGTTAAGTGAATCCAGCTTCCCCATTGACTTTGTTCATCAGAAGCCGGCTGGGAAAGTCATAAATGGTGATCACATGACCCCAGGATGCTGCAACCATCACAAATACATGCCTGAATTTTGATCACGTGGCCGTGGAGATGCTGCGACACATGTAAATGTGAGGACCGGTTGCAAGTCACTTTTTCAATGTTGTTGTAATTTCAAAAGGTCACTAAATAAATGGTTGCAAGTCTAGGACTACCTGTACGCTTAAAGAGTCAATTTCATCAGGAACCTAGGAAGCTGCTCATACCAAGCCAGACCTTCCACCCATATTGTCCACACTGAGTTGCAGTATATATATTTACGCAGATATTTTTCCCAGCTCATTTTGAAGATCCCATGTTCAGCATGCAAATGCTACCTTCAATTTCGGCTATGCACTGATTTGGGTTCAAAAAGAAAAAGCTGGTTAGCTGACTGCCCTTTTGTGGGCATTCTCCTAGACCAGGGGTCTCCAAACTTGACAACTTTAAGACTTGTGGACTTCAACTCCCAGAATTTTTGAAAACCCCTAGACCATTCAACCACTCCTGGCAGCAGTTGCCTCTTTCCTGAGGATTGCATGGCTGTCTTCCAGAATTGTAGTGCCATCCTGAGAAAATATGTGGCATTTGTTAGGCACAGAGGTACAACTTCTTAATCAAAGTGTGTCTCCAGGAATTGCCCTGCAGTTGCAAAAGACAACGTTGCAATCTCAGAAAAAGAAGCGGCTGCTTTAAGAAGTGATTGACAGGTAGGTGATCTCCAAATGTTCGTCAAAGCACTTTTTGCTTTTGGGATCCATAGCCCTTTACCACTACAGCCAGAAAGATACCGGATAGCCCAGAGGCACATTATAAAGCAGGGGTCGCCAACCTTGGCAGCTTTAAGACTTGTGGACTTCAACTCCCAGAATTCTGGGAGTTGAAGTCCACAAGTCTTAAAGTTGCCAAGGTTGGCGACCTCTGTTATAAAGGACACTCTCGTTGGCTGGTTGACCCAAATCTCACAACCTCCCTTATGGCTTGTCCACAACAAAACACTTTTGTTTAGGAGAAGATGGAGGAAGAAGCCCACTCCTGCCAGAGGCAACAGGGGTTGGTTACTCACACTTTGGTCTCGTAATCTTTCCAAGCCTTTTCAATTTGCTTCTTGGAATCCTGCCCAGGGAAAGAGAAGAAAGGAGAAGGAATCAGCAAGCGAGTCACTGGAGGGTAAGAACACGAACACACAAGCACCCCTATCACTGGGCAAAGTTCCTCCCGCCCCCAAAACCTGCAAACACATACTGTTTCCCTGCATTGAGGGCCAATATTCGAACCATCTCCATGGGGACTGGAGGCTGGAAATCTGGGTTTCTCAGGCATCTTCATAGCAATAGTGTTTCAGGCTTATATACTGTTCCCTAGCGCTGTACAGCACTCTGTGGGCGGTTTATAAAATAGAAGCATTGTTTGCAGATTGCCCCCAACAATCTGGGTCCTCATTTTATTGACCTCGGAAGGATGGAAGGCTGAGTCAACCTTAAGCCCCGTCAGGATCGAACTTCAGAATTTGCCTGCAATACTGCATTTTAACCACTGCGCCACCAGGGCATTTTCATCATTTTAGTAACCCACTCCTGTTGGCCCATGGAGCAGATAGCTTTAGCAGCCCTATAGCCAGGTGTTTGTCTGAAGAAGTGAGATGTTGGGGATAGAAGAAATATGAATTGGAAAAGTCAAATAAAGTAAAAAAATCCATTTAAAAAAATAGAAGTTTAAAAAGAAAAAGGAAGCTCTTGTGCAACATTCTAGCATCAGTGCTTGTTGCATTCCTCAGAACACCAAATAAAAAATAAAATAAATAAATACAAATAAAATAATAAAATAAAATAAAATAAAATAAAATAAAATAATAAAATAATAAAATAATAAAATAATAAAATAATAAAATAATAAATAAAAAATAAAATAAAATAAAATAAAATAAAATAAAATAAAATAAAATAAAATAAAATAAAATAAAATATAAAATAAAATAAAAATGATGATGATGATGATGATGATGATGATGATGATGATGATGATGATGATGATGATGATGATGTTGGAAGGGAAGTCTTCTAGTCCAACCCCCTGCTCAGGCAGGAAACCCTATACCATTTCAGACAAATGGCTGTTCAATCTCTTCTTAAAAACTTCCAGTGTTGGAGCAGTCACAGCTTCTGGAGGCAGGTGGTTCCACTGGTTAATTGTTCTGTCAGGAAGTTTCTCCTTAGTTCTAGGTTGCTTCTCTCCTTGGTTAGTTTCCATCCGTTGCTTCTTGTCCTGCCTTCAGGTGCTTTGGTGAATAGTTTGACTCCCTCTTCTTTGTGGCAGCCCCTGAGATATTGGAACACTGCTATCATGTCCCCCCTCGTCCTTCTCTTCATTAAACTAGACATACCCAATTGAGATTATCCTCAACTAGGCGTTCCTCTGGAAGCAACTTGCATGTTTTTCTTTACTGCGTTTTTCCCCCAATATTTAATCACCATAGCATTTATCCTAATTTTTAACTGCAGGAATTTTTCAGGTCAAGTATGGATAGGAATAAAAAAAAGAGCTGATCACAGAAAGGGCCAAAGTCAACATTAAATATGAGGTGCTTCTTTTGTTTGTTTCATTTGTGGTGAGGTGGGATAATTTCTTTCTGGTTCTCAGCAACTTTTGCACAATCTCAGAAAGAGATGTGACTGCTTTAATGAGTCATACACAGCTGCTACAGTCACAGCCCCAGGTCTCAAAACACCTCTTTCTCAGTCAAATCTTTTAAAGCATTGCACAGCACTAATGCATAATGTGTTATTTAACTGGAGTGCAACTTCTGAATATGAAGCTACATCTCTCTAACTTTCTTGGCAGGCAGATGGAAGGCATTTAGTTTGGTCTCCCATCCAAGTAGTAACCAGGTTCATCCCTGCTTAGCTTTTGCAAGACCAGCCAGGGTCAGCTAGATCATTCAACAACCGAGCTGACAGGTTAGAAAATATTTCCAAGGAAAAAGATCAGTCAGCTATAAGGTTTATCAGATGACCTTTGGTGGATCAGGCTCATGGCCCATCTAGTATAGCATTCTGTGTCTCACCTACAGTGGGATTATTATTATTATTCTATCCACAATAATGCGAAATCACAACTGCCGGTTCTTTAGCTGATGTTGACCTCCATATACATTGAGTTCTTCTCAAGGATCTAGGTTGTCACGCTGTATTGGTGCAGTGCACGTGCGGATCCAAACAGTGTGGCCTTTTGTAACTGACAGAGGGAAATATTGTCAGTGCACAGATTTTCTAAGTACTATTCAAGATTTTTTTGCCATCAGGCTGTTTATGCCTAGAGCAGGATTAGAACTCACAGTCTCCCAGTTTCCAGCCTGAATCCTTACCCATTACACCAAACTGGCTGTCACAGTGGGGAATAGGATACATTTATTTATTATTACGTTTGACTGATGTAATAGATAAATTACATTACATTATATAAATTATTTTAACTTTAGATTGAATTTAGATTTGGATTTGGAGTAAGATTAACATTAGGATTACCATATTATTAGATTACTACTAGATTTGTATTCCCAGCAATTAGAGAATCAAATTAGAGAATCAAAGAAGAAAAGAACAAAGCAACCAGTGCTGTCTTCAGGGTACAGATAGTCAAGGAAGTCAAACAGAACAGTGTTCCCAAAGCTCTTTATCTCTTTTACATGCTTTGCACATACATTACAGAGTTTCAATCACACTCTCGCAGCCATTTATTGGACAGTTTTGGCTACACTGACTGAAGGCTCTCCTGGAAACAACCTTACCCACCCCATGCACTTCAAAATCTAAGGCTCTCCAAAATAATTCCGTTTTTAATTATGCACGAAAAACCAACAGTGTAGGAGGCAATCAAATCTCCAGGGTGAAGCCATTCTACAACCCAGGCACACCAGGAAGAAGACAAGGCCGGTCGACTTCCACCCCTTTCGCCTCGCCAAAGTGGGGAACTGCTAGCACATTTTCTCAGGACATACAAACCAGGCAGGTTGAAACTGGCTAGAGCATTTGAAAAGCTCATAAATCTGGTTTAGAAAAGAGAATGAGAGACAGACAGAGAGAAAGACAGACAGAGCCCTTCCACTGTCATTTCCCAGAGTTCAGCATTAAAGCAAGGTGCCCTTGACTCACTAGTTAGCAAAAGGGTAAAGATTTCCCTGTCCAGTTGTATCCAACTTTAGGGCGCGCAGTGCACATCTCCGTTTCTTGGCCGAGGGAATCAGCATTGTCCAAAGACATTTTCAGTGGTCATGTGGCCAGCATGGCTATATGCCAAAGGCACATTGAACGCTGTCACTTTCCCACTGAAGTGGTACCTATTAATCTACTCTCATTTGTGTGCTTTCAAACGGCTAGGTAGGCAGGAACTGGGGCAAGCAAAGGGAGCTCATTGCGCAGAGTTTGGATCTCGAACCTGGGCTGTCAGCTCTCCAGCTGACAAGCTCAACATCTTTCACTGCTGAGCCATTACACCCCACTAGTTGACAAGCAAGTTTTAATGCCAGCAGCCATCATATCTTGATACTTCATGAATCTACCCACTCTCCTTTTAAAACCCAACAGGCTGCCTTTATCACAACAGACAGCAGTGAATTCTGCAATTTAATTATGAACTGAGTAAAAAGTACTTCCTTTAGTGGTCGCGGGTCTCTCTGACATCTGCCAACAGACTACTGGAAAAGAGGTGATCAGCCGAACACATTCGGAGCCAATACCCGCTCTTAAGTACTGTAGTGAGGTAAGCAGCCTTTTTAGATCTACTATTCCCCACCCAACCTGCTTTGCTTAACCCATTGTGATCTGTTAAGTCTCACTGGTTGGCAGCCCCCTAAACAAAACCCACAGCGCTACTAAAGAATGGGTTCCTTAGATACAGCACACAGGGAACTATTTGATGTAAAGAAATGGCCTGTAGCAATGGGAAAAAATCTTTCCCTCCGCCAGAAAATAAACACCACAGAAGGGCCCGCAAAGAAAACAGAAAACTGAGTGAGCCTGTTTTACAGAACAAAGCTGTTTTTCCTGTTTAGCCAGTTTACAATGGATTAGGCATCAGAGGAGAAAGCAGAGAAATACAAAAAGAAAAGGAAAAACCAGGAACATTTGTACTTGGTTTTTAACTGTGTGCACACAGCCATAGTTCAAGCCCTAAAGAATCATGGTTCTGTAGATAGAGCAACTGTGTTATGCAACTGCAGAAGCTTGAAATGAAATGAAATGAAATGAAAAAAGCAAGTTACCAGTTGCCCAATATGAGATAATTCTGAGAGTCTGGAAAATCTCAGAATGGAATGGGAAGTTAACAAAAGCGAGTAGAGCAAAATTAGCATTTTCTATTACCCTGAAATAAGCCTCTATTCTTGGTCTATCTTATGTTGCAAGAGGTGTTGTAAGCATTTTTACTAGCAGGAAAAAAACAACAATCTTTCCACAAATAAACATACAGAGCAATCATGCAAATGGGTTGAGAAATTTATATCAGTTCCTACAAAGGTGCCACTTTCTAAATCAGAAGTCATACATCCATTCAATCCAAATTCCGGTTAAAGAAATAAACTTGCAGTCTGCTGATATTTCCAAAGCTGCAGTATGGAATGAGGTAGCTAAAAATAAACATTTTCCACAGTTACTATGGCCACTTGCAACCTGCTTCTGAATATAAATACATAGATCAAAACATAAATAAATAATCATGCATATAGGCAAGTCCCACAGAGTTTAACATAGTTTGATTCCCCCACAGAATTGCAGAAGACAGCAAGCCTTACTAAACATGATATGATAGTTTTGTGCAGTTCAGCTCAATGGACACTGTCAGGATAATGATTTAAAAGCTAAACAGCTTATGTAATGATGTAATGTAACATAAGGTGGATGTTGCAATAATAGGAATGACTCAGCAGGGTCTGTGTCTGTGCCTTTAAGAGTCTGAGTATAAAAGGGAAGGCTTCGCTGGAGTCTTTCTCTCTTGTAGTTTCCTCCTGTAATTGCTGTATATTGGAGTTTGCTGTTTCACCATGAAAAGTGGACATAGATCATTTTTTTCAATGCTGTTGTAACTTTGAATGGTCACCAAATGAACTGCTGTAAGTCAAGGACTCCCTGTGATGTTTTCTCCCATGGTGACTCACTGTAACCTCAGTTCATGACGAAACACAAGAAGGGTTGAGCATCTTGGGAGGATGTTGGGGAAGGAATCAAAAAAAGCCAAAATGGTGTCCACAACTGCATGACCGGAGCCCCACCCTTTTTTATATGTGTATGCACATAAGAGGAATAGGACTTTGATAATGCAATTGCAGTCATCACCTTGATTTTTTTTTTGACAATCTCCCAACACACACACACATACACAAAAGCTACTAGGTAGTAGTGCATTAAGCCAACCATCTTTGATCCAAGATACCTCAAAAATATGCCATTTAGCATAGCAATAGCATTTAGGCTTATATACCACCCCATAGCAAAGCACTCTCTGGGCAGAGACAGCACATTGCCCCCCCCCCAACAATCTGGGTCCTCCATTTTATGGATCTCGGAAGGATGGAAGGCTGAGTCAACCTTGGGCCCCAAATCAGGATCGAACTCCAAGCTGTGGGCAAAGTTTGCCTGCAATACTGCATTCTAACCACTGCACCACCAGTTCTCTCTCAAATATATGTCTGCCCACCCCAATTCCCAGCCTGCATTTCTCCATGTAAATCAGAGGTCCTCAACCTTTTGGGCACCAGGGACAGTTCTGTGAAGAAAAGTTTTTCCATGGGTGCAGATGGGGCTTTGCTTGTTTGTGCGGACCAGTTGCTAGCATGCTGCAGCCCGGTACTGATACATGGACCGGGGATTGGGGACCCCTGATTTTAATGATTCCCAATTCCTTAAGAAAAACAAACAAACCTACCACCCGGGTGTCCTTCAGCTGCCCTTTCAAAAGATTGTCCAGAGGAAAGGAGACTATATTGTTCAGATTCTGCACCTGGAAAAGACAAAAGAGGAGACTCACACACCTCCAAACAAAGAAAAAGCAATCTTGAATTATCATCAAATCTGCCCAGGCACATTGGTATTTGTTATGTCCAGTTTGCAAATGGCTGAAAATAATCCTAGTTGGTAGAAAAAAAATTACTGTACATTCAAAATGGCATTAAAAGCTATAGCCAGAAGAGCAGCAAAGAAAACTCCATGTAGCCCTTCTCAACTGCTTTGTATTTAAAATCATATCAATGAAATAAAGTATATTACTGGTAGACTTCAATTTGCAACCATTCATTTAGTGACAGTCCTCACACTTATAACCATTGCAGCATCTCAAGATTTGTGCAATCATGATCTGGGTTCCTATATTGCAGCGTCCTGGGGGTGGGGGGTTGGTTTCACATAACTGTCATTTGCAACCTTCCTAGCTGCTTCTGACAAGCAAAGTCAATGGGGAAGCTGGCAGGGGATGTCCCAAATTGCTTCCATGTAATTTCTCATTTAATGACCACACCATTTAAAGAAAAACTTTCCAGTTCCAGTTGTGGTCATAACAAAGAAGAACTGAATAGATTTCACCAAAGCTTTTGTGAATTTTTATGTCCCAAGATGAGAGGTGGGCCATAAGCTATAGCAGCCTCCCTTTCCTCTACGGCTGGAGAGGCTTTTTCCTTGTTCCAGAATTTTCAGGACGGCCTCAGAAGAATGTTGGCAGTTGAATCCTGCCGCAAACCATCTTCCCTCTTTAGCCATGCAGGCAGTCAGCCCTTCCCCAAAGACCACATTCTAAAACTGGGGTGGAGATTCCCAAAGCTCCAAATCAAAAGATGCCAAAAGGCAGAGAAATCCATTCAATTCAGCCAGAAGTCTGAATAGCTGGGAGAGGAAACCACATTGCAGCATCCAAGTCTCCAGCTAACCTGCATGGGAAAGAAGGAATGGGTTTGGAACAGGAGAAGAATTGGACCGGAGGGGGGGGCAAAGCCACCGTCATCTGAGCCCAGATGGCTGCCCCCCCTTTTTTAAAAAAAAAATGCCACCCACAGGCTTGAAATAGACGGAAGCTGTGGGATAGTTTTGATCAGGTACAGATGTGCTAGAGATGCTGCTAGGAAAATCAAAGCCTCCACCTAAAACTGGCTTTTTCTATTGAGCAAGGAAAACATGCAACCTGGGTATCCAAGAGGCATCACCCATTTCATGAAAATGACACAAATGCTATAATGTGCACTGAGAGCTTATGCACCAGAGACAAATTCTTTGTGGGTCCGATCACACTTGGCCAATGTTCTATTCTATTCTAATGTGCACCCTGAGGCCACAACATACAGTCCCCAACTTATGACCACAATTTGGACCAGTCTTACTGATGCTAAGCAAGATAGTTGTTCAGTGTGTTGTGTCTGATTTTACAACCCTTTTCCCATGGTTGCTAAGTGAAGCACAATAATTGTTAAGTGAATGAGGCGGTCATTAAACAAATCCAGCTACGCCCATTGATTTTGCTTGTCAAAAGCCAGCAGGGAAGGTCTCAGATGGCAATCACATGACCCCAGGAAGGTGCAACCATCACAAATACATGCCAGTTGCCACGTATCTGAATCATGTGACCTGGAAATGCTGTGACGGTCATACGTGTGAAAAATGGTCATAAATCATTTTTTTCAGTAACTTGGAACAGTCACCGAAGGAATAAGTTGAGGACTGCCTGTACATGATATAGTTCAGGCTTCCAACCAGGAAGCTCCAGCAGCTTCATATTAACAACTAGATAGACAACAGCAGCCTTTCCTAACCTCATGGGCTGCAGATGTCCTTCAGATGGCATTTCCATCATCTTCTTCCAGAAAAGCCAACAATCCTGCTGGCTAAGGATACCCACATCCCTAGTTCTACCTTAAGGAGAAAAACTCCCCAACTCATGATGGAGGAGGTTAGTAGAGGACCTCTTCATGCCTAACCAAATTCATGTGTGTGGAAGAAGAACTTCCCACAACTTACAAGAATGACTGAATCATTCAAGATCAGTTAAAAAGATGTGGGAATCACCCTGAAGCAACCCCCTATTTTTGAAGCCAGCCATCACAGACTATAAACCATAATTAGGGCTTAGCATAGCAGGAAGATTCCAGGCATGGATGATTCTTCAACAAGTCATGCTTCAAACAAACCATGGCTGGTTTACACATCACGCTAAGTCAACATTTGGGTTTTCAAGAGAGGATCTGCAAAGGTAGCCATTAAAGGTGGCAAAGCATAACTAAATCCACCACCTAGCCATGGGGTTGGAAGGGATCATGGAGGTCTTCTGCTCCAAATCAGTAAGGATCTATTCCAGAAGCCAAAGTTAATCAAACCAAGGCTTACAGCATAGCATGAGACCCGTTCAAGTCTTCTTCCCAAAATATTGATGGGTGAGACATAGAGGTAGCAGAGAAGATGACCTCTCATATCTCTTCTAAGACTTTCAAAAACATATATGGTACTTTGTTACCTAGGGTCAGAGTTAGTCATTTAATTTGTCTGGTTGCTTAAAAAAGCTCAAGACATTCGTAGTCCCACGAATCTCTCTTTTCCTCTTTAAAATCCATTTATTCTTGGGCTACCAGGGAGCTGTGAACTTGGGTGATAGTGGTGCTAGATGTAGCTTTGTTGGAGGCCCCTTCTGCCTGCCTGCTCTCCTCTTCCATTATCACTTCCTTAGTGGCACCGATGGGCAGCAGGTATTGCATGAAAGCACCCGCCGGCAGTCAGCCAGTATTGCCTCAGCCACACACCGTTTGCAAAAGAAATAATTCGTTGAACTATGGGGCAAGCAGGAGAAGGTCTGTGAAGATTATCTGGGACACTACACATCCTCTTCACGGCCTTCTGGGAGGAGGAGGCTCCGTGGTATCCGAAGCAGAACATCCAGATTCAGCCAGAGTTTCATTCCATACAGCATTAAACTTGTGAATTCTCAAGCTTCCTCCTTCCGTTATGTATTCAAAATGGACAGTATTTAATATTTATTTGCTATGTATATGTAGGGGTGTGGGTCTATACATATGTTGTTCATAGTGTGTTTAGGTGTGCGTCATGTATGTGTTCACTTTGAGAGCGGGCAACTAAATTTCATTTTTTATGTGTGCCGTTGTACCCACAGTAAAAAAAAATTGACAATAAAGGTTATCTATCTAAGATGTGGAATAGGAAGAGAGCAGGCTCCGATCCCTGCCCAGTGCCCATGAAACTGGAAATGTGACATCAGTCTGGTCGTTTCAGACTATTACTTCTCTTAAAAAGATGTATGGTTGCTTTTTGCCTTGGATCAATTGTCCAGCAGGCCCTCATCTCTGATCTGGGGGGGTAGTGGGGGGGGCAGGATGGATTTCTGGATCGCAGGAATCCAGAAGGCGCTTTGCAGAGTGAGATTATTTATTTAATAAATAGGTTTAAATAAATAAAGCCAGAGCAAAGCTATCTCTTCTCCAATCTGCCTCTGTGGTGCTTGGCTGTGGGGAAGCATGCTCTCCACAAGCTCCCCCCACCCAGTTCCTTTAAGATCAACACGATTTGCTTCACTTGTTATCCCCCAAAGAAATTCCATTACATCAGCCTGTCCCAGCGGCTCAGCCAGTGGTATGTGGTATGTTGCACACCCTGTCAGTTAAAGAATTGTGGGGTCTAGGAGGAGAGCCTTCCCTCCCCCACCTTATGGTCTATTCTTCCCCCAGAGGTGAGGGAGACCCCACTCTCCTGTCCTTTCAAAAAGGAGTTCAGACAGGGCTCTGCAGCCTCGTGTCAGAAGCCCAGGGGAGCACACAGCCATAGGGCTGGTTAATTCCCTGAAAGCCCTCCCTTCACCTTTTAAATAATTTTAATCTCTTGCCTCTTCTTAAAAGTTTTTTTTTAAAAAAGCCTTTATATGCAGAAAGTCCTCAACTTACAACCACAAATGAGCCTGAAATTTCCATTGCTAAGCAAGATAGTCATTAAGTGAATTTTGCCCCATTTAACAACCCTTTTTTGCCAAGTGATTCATTGTTAAATGAATCAATTATTAGTTTAGTAACATGGTTGTAAAGTGAATCTGGCTTCCCCATTGACTTTGCTTGTCGGAAGATTGCAAAAGGGGATCACGTGACCCCGGGACACGGCAACCGTCATAAATTCCTACCGGTTGCCAAGCGTCCATTTTGATCACGTGACCACGGGGATGCTGCAACAGTCGTGTGAAAAGCGGTCATAAGTCCCTTTGTTCAGGGCTGTTGTAATTTTGAACACTCACTGAACAAATGATTGTAAATCAAGGACTATCTGTATACTGTTTTATATTTTAACATTTTATTGTATACCGCCCAGAATCCAACATTGTGGGAGTTGGGCAGTGCAGAAATATGAAAAATTAAAATCCAGATCAATGGCTGTTTCCCCAGCCATTGTATCCAGGTGTTTCCAGCAGCATGATGTTCCTATTTCCCACTACCACCCCAGCACCCAGTCCTGATTTTGAGAAATATTTAAGACTGTTAATGCAGACCCCTCTTCAAGCTTAAAGTCCCAGCTGTAGATTTGCAACACCATTGTCTGTTCTCTCTCTTTCTTGTAATATAGCTGTATTAGACATTCTCTCTCTCTCTCTCGTAATATTTATTAGACATTTTACAAAAATATACATAAACAGGGAAGGAAAAAAGAACCAAAAACAGGGATAAAAGAATAGGCTACGAATGAGTCAACAAGGGATTTGCAAATATCATGGAGACTATAATTTTCTAGCATACTGTGAATGATTGTGAATAACTGGATACATCATATCATTTCAAAAGCTTGACAACTGCTATTAAGCTATGAGCAAAGCATAAATACCAGGAACCAGGGTCAACATAGTATAAATCATGAGGCTGTAAATTGCAATAAATCCTATCATACTACTAAAAGATGATTATTTGGGAAGTTTTATAAAATTAAAATACAGACTTCATGTGGAGAGAAACCCAAATGTTGGACACAGCACAAATGTAATTTCTTCAACCCCAAACCTCAGGTTTGGAAACTTTTCTTCCCTTCTTAGCAAAAATCCCAGAGAATACAGGGGGCTGAATTTGATAGGCTTGGCATAATTTGTCCTCTTCATCTCCAGACTTGCACCAAGCTGGGTTGGGGACTTTTAACCTCAGACCATTCCCCTGGATGCCCATGGCTGCTACCCAGGCTGCTTAGAGACCTCTCCAGAGCAGAGCTTCTCAACCTTAGCAACTTTAAGAAGTACCTGGACTTCAACTCCCAGAATTCCCCAGCCAGCATACTGCTGGGGGAATTCTGGGAGTTGAAATCCAGACCTCTTAAATTGCCAAGACTGAGAAACACCACAGCAGAGAGTGAGCCACGGAAGGAATGCATGGGTTTTCTGACGCAGGAAAGGCTCAACAAATGCTAAATTCTGCCCAGTTACTGAGCAGGAGGCCTGCACTTAACCCAAATAAACCCCAGAACTTTCAGCTGTAAAGCAAAGCTCCTCTTATCTTACTCCTACCCTCCCATTCAACAGACCACCTTGAAGCAGCTTCTCTCTAATCCCTCGCCGGCAGTCATTCAGCTCAGGGAATTGGCAGCCTGCCAGGAAGGAAACGTGAATTTGGGATAGCAGCAGCCAAGCTAACATAGGAAACCGTTGCCTACAATGAGGCAGGCTTTTTTGTGACTGCCTCGGCAGTAACTAACCATCATCATTGCCTTCTAGAGACTTTGTCTTGGCTATGCTTACTACTTTTAACAGGGGAAGCTGTGCCCAGGGGCCTCCAACGGACATTTGCATCTTTAAAAAAATAAATCAGCAAACTACACTCCATGCCCAGCTCTGCCCCTTACCAGGTTTTTCAAAAGAGCCGTCACTTCCCTGGTGAAAACAGCAAGGTTGAGGAAGCCAGTGGAAAGTTCGTGATTGTTCTGAGAAAGGTGGTTATTGCCAAAGTTCTCCAGAGTTTCGCTGTATTGTTCCTCATTCTCCACATGAGCTGAGGAAATAATCAGGACAGGGAAAACAAAGGTGAGGGTGGAAGATCTCTGCAGCTCCGGAGATCCTCCTCAGCATCGGCATGAACATGAATTAAATTAATTGCAACAGAAGAGCCAGTCCATCGTTTTTTCCTATGGGTTAACCGCCCTTTTAGGGCACAAGTTCCTCTTGCTGGAAACAAATGGCAATGCATAAATGGCTTGATCACCTTTGCACAAGTTGCTTGTTGGAATTCTTGCGAGTGTTTCTAGATAAGTCAGGGGTCTTAAACTCGGCTCTTTTATGACTCATGGACTTCAACTCCCAGAATTCCTCAACCAGGCATGCTGGCTGAGGAACTCTGGGAGTTGAAGTCCATGAGTCATAAAAGGGCCAAGTTTAAAGACCCCTGAGATAAGTGATCTGATAAAGCAGGGGTCTTCAAACTTGGCAACCTTAAGACTTGTGGACTTCAACTCCCAGAATTCCTCAGCAGCCAGGACTGGCTGAGGAATTCTAGGAGTTGAAGTCCATAAGCCTTAAAGTTGCCAAGTTTGAAGACCACTGTGATAAAGCAATCCCTCGGTATTTTTAAAACAAGGCATACAAACTACAGCTAGTCCTCGACTTAGAACAGTTCGTTTAATGACCATTCAAAGTTACAACGGCACTGAAAAATGTGACTTATGCCCGTTTTTCACAGTGACGACCTTTGCAGCATCCCCACAATCATATGATCAAAATTCAGATGCTTGGCAACTGGTTCATATTTACGACCGTGGCTGTGTACCAATGGGATCTCCTTTTGTGACCTTCTGACAAGCTAAGTAAAATGGGGGAGCCAGATTCGCTTAACAACCAGGTTACTAACTTATCAGCTGCAGTGATTCACTTCACAAACTGTGGCTGAGGCTGAGTGTGCCTGGCTGAGGAATTCTGGGAGTTGAAGTCCACAAGTCATAAAAGGGCCAAGTTTGAAGACCCCTGGACTAGTGAATCATAGTAGACCAACATTGTTAGCCCTGAAGTGAGGCTAGGTATCGCAGGCTACCTATGAAGCCAACCCCCCAACTTAACGTAACCTGAGGAAACAAGCAGGCATTCTTGGCTGCTGAGGAGGAAACCAGCTGTCAAGGAATGTTTATAAATGGTGTAGCCGCTGCAAGAAAAGCAGAAAAGTGTGAGGCGTCTAGAGAGGGGAGGCAATAAGCAAAAATAAAAAAAAAAAAGGACCAGGAGAAGTCTGTGAGACGGAGAAGGGAGGTCTATTGGCTTTAGCTGAACATCAGGGTGAATCAACATTTAATGGCAATATTTAGATCAGTGTTTTTCAAAGCTGACAACTTTAAGATGGGTGAACTTCAACTCCCAAAATTCCTTAATGGGGAATTCTGGGAGTTGATGTCTACATCTCTTAAAATGGCCAAGTACGAAAAACACTGATCTAATCAATCAGATACACATACTCCTTCGATGTTCCTTAATCTATAGAGCTATTCGAAAAAACCATATCCTCCCCATAATTGATAGGTATCCTGGTCGTTCAGAAAGTATTTATCTCCAGTGGCTGCTTAAGGACGAGCAGGCAGTGATCACGGTGCAGGTGGCTAGATTCTGCACAGCAGCACGGGGGATTCGCCAGAAATATAAACATTTTAGATCTTTTTAATAATCTTTTATAATTCATTTTATTATGTGTTTTTATCCAGCATTAGACTATACTCAATGTATTTTTATTGTCAGGTCAGTATGATTCAGTTTTTCTGAGGGTAGCTAGGTTTTGTTATACTGTCTGCAAAACTAGGCAGACCTTGGTCACCCACTGATTACATCATTAATTGTAATATATTGCTGTGTCTTCTTGTGTTGGTTCTGCTTAGTTTTGTTTTATTTGAATGTTTAATTTATGTGTTGGCCTTTGGCTGTAATAATTGATTGATTGATTGAAATTGATTGATACCTTTATAAGTCTTTGACCTGCAACCATAATTCAGCCTGGAATTATGATCCTTGGGCATGGCAATTGTTAAGCAAGTACCACATAACCACATCCAATTTTACAATATGTTTTGCAGCAATCATTAAGTGATGGTTAAATGAACCCATTTTCCCCAATGGGGTTTTTTTTTTTTTTGCTAGAAACCAGAACTAGATGCCAGAAATCAGCAAGAGAGAGAGAGAGAGAAAACCACACCAAAAATCATTATCATGTGAACTCAGGATGCTGCAAAAGGTTGTAAATATAAAAGGTTTTACTTTAGAGATTCTGCTTGAGGGTATGAGAGTTGTAATTATTCTTCTCCTCCTTGGTGGGGGCAGTTTTTGCTTAGGTCTTGTAGATGGCTTGGATCAGTGTTTTTCAACCTTGGCAATCTTCAGATGTGTGGACTTCAACTCCCAGAATTCCCCAGCCAGTATGGGACTCCCCGTTGAAGTCCATACACTTCAAAGCAGCCAAGGTTAAGACACACTGGCTTTGGTGCATACATCTTAACATACAACTGCTTTCAAACTTGTATCTACAAATCCACATCCCTTCCATGGGTGATCAGCCAGATGGCCTCTTTGGCTGATGCACCAGCTGATAAAAGAGCATTAACTTACTGAGCCCAGAAACATGAATCGCTTTCACGTATTTCCTGATCCGCTGAAGAATGGCTTGGTCTCCATCCAAACTCTGAAATACAAAAAGGGGGGAAAAATTGCAAAAGCTTTTAAATGTAGCTAATTTAAGCCCCTTTTCAAAAAAACAAACAAACAGTGATGTCCTTTGGAAAACTGTATGTCACAAGTATTCTCTTAACCAATGGCAGAGTTTATACAAAATAAAATTTTGAACCACTCTAGCTGGTTAATGCAATTATGATTAATAATTGGTATAAAGGAGGTATAAACATTAACCTAGCCAGGATGATTGAATGTATGGTGACTTTGCATCAGCTGCAAAAGATCTAGACCAGAAAGGGGCTGTTTTCTGCCCATCTTCAACCTCTCTGAGGTCTTCTCCTTGACCATGGTAGAAAACTTGGTGCTAAGCTAGATAAACATTTAAAGACAGCTTTTTCACAGTGTTATTTCTAACCCAGACATAAGAATCCCATCTGGCCTCATTTGTTTGTAATGCTGTTACCCATCCAAAAATTTTGGCATGAAATGGGATATATCCACCTCAAAATGAAATAGCAGATGAGTGCCTGGCTTAAATTTATGATATGAGTCAATAAACAAAGATTGCAGGGACAGATCTTAGAAGAATTCTAGGACCAACTTCAACCACAGAACAAGAGAGGGCAAGGCAAGGAAGGTCCATAAGATTAAAATCTACCATAACATAAAAGGTAATTATAATGCGACAGTGTCAAGCCAAAGGTTACAAGGAACAGCCTTCCCATCAAACTGGACCTCGTGTTTTATCTCAATGGAACTTAATTTTTCATATCTTATATCTCACCAACCACTCTCATAAAAATACCTGTCCGTCTTTTTCTAAGAAGGACATTTCTGTGTTTATAGATATCCTGTTACTATACAGATAGTCTTCGGCTTACAACCACTTATTTAGTGATAGTTCAACAGCACTCAAAAAAGTGACTTGCAACTGTTCTTTGCACTTATGACAGTCACAGCATCCCCCACAAGAACGTGATCAAAATTTGGGCACTTGGCAACCAGTATAGCAAGAGCAAGAGCACTTAGACTTATATACCACTTCACAGTGCTTCACAGCCCTCTCTAAGTGGTTTACACAGTCAGCCTATTGCCCCCAACAATCTGGGTCCTTATTTTACCAAACTCGGAAGGAAGGAAGGCTAAGTCAACCTTGAGCCGGTGAGAATCGAACTGCTGAACTGCAGGAAGCTGGCAGTTAGCAGAAGTAGCCTGCAGTACTGCATTCTAACCACTGCGCCACCTCAGTATGTATTTACCATAGTTGCAGCACCCTGGACTTGTGTGATCACCATTTGCGACCTTCCCAGCTGGCTTCCGACAAGCAAAGTTAATGGGGGAAGCCAGATTTGCTTAACAGCTACATGATTCCTTTAACTGTGGTGATTCACTTAACAACCATGGTGTAAAAAGTCATATAATTCAGCATGGCTTAACAACTGTCTTGCTCAGCCACTGAAATTCTTGTCTCAATTGTGGTCCTAACTCGAAGACTCCCTGTATGTAGCATTGACCCTAAGCTTTAAAAGGTATTTGCCATTGCTCTAAACAACAATAGACACAACTGTACAAGCGACGCGAAAAAGATGGGAAAGACTTGAATCAGCAAAGAGTTAATTGCAGTTTGGCGAAGCTTCAGTCGTGATAGCAGTGCTGGAAAATACTTGAGGAGTGTAATCGTTGGCAGGAAAGGCAAGTCATTGTTTAGGGTCAAACAAGGGATAACATTTGCAGTGATGAATAAAAGAAGACGGTTTTCTCACTGTTGGGAAAGTCAGCTTGGAGAAAGAGCTTGTGCACTATCAGTTCTTTGACTGCCTCCTTTTATCCGATGAAACTTTAGCATTTTGGCTCCTGATTTTAGAAGTTGGTAGAGGTGCAGGGAAAAGGGGCACAATGGCTCAGCAGTTAAGATGCTGAGCTTATCACCATGCGATGGGGTGAGCTCCTGTTCCTTGCCCCAGCTCCTGTCCACCTAGCACTTCGAAAGCATGCAAGTGTGAGTAGATAAATAGGTACCACTTCGGTGGGAAGATAACAGCGTTCTGTGCGCCTCGGTGTATAATCATGCCAACTACATTACTACGGAAATGTCTTTGGACAATGCTGGCTCCCTCGGCTGATGAGCACCGGGGCGGCGCTAGAGTCAGGCATGACTGGATGGGGAAACGTTTACTTTTACCTTTACCTTTAGAGATGCAGGGTTAAAACGGGTGAAACACATGGAATTCATTCATGCACCTGCCTCCTCTGGTTTAACTTACAACCATTCATTCAACAACCGTTCATAGTTATGATGGAGCTGGAAAAAAGGGGACTTATGCTCCTTGCCCACAGCAGTCTTAAGGTCACTTGATCAAAATTTGGGCACTTGGCAACTGGCAGCATCCTAGCATCACGTGACTGCCATTGATGACCTCTCCAAGTCAGCAGGGGAAGCCAGATTTGCTTATTGCCCACCTGATTGGTGATTGGCTTAACGACCATGGCAAAAAAGGTTGTAGAAGTGAGTGCGATTCACATTCCGCTTCGCTTAGTGATGGACGTTCCGGTCCCAATTGTGGGGATAAGTTGAGGACTATCTGGGATTTGGAGAATCCTGGAGGTTCTCACATTAACGGCTACCCCAGGGTTCACTAAAAGAATTTTAAAAATCCATGCCTTTGTGGCAAGGAGTCTCCTTCAATCTGAGCTGGGAATTCCATAGATGTGTCCATATCATTCCTTGGCCATAGTAAAGAGGCTGTTTTGCCACTGGCCTCTTCAGAAATGTTTTTCCACTTCTCAATCAGATCTGTAACTTTGGATATTCCCTGGAGAACTCCCCCCCCCCCAGTCCTACCCATCCTTCTAGACAAAGTATTGGGTTGCAGGAACTGTCCCATTAAGCCTGCTTGCAGAGTTGATCATGATAACTGCATTTTTCACAAGAGAAATTCCTGGAAGCTATCTGTTTGCATCATACACACACACACACATTATTATTACCATTATTATTATTCTTTTTGTTGTTGGAATTTAAAAATAAAAAGAAATATCGAAGCCGGGATGCCAAACACCATTTTTATTCTTGAAGTCTGTCTAAAGCCCTGCAGGAAATAAATATAATGCTTAGAGGCTGGAGCTTCTCAGCATGCTAGCTTGGTGTCTAATTTTTTTAAAGTTATAAAAATCAATGCGTGCATTTATTCAATCTTCAATGCGTGCATTTATTCTTCTGTTGGTTTGTCAAAATATTAATCAAGCGAGCAAAGAGGTGGCTGTTGCCAAGGGATGCAGTTGCTAAGGGACTTCTTAATTCCTCACCTGCAGGGCCCTTTCTCAGTTAAGATGCATCACCTAAACCAGGGGACTTCAAACTTGCCCCTTTTATGCCTTGTGGACTTCAACTCCCAGAATTCCTCAGCCAGGCATGCCTGGCTGAGGAATTCTGGGAGTTGAAGTCTACAAGTCATAAAAGGGCCAGGTTTGAAGACTCCTGACCTAAACTCTAACACCAGATTAGACTTAATGTGTGTTCTTCTGCAGAAGCATTTACTCCAGTGTTTTTCAACCTTGGCAACTTTAAGATGTGTGGATTTCATCTACCAGAATTCCCCAGCCAGCCAATCTGACTCCAACTAGGAGGAGTCCAACTAGCAGGGTCTCTAGGCAAAGAAATCCTTTCCCATCTGCTGCCAATTCTCTTTTGCCTGGAGCTGAACCTGGAATTCATTGCCTGCCAAAGATCAGAGAGGCTGTGAATTTGCCCCAAACTACCACAGTCAGACTCCAGTTTCTCCCATACCTCACATGACAAGAGTTCACCTGGGCAAGGCAGACATGACAGCAGAAGTCTTGGCATGCCTGATCTTGTTAAAGGAACTGCAGCAGAATCCAGGGAGGGGTGTCTTTCCCAGGTGGGTCATGTGCACAACAGAGACAGGCTGTCAGGTTGAGGGATTATTATTATACAGCAAATGTTGCAAGAGGAATCAGACTGGAAGGAAGGAATCACATCATTGCAACACAGTGCAAACCTTGCACTGCTGTTTATTCTCCTATTAGGAGAGTGCAGATAGTTCTCGACTTACAGCCATTTGTTTAGCCATTCAAAGTTATAATGCCAGTGACTTACAACCAGTCCTCACACTTACAACCATGGCAGCATCCCCAGGCTCACATGATCAAACTTTGGGCGCTTGGCAAATAGGAATAGAATAGAATAGAATAGAATAGAATAGAATAGAATAGAATAGAATAGAACCTTGGAGGTCTTCTAGTCCAGCCCCCTGCTACCATCTCAGACAAGTAACTGTGTAGCCTCTTCTTAAAAATCTCCAGTAATGGAGCACCCACGATTTCTGGAGACAAGCTGTTCCACTGGTTGATTATCCTCACTGTCAGGAAGTTTCTCCTCAATTCCAGGTTGCTTCTCTCTTTGTTCAGTTTCCAACCATTGTTTCTCGTCCTTCCCTCTGGTGCTTTGGAGAATAGTTTGACCCCTTCTTCTTTGTGGCAGCCCCTCAAATACTGGAAAACGGCTATCATGTCTCCCCTATTTTTTCTTTTCTTTAGACTAGCCCAGTGATGGCGAACCTTTTAGAGACCGAGTGCCCAAAACCCGCCCACCCACCCCTGCTCCGCCTCCCACCCTGTCTGCTCCGCCCCCACCCACCCCCTGCACCACCCGCCCACAGGGCCACCCACCACCTCCATGGCCTGCCGCAGATCACCCAGGGGCCCTGCAGCGCCATGGCAGCCATGCCCTCCACCCGCACCCCGCAACATCATCTGCGTGCAATGGGGTGCGAGGGTGGGGTCTTGTCCCTGCTGCCCAGCTGCCATGTTCTTGGCTGTGCTGCTCCGTGTGGGCCACGCCCAGGGACAACTCTCCTCTGGGGGGGCTGCTGGTGAGGAGGGGGCTGTGGGGGGAGGCAGGGATGGGCGACAGCGTGTGTGCCCACAGAGAGGGCTCCGGGTGCTGCCTCTGGCACGAGTGCCATAGGTTCACCACCACTGGACTAGCCAAACCAAAGTCCCGTAACCGTTCTTCGTATGTTTTAGCCTCCAGGCCTCTGATCATCTTAGTTGCTTTTCTCTGAATTTTTTCCAAACTCTCAACATCTTTTTTATGATATGGTGACCAAAATTGGCTTCAGCATTCCAGGTGTGGTCTTACTAGGGTTTTATAAAGCGGTAATAATACCTCGCGTGATCTTGATTCTATGCCTCTGTTTGTACAACCCAGGATTGTATTAGCATTTTTGGCTGCTGCTGCACAAGTCAAGTGATCGTCCACTAGGACTCCAAGGTCCCTCTCACAGTTGCTCTTTTTAAGCCAGGTCTCGCCCAATCTGTACTTGTGCCTTTGGTTTTTCCTGCCTAAATGTAAAACTTTGCTTTTCTCCACATTGAAACTCATTTTGTTGGATAGGGCCCATTGTTCAAGTTTGTCTAGATCTTTTTGGATCCTGAATGTATTTATGATGGTTGCAAATTCCTAGGGTCACAAGATATGCAATCTGCAATCTACCCAGATGGTTTCTAATAAGCAAAGTCAGTGGAGGAAGCCAGATTCGCTTAATGATTCTGTGATTCGCTTAACAACTGTAGCAGAAAAAGGTTGCAAAATTGGGCACAACTCACTTAAGAAGCGACTCACTTGGAAATTCTGGTCCCAATTGTGGTTGTAAGTCTAGGACTAACTGTAATCTCTCCTTAATACTTTCAAGTTTTTAAACATCCTCTCCAAACTGGGCACAACTGTAACCCTGTGCCTCCATTAAGCAATCCTAAAGGGTCTATTCCAGCATTTCCTGACAAAACAATTAATTCCTTTTCTGATGGGACAATTAATCAGTGGAACAACTTGCCTCCAGAAGTTGTGAATGCTCCAACACTGGAAGTTTTAAAGAAGAGATTGGATAACCATGTGTCTGAAAGGGTATATAGGGTTTCCTGCCTGAGCAGGGGGTTGGACTAGAAGACCTCCAAGGTCCCTTCCAACTGTTTTTCTGTTATTCTATTCTGTTATTCTGCTTCTCAACCATGCTGGCCGGGGAATTCTGGGAGCTGAAGTCCACACCTCTTCAAGCTGCCAAGACTGAGACACACTGGTCTGTTTGGTTGTACTCTTTTCATAAATAATGACTTACACAAGTTTAAAAATGAAAGGGGTTACGGTAAAACAGACTAATATAGCAAGATTAGGGAATAGTTTCTGTTTGACGGTCTTACTGTAATCATCAATGATTCAAAAGGGATCTCACTTGAGAATGAGAATTGGGATGTACAGATTATATATGAGCATCTTAGGGAATTTTCATTGTTGTTTTGGATGTTCTTGCCAACAGAAATCAAACCAAACAGCTGGTCTGATCCACTGCAGTGGAGCATCCCTGGGCACCCATCCCCAGATAAATGACTCAGACCCAGAATAAAGGAGAAAAGTAGACTTTCTTCAGAAAGAGAGAGAGAGGAAGGACATCTGCTCTGCAGCTGGAGATGTCCTTACAAAACCCCCTTCTCTCTAATTCTATTAGACCTACAGATCTCTCTGTGCAAGGATCCCATTTACACTTAGCATTCCAGAGGAGGTTTTGAAGCCCTTCCAATAGACTTTGCCAGTCAGCAAGAATCACAGTAAGCTTCAAAAAAGAGGGTCTCTTTGGAAGCATCTCTATTTATTACATAATGGACACTAGTCAATCAATGGGTCCATTCTCCATCTTCTCATCTCAATAAAGTGGGTACCAGTTAGTACACCATACACGCCGCCAATTGGCAAGGAAACCTGGCCCGAGAATGACAGCAATGTGATCTAAATTTAGGAGGAGCGTCATACATACTCACAAATAAACAAAAGGAAATCCTTGGGGAGCAAGACAGAGACTGGCACACACTTCTCAACCACGGGCAGTCTGGGCAGCTGCCATGCCAAGGAGTCCATAAACAGAAATAAGGTCAATCCATGATTATAAGCACCAGCTCCTGTCCAAGAATTACAAGATGCCAAGAATTTGGCATACCAACTACACACTGTCCGGTCACTGGTTTTTCACCTCCAGGAATTTGAATCATCAAAAGGAAAAGCAAACATAGAAACTGTACTTTCAAGCTGATTCAAAATACACCACCTTACTCAACTTGGCAACACATTTCTAGAGTCAGTTTGATGTAAGGCACTAGCTAGAAACTGGGAGCCTCTAAGTTGTTCCCAGAAACATTTCCTCCCAGGAACAATTAAGGCATGGAGGGAATTCTCCTTCAACACTTAGCAAGCTCCCGCTTTCCTCCAAAACTTGAATATTTCCTGCATATCAAGACATACTATAACTATTTCTCAGTGTACGTATGAATTTGCACCTGGACATTTCATGCAAAACAGGAACTCTTTGGGGGTCATCCATTTTGTTTTTGGTGGGGAATGGAGGTGGCATAAAAATGGGTTTTTTCATGTTGCTTTTGCCACCATCACTACTCCATTTAAAAAAAACTAATCAGTATATAATGCATTGGACCGAAAGAACAAGAATGTGGACAGCTGCCCAAGAGGAGAAAGGAAAGAGATTCAGATAGTCTGAGGATTGCTAGAAAAACTTGATAGCCCAGAAAGTTATGAGGTCTTCTAACTTTATTGTTGGGGGTGGGAAGGAGAGAGAGAGAGAGAGAGAGAGAGACCTGGTAAATTTCCTAAATACTCTTCAGTCTTGGAATGTACAGCATCCAGGATAAGAGCTTTGTTGTTGTTAGTTGCAAAATCGTGTCCAACTCTTCAGCACCAGTGGTTGGGGCATAGACTTGGACTACTGTAATATTGAATGGTTTGCCTTGGATTCACACTGAGATCATTCTGTCATTTTGGGGATTGTATCCCAGTATTGCTTTTCCTACTCTTTTATTGACTATGAAGGATACTTCATTTCTTTTGAGGGATTCTTGCCCGCAGTAGTATACCTGATGGTCCTCTGAGTTAAATTCACCCATTCCTGTCCATTTTAGTTCACTGATTCCTAAGATATTGATGTTCAGTCTTGTCATCTCTTGTTTGACCACATCCAGCTTGCCTTGATTCATGGATCTTACATTCCAAGTTCCTATGGAGAAAAGATTTTTTACAGCATCGGACTTTCCTTTCACCACCAGATGCATCCACAGCTGAGCATCCTTTCGGCTTTGGCCCAGTCGCTTCACTCTTTCTGGCGCTACTAGTACTAGCCCTCTTCTTTTCCCCAGTGGCATATTGGACACCTTCCGACCTGAGGGGCTCATCTTCCAGCGTCGTATCTTTTTGCCTTTTGGTACTGTCCATGGGGTTTTCATGGCAAAGATACCGGAGTGGGTTGCCATTTCCTTCTCCAGTGGATCACATTTTGTCAGAACTCTCTGCTATATGACCTGTCCATCTTGGGTGGCCCTGCATGGCATAGCTCATAGCTTCATTGAGTTACGCAAGCCCCTTCACCACGACAAGGCAGCAATCCATGAAGGAGATAAGAGCTTTACCTCCAAACAAAACTAAGTTTAACCCCACTAGGCCAATAAAAATTACTTTTTTTTAGTTCTAGTTCCTTCATTGGAAATGTCATTAAGTCATTCTGCAAAAGTGGATTTCCAATTGGGATCCAAGTTAGGTTAATGTCCCTCAATTTTTTTTATCTATTGTTCATTTTTACAATTAGAGTCAAATGGCTTACATCAGTGATGTCTAACCTTTCAACTTTAAGTCCTATGGATTTCAACTCCCAGAATTACCCAGGCAGCATGGGTGGCTGGGTAATTCTGGAAGTTGAAGTCCACAGATCTTAAAGCTGCCAACGTTGGACACCCCTGGCCTAGACTCTAGAGCTATTGCATGGATCAAACTATTAGAAAGCACAGCCTACATTAGAAGTCCTGATGATCCATAAGGACCATACAATAGCCATATCAAATTGATATGTATTGTAGAGGTCTTGCTTGTATGACATGCTTAAAGAGGTTCAAAAAGGGGAGAAGAATACAATAGCACTTAGACTTATATGCTGCTTCACAGTGCTTTACAGCCCTCTCTAAGAGGTTTACAGAGTCAGCCTATTGCCCCCAACAATCTGGGTCCTCATTTTATCAACCTTGGAAGGATGGAAGGTTGAGTCAATCTTGAGTCAGTGAGAATCGAACGCCTGGCAGTCGGTAGAACTAGCCTGCAATACTGCATTCTAATCACTGCACCAACACGGCTCACCACCAAAGCCATATAAATATCCTGATCCATTCAAAAGCAGGGATAAAAACGGTAGTTTTGACCCCCAAATAGCTTCAGTCTTTGAGTGAAGCTTAAGTGTCTACATTCAACTATACCATGCAGACAAGGTTAAAACTACCCCCAGCAACAGGGTACCAGCTATTTGTTTTTAGCACTTCTGTGGTCACCTGGAAGGAACCGTAGCTGGTTGAAGGCAGCCAAAGTGAAAGAATAGCACAAAAACTCACAGTCAGATTAAAGTCAACAGTTATGTAGAAGAGTTTTCCTAATCTCCAAATGCCCCATGGAATGTGCTTTATGATGATCCCTTTGGAATTTAATTGAAACCTTGGAAGCCTGGGAGATATCCAAACACTTGCAATGAAGACAAGATGTTCAGAAACTCCCCTCTTTGAACTATCAAAAGAACAGAATATTTCTGGCTCAGGATGGAACTGTGAGTCCTTGGTACTCTTGCAAATGTCTCATTACCAAACTAGATAATATCACCAATGCACTGATGATGTTATCTAGTTTGGTAATGAAATGTCTGCAAGAAAACAATCAAGCTTAGAGAGCACCAAGATTCTTTCTTGAACTTCATCATAAGGTGAACACCAAACCATCTGCACTGGAGTTTCCTCCTTCACTCAACACTTGCCCCATCCAAAAACAATTTCTTTCCCATCAAAACTCGAGAAAGAAGAATAGCAGACGACCTCTTTGACATGCCCATAATCCTTATTGATGTTCACTCAATGTATCATGATCTCCTTCCGTTAATGATTGTTGGCAGGTGCATCCAAAGAAAGCCCAGATATTCCAACTTTCCTTCTTCTTTTAGGGCCAATGCAGATTTAGAAAACAGAAAAGCAACAACAGAAGCATGTGGTGTAGCTCTCTGGGAATTGAAAGCAGGTAAGGACTCACCCGGTTTATTAAAAGGGAACCAAGAGCCCAGGTTCCATGTAGGTAAGACAGAGTGTTCCATTCTGAAATAAAGTATTTGATTGTCCCAAAATCTTGCTCTAGACTCAGTTTTCAATCAACACAATGAATAGGAGCGTTCGTGATAAACAGAAATAAATATGTGCCCTGCCTCCTGCTTCTAATCAAATCAAATCTTTATTATGGCTATAAAGCCAACAGGACAAGAAAAAGAAAAAGAAAAAAACGGGGGACATATAGCAGATGAAAAATTAATACAGAGTTGCAGAATACATACAGTAATGCAAAATTGTGCAATCCCAACTGAACAATGGTCAGGCAGGAGAAAAAAAAGACAAAGTCACATGCTCTGCCAAGAAATTCTCTCCTGGTACATAATGTTAGTACATGGGTAATATTTGTAGTACATTGAGAGCTGCCCAGAGTTGCTCTGGAGTCCAGCGGTGCCAAAATAAAATTAAATAAATGTTCATTCAGAATGCCAAATGCCTGCTAATCTCCCAGACTCTAACCAGCAAAAGCAAAGAACCTGTGTAGAAAGTTTCCCCTCCCCCTTGAAACACTGGGCTATAAAAAATGTTAGATTTTTTTTGGTGCAGGAGAGATCATAAGAAACAGGGTTCGCCCAGTCTCTTGAATATTCAACCATCTACATGCACGGAATCCTATTTCCAAACCAGAGACAGCAGGGTGGGACAATGGAGAGAAGGATGATTACCGTAATTAATGACACCACCAAGCATTGCAAACTTGAGAGAGTCTGTGTTGCAAACTTCATACAAATCTAAATCACAAGAAGATTTAGAGGAAAGCAACTTGCTTTTTCGGTGTTATATACTTCTTTGCAATTCCTGAAGTACCCAGAAACTGTGCTGTTAAACAATGGAAACTTTCTTTTTGAAGAGCCAGAGGGGGTAAGACATTGGATCAGTTTAACACAACTGAGTAATTAAACATAAAAACGCATAAAATCCTAGAAAATCCCAGGTCACCTGGAATCTTGCAAAACTCTTGCTCGCTCTGGTATTTGGTGACAGAATAAATATTTATCCCAGAAGTCAGTAAGTTTATCTGGCCCCAGACATGTGGATTAAGGGCACCCTCTCAATGCTAAATATTGAGACTCTGAGCACTAAAAAGCTTTATCCTAAATACCAAATAATCATAAAAGAATGTGAAATAGATTTAGTTGCTTCCTTTTCCTTAGCTCAACCTTCTAATTTCTTCAGCTGACAATTTCCGACTCCTTTTCTGTGTTCTGCATAATGCTGAATACTCTAAAATGGAACAGTGCAATAGGTAGGCATATCGGTGGCAAAGTGGAAAAATAGTCTGTGATACAAGACTTTTGATATGACTATTTTTATTCATATAGTACTACACATGGAAATAAATTGTTTTTATTCAGATATTGCTGATATGGAGGAAAACGGATCTCTGTTTCTGAATAAAGGAAGTCCTTGACTTACAACAACTGAGACCAAAATTTCTGTTACTAAGTGAGACATTTCTTGTTTTGCCCCATTTTACGACCTTTCTTTCCACAGTTGTTAAGTGAATCATTGCAGATGTTGAGTTAATAAGACAGTTGTTACCGGTAAGTAAATTTGGCTTTCCCCATGGAATTTGCTTGTCTCAGAAGGTTGCAAAAGGTGATCACATGACTCCAGAATATTGCAACTGTCATAAATATGAATCAGTCTGAATTTTTATTACATGATTGTGGGGATCTGCAATGGTTGTAAATATGAAAAATGGTCATAAGTCACTTTTTTCAGTGCCAGTGTAACTTTGATTGGTCACTAAACAAACCATTGTAAGTTGAGGATTACCTGTGTTACAAATAAAGGGTGTTGCAAAAGAATTCACAAAGATCCTAATGTTGTGATTTCATTGGCTTGTGGCCCTATCTCAAGAAAATGTGCCCGTCTCATAAAATGGATGACAGTCTACAAAAACTGAATGCTATTATGCAAGAACTGGTCACTAGGTGCCCTACAGATGCTCTAAACTACAGCTCCCACAATCCTTCGCCATAGGTCATGTTGCCTAGAGCAAATGAGAGCTGAATCCATAATTTCCAAAGGGACTCCCTAGCCAGAATATGCTTGTCTGTCTAGTTTAAGCTGCCAGCAAGACTAACAGGGAGAACATCATGCAGATATTTAACTCTTGTTCTGTCTGAGGATCCTGCTCCGCAAATGTCAACTCCACTCACCTCATTTTCAATTTTTTTTTAATTGCAAGGACAGTGCTTTATTTTGTGGTAGAGCAGGTGAGGCACTAAAAGAGAAACACTTGCAGGGAACCAACATGTAAAGATGGTAGAGTGGTAGGTCCCTCTCTTCCCTACCAGATTACGTCATTCTGAATTTCTGCCCTTGAGGATCTGCAGGTGTGGCTCCACTAAAATTCAGTGACAGAGAAAAGGGAGAAGGGCAAGGAGGGAGAAAAAAAAGAGAGTGGAGAGAAAGAAAAGGAGAGAAAAGAGGGAGAGAAAAAGAAGGAAGGAAGAGAAAGTGGGGGGAAGACAAGGAGGAAAAGAGAGAAAAAGACAAGGGAGGAAAAAAGAAAAAAGAAAGGATGAAAAAGAGAAAGAGGTAGAATAGAATAACTATATACTAGACTAGACTATATAGACTAGAGTCTAGACCATGGGTCGGCAACCTTAAAGACTCAAAGAGCCATTTGGACCCATTTCCCAGAGAAAATAAAAAACCGGGAGCCACAAAACCCTGCTGTTTACCCTCCCTCCTGCACAGAGTGCCCCACTGCCACTGCTTCCACCCATCCACCCCCGACAGAGCGCTCCACCGCTGCTGCTGCTTCCCCCCACACACGAAAAGTCCCACCACCACTGCTTCCATCACTCTCCTCCCCGATGGAGCGCTCCACCGCTGTTGCTTCCCCTCTGCACGAAGCGCCTGCCGCCAGCCACTGCTTCCCCCAACCCCCGACAGAGCGCTCCACCACTGCTGCTGCTTCCTCCCCCGCATGAAGCATCCCACCACCACTGCTTCCCCCACCTTCCCGATGGAGCGCTCCACCACCGCTGCCTCCTCCCAGGATGTAGCGCTTTGCCGCTGCTTCTCCCTGTGGCGAAGGTGGAGTTTGGGAGGCAGCAGCAGGGCGTAGCCCAGGTGTGGCCCAGCAGCAGCAGCAAAGCTTGTCCTCGACACACAAGCGGCCACCAGTGGCTTGGGTGTCTCTGCTCCATCCAAGTTGAAGAAAGCGGAGGCGCAGCAGCAGGATTGCTCTCAATAAGTCAGGCACACACGAGCGAGCAGCACACCTGGCTCTTATTGTTTGAGAGCAATCTCACTGCTGCACCTTTGCTTTCTTCATCTCGGACGGAGCAGACCCATCCAAGCCACTGGCAGCTGATTGAGTGGGGAGGACGATGACGATGAGAAGAGCCTGAGGGCGGCTGGCCAGTTGAGTAGGCCGGGCGATGGTGGCTGGTGGGCTGGGGAGGGGGGAATCATGGCTGCTTGGGGGGTCCTCTGCCAAGCCTCATGGCAGCAGCATTGGCAGCAACCCCCACCCGGCCCATTTCCCCAGCTCCGTACAAGTTGCTTGGCAAAAATCCCGCACACCCACGGCCCCGATTGGATGTGACACCTTCTTTTCAGCTCCATCACGGTCCTCCATCACTTCCTCTGCCACCATGGCAGTCCCACAAACAAAAGAAGTGGGACTAAAGAAGTTCAATCAATTCCAACTTCGCAAGATCTTTTTTTTTCTGCAAGAAGTTGGAATTGATTGATTGAACTTTTTTAGTCCCACTTCTTTTGTTCGTGAAACTGCATACGGCAGCAGAGGACTGGGAGCCACAGTAGACGGATGAAAGAGCCACATGCGGCTCTGGAGCCACGGGTTGCCGATCCCTGGACTAGACTATAGACAAGACTAGACTATAGACTAGACTAGATTATAGACGAGACTATAGACTACTAGACTATAGACTAGACTAGATTATAGACGAGACTATAGATGAGACTATAGACTACTAGACTGTAGACTAGACAATAGAATAGAATAGAATAGAATAGAATAGAATAGAATAGAATAGAATAGAATAGAATAGAATAGAATAGAATAGAATAGAATAGAATAGAATAGAATAGAATAGAATAGAATTCTTTATTAGCCAAGTGTGATTGGACACACGAGGAAGTTTTCTCTGGTGCATAGCTTGTATAGCTACAAGAGGTGGAAACAAGCTTGTATCTGTAATTGGATAAAAAGAAGGATAATATGAGAGGATTACATTGGTTTTTGATTGGAGGTTTAAGAATTCTAAATCCCTAAATTTGCTTTCCCCAAAATGCTGCTTAATCAATGAGTTTCAGCTAGAGATACTATGCTGACCTGGCATACACTTGGAACTTGTAGAAAAAGGGCACTGTGATCCAAACATATCCAGAGGGGGCCCCAGTTCACAAGAAATTAACTTAAATTCTTGCCAGGAATCTTATGATTTATAGTATTGATGGCTAGATAGGAAAGATTATAGAAAGAAGAGAGTTATATTCTAACCAGACAGTAAGATATAAATTTATAATAGTACTTGTAACTTGCTGTAAAGATCAGAAGCTACTTTGTTGTATTTTTCTACTGTTTTTTTTACTGTTTTTTTCCTTTCCTGAACTTTCAGCTTTTTTTCCTTTAGTTTGTATTAGTTTTATCTTCCTTTTCTAAAAATATTTTTAATAAAAGTTATATTACAAGTAGTCTTTGACTTATGATCACAGTTGGGACCAGAATTTCTATTGCTAAGCAAGGCAGTTGTTAAGAGAGCGGCACCTGATTTTACCATGTTTTTTACCATGATTGTTAAGTGAATCACTGCAGTCAGTAAGGGAATCACATGGTCGCTAAGCAAATCCAGCTTCCCCCATTGACTTTGCATGTTGGAAGTCAACTGGGGAGGTCTCATATGGCAATCACATGATCCCGGGATGCTACAAACCATTGTAAATACCTGCCAGTTACCACGACAGTGGAGATGCTGCAAAGGGCGTGTAGGGTTTCCTGCCTGAGCAGGGGGTTGGACTCGATGACCTCCAAGATCCCTTCCAACTTTATTATTATTAGTTGTAAATCGCTTTTTTCAGTGTAATTTCAGTCATGACACGAATAAGTTGAGGACTGCATCCATGTGTATATAAATTCTTACCAGGAGCAATTTGCCCTCCTGTTTAGAAACATCAAAGGTGTGTTTTCCTTTTTATTCCCTGGGGCAGTGGTGGTGAACCTATGGCACGCGTGCCAGAGGCGGCACTCGGAGCCCTCTCTGTGGGCACACGTGCTATTGCCCCAGCCTCGACTCCCCCCACGACTCCCTCCTCACCAGCATCCCCCCTAGAGGAGAGTTGCCCCCCGAGTGTGGCCCACACAGAGCAGCGCAGCCAAGGACATGGCAGCCAGGCAGCGTAGACAAAACTCTGCCCTCACGCCCCATCGCGCAAAGTTGATGCTGCGGAGCATGGGCAGAGGGTGTGGCCACAATGGCGCTGCTGTGCTACCTGGGCGATCTGCGGCAGGTCCTGGAGGCGGTGAGTGGCCTTGCAGGCAGGTGGGGCAGGGGATGGGGTGGGGGTGTAGCGCAGGCGGGTCCAGTTTTTGGGCACTCGGTCTCTAAAAGGTTCGCCATCACTGCCCTGGGGTATAAAAAACTAAGCCCTTTACAAAAATCGCCATTCTATTAATTAATCCAAAGGCAGAGTCCGGCATGAGCAACTACTGAAACCACAGCCACCACAACAGGGACTGTTTCTAACACCAGAAGGAAAAGGCAATTCAGTTCTTCCACTGGCCTATTCCAGCTCTTGCATAAACTTAATGCACATAATTTAAAGTAAACATTTGCAGCAAGAAAGCTGCAAGCCCAAGTCGAGATACTGCCACAATTTCAAACAGACCGGATGTTTTACACTCAGTTATTGCTAGAATGAAAAATGAGAAGGGGAAATGCCATGGAGACCGTTTACTGAAGATGCCAAAACAGATGTTTCAAATTAAATTCAAGATTAAATGTTTGAGCACATTTATTGATTACATTCATATTCTACTTTTTCTTCCAAGTGCTGCCATTTCCCTATTTTTTTTTCTCTTCACACAAACTTTAAAGTGGGCTAAAATGAAAAATAGCAATGGCTGAATGCTAATCTCACTAGCATTTGGATAAAAGAAACTTAGATTCAATTCTCATATATTTTTCGCCCAAGCAACAGTCAGCTGGGCCAAGGAAAGTGAGTTTATCAATGAAATTTTGTTCAAAGCCGAAGATGAATTTTGATGCAATACAACAGTTTTGCATTTATTAAGTGGCCAAGAGGTAACAGAACAATAAACAGAGTTGGAAGGGACCTTGGAGGTCTTCTAGTCCAACCCCCTGCTCAAGCAGGAAACCTATACCATTCCAGACAAGTGGCTGTCCAATCTCTTCTTAAAAACTTCCAGTGTTGGAACACCCACAACTTCTGGAGGAAAGTCGTTCCACTGATTAATTGTCTTAACTGTCAGGAAATGTCTCCTTAGTTCTAGGTTGCTTCTCTTCTTGATTAGTTTTCATCCACTGTTTCTTGTCCTGCCTTCAGGTGCTTTGGAAAAGAATGGGTTGATCCACTCTCTTCTTTGTGGCAGCCCTTCAAATATTAGCACACTGCTATCATGTCACCCCTAGTCCTTCTTTTCACCCAATTCCTGCAACTGTTCTCCATATGTTTTAGCCTCCAGGTGTGGATAAATGCCTTGCCTTCCATTACACAGCCCTTTCTCAATCTGTCTGCAACCTCCCTGCCTTCTCTATTTGCATTACATTCCAGAGCAGGACATGCCAAGGGAATTCCACCCACAAGGCCTTTTCAGACTGGGAAGTAGAAGCAGCCAGGGAGGCTGTAAAGTGGCAGACGCATCCTAGGGCAGACCCACATTTCCAATTCATCCCAAAGGCAGCACCCACACTCAGCATTCTTGGAAGGCAAATATGTATGAAGTTACCCTCCATCCGCCTTCAGCTTTGGGCCCGTCACTCTCCCTCAGCCCAACCCACTTGACAGGTTTGTTATTGTGGGAAAAGTGAGAGAGGAAGGCATATTAGATACGTTCCCCAGCTTGATTTATGAAAATAATAAAGGTGGAATATAAATAAACTTCTATTATTAAATAAACTTCTGTGGCATTTGGTTTGCCTGCTGCAATTCAATCCTTTGTAAGCAAAGCTTTCCATTCCAATCAGCAAGTGTGCCTCTGATGGGAACGTCTCCCCTCCTCCTTCTCAGGGTCACTGATGGGACAATGCAACATGGAGATTTTTTGGTTTGTTTTAACCAAAGGAGAGCTAAAAGAATTTTGCCACTTTCCTTTCTAGCCTATAAAAAGAGAAAAATGTAAAACTGGAGTGTCCTTCTTTCTCTTCTTTTTCTCTCTCCTCTTTCGTTCCCTCTTTCTCTCTTCCCCCTCAACCATCCATCCTTCCATCCAGTCCACGGGGGGGGGGGGGGGGACAGACAACTCCATCCACCAAAGACTATGGTAAATCTAGTCCATACAGAACATCAAGCCATCGGTATGGTGAAAGCAAAGAAAAGGTTGAAATCTAGAAACTGATTTATTAAGGCAACTTCATTTCCACCTAATTTATGCATGATAGATAAACAGCCAAGGTTACAGAGCAGAAATGCCCTGAAGTTTTTCTCCTCTAGTAGTCCTTGACTTACAACAGTTCATTTAGTAACCGTTCAGTTTACAATGGCACTGAAAAAAGTGACTTATCACCATTTTTCACATGACCATTGCAGCATCCCCAGGGTCATGTGATCAAAATTCAGATGCTTGGCAACTGGCCCATATTTATGACAGTTGCAGTGTCCTGGTGTCAGGTGATCCCCTTTCGCCACCTCCTGACAAGCAAAGTCAATGGGGAAGCCAGATCCGCTTAACAACCGTGTTACTAACTTAACAACTGCAGCGATTCACTTAACAACTGTGGCAAGAAAGATCACAAAATGGGGCAAAACTCACTTAACAAATGTCTCACTTAGCAACCAAAATTTTGAGCTCCATTGTGATTGTAAGTCGAGGACCACCTGTACAATACCATCACCCTAACCGCTCCAACCACCTACTAAACTCAAAAACACCAACAAAAGGAATGTGATAGAAATTCTCAACCAGCCCGAGAAACTGGTAGACAAAGAGAAGCTTCTTTTGCAGAGGGAAAAATGTCCAAGAAATGGGAATTCTTATTTCAGCATTCTGTAAGCTGCAAGAGAATTGAAGGAAGGAATAATATGAACTTCGTAGCGAGAAAAGGGGAAAACCGTCTCTTCCATTCCTCCACTGAGTCTAATAAGCCTCGTCAATGCTGTTATGTGCTAGGCAGACAAACAAAAACGTACCGTTTGCTAACTTGATGGAAATCAAATAAGGGAAAGATGAGAGATAAGGAGAACAGACTGGATCAAATAAATTACAGGACTGCCTTTAGCAAAATACAAGTTGCAACTGGAAATCTCAACTGGCAATTGATCTCTCCTCCATGCTGCTACCAGGAGTCAAATTTGATTCATTGGAATCTGGCAGATTATGACACCACCTCTTGCACCTATCACATAATTAAGCCCTGGCAAGCCTTACTTTCTCCCTTGTCCCTGGGATGTAGCCCTTTTCTCACCTCCAAACCATTAGTGAAACTGCCTTAAGCTTAAGAATCGCCTTGTGGCGAGATGGGCAGCAAACAAATTTAATAAATTTAATAAGGTGAGTTACAAAAGTACTTTGTCCCCAATTCCATCATCACCCGATGGTATCTACATAAAATCAATTAAGCCTACCACCTTTTACCTTGGAGTGAGTTCAGATGACCTCAGGGAATTGGGAACAGAGACAAGTGGGGGCAGAAAAAGAATCATAACCAGGAACAGCAAATGCCACGCTGGTGTTGCCTGCAGTAGATTTGATGCAGGAGAGAACCATGTAGCCTTGACCAATTCCGGAAAAGTCAGAGGAAAATATAATGCAGATGCACCTGGATTCTTAGGACCAAAAATGAGAGCACATTTGGTCTTGTGGTTAAGGTACCAGGCTAGAAGGCAGGAGGCTCTCTGTATTCAAGTCCCACCTTAGCCATGAAAACCAGCTGGGTCAGTCATTCTCTCTCAGCCCAACCCACCTCACAGGGCTGTTGTTGTGAGAAAAATAGGAGGAAGAAGGTGTGTTGGATATGTTTGCCACCTTGAGTTATTTGTAAAAACAATCAAGACAAGATACAAACAAAACAAATGCAGTGGATGACACAGTGCTAAGCATGTCTCAAGCATCTCTCCATTTGGGGTTTTTTGCACTCAGTACCCCACCCCCACCCCCACCCCAGACTTACTTCACTTTCACAGAGGAGCAATGCACTGGGATAACAGAATTGGGAAAAGTTAAGTTCTATGACAACACACTACCCTAATTTAAAGAATTTGTGACTAGATTATCACCTTACCTGAAATAAGGATTTAACTACAGGTAGCTGAATAAGCCCCAACAGGCTACAAACCCATTTTTAATAAGCCCATGGCCTGGTCTACAACAGCAAAACAAACTATATCACTATGCAGCATGAGGTGTAAATCCTGCAAGACAGATGAATTGCATGCACACCTTTCATAGGTTGGCTGAGGAATTCTGGGAGTTGAAGTCCACAAATCTTAAAGTTGCTAAGTTTGAAGACCCCTGGCTTAGAAGATATTAGAGGAAGAAAAATTGCTCTAATATGCTTCATAGATTAAAAAAAAGTACATAGAGCAGGGTTGTCCAACCTTGGCAACTGATGGACTTCAACTCCCAGAATTTCCCAGCCAGCATGGGGAATTCTGGGAGTTGAAGGCCACAAGCCTTAAAGTTGCCAAGGTTGGCCACCCCTAGTGTAGAGCCTTCTCCCCTACATTTCAGCGTCATCTTCTCAATTGTTTGTCCTCGGAAAGGGAAGCCCAACCTCCGTTAACACAACTGTGATGCCTTGCCAACTGGACAGGTGTTGTGTGGGCTCTGCACCACGTGCAAAGCAGGATTTCTGACTTCCAGGTCTGAAACTCTTCCCTTACAGCTGGACTTGGGATGAAAGACATTAAAAGGTTGGGGATGGGGGGGGGAGGTTTAAGGGAGCTAAAAAAAATTATAGGCCACAGAACATTGCTAGTTAAGAACTTCACTCCTCTTTAACTTGGTCGGGCTCCTTCCTCCCTAGAGAAAGCTGCCCCACGGTGAAGTTATCCGGGTTTCTGGAATTAAGCCAATGTTCCGGGTTTGCACGACTGCACTGAACCAGACATAAACCAGCTAAACGGGATGGATGGGGGTCAGCCAACCCGCTAGGCTAAATTGTGGCTAGATCATCTTTGGTTCGAGAAGGCGGGTGATCGTCTCTTCCCCCAGCAGACTTTAAAAAAAAAAAAAATTCTAGTTAAGTGGCAGAGCGCTAAGGCGTTGAGTTAAGGCAAGGCGGCCGCAGAGCTGCTCACCTGCAAATACCTGCCCCACCGAACAAAGGGAAGGTGGCTTCCTTCCGGGTAAACAGGCTGGCTGGGGAATAAACACCGCAGCGGGTCAGGTGCGCCCAGCCAGCAGAGCACCGCGTCTCCTTCCCAGCGCAAAAGGAAAGTTTTGGCGAACAAGAGAAAGTGAACTTTCTCCCCTGCCTTGCCCGGGGGCTCCTTTCTGGGAGCGAGCAGCCTCCCCTTCTCGCATCTCCCACCCCCCCCGCCCCCCGCCCCACTCACCTCTTCCAGCGCCCCCACCGCGCCCCGGCACTTCTGCATCTTGGTGGCGAAGCCGGAGACCAGCGGCGAGCTGAGGTCCTCCGAAGTGACGGCCACGAACTCCGAGACGCTGAGCTGTTCGGGCATGTTGGAGCGCAGCGTCGCCTCGGCGATCGGAGGAGCTTCTGCGCCCGAAGGAAAGAGGAGGCTGGGGGGGGGGGGAGTCACCCAAGGCTGGGGAGGGGGCGAAGCCGAGAGAGCATGAAGGAGTCGGTGGGATTGGGAGGGGTGGGGGGTCTCCCTCGGCGCGAGGAGCGTTGCAAAAGAGAGAAACGAAGCCCCCCCCCCCGCTTGGTTTGAGCTGTTGAGGAGACCCCACCGGATCGGTTTCGCTTCACATCCCGCGCTCCGGCTCCGGCTCCGGTCCGGCGTGCGATTGACTCGAGGCGCCTCCAAGCGCCTTTGGAAGTTACTCCCCTCCCTCCGCGCCTGCCTGTTCGGAAGACTTTCATGGCAGTCACGTGGGCACATTGTTACGCCGCCGGAGCCGGAGAGCGCAACGCTTTGGACCCCCGCCCGTTAAAGGCAAAGGGCGTCCGGCTCCTTACGCCTCGCGCTTCATTGCTCTCTTTCCAACCCACCCCCGCGCCTTTCACGCCCCCCCCCTCATCGGAACGCACCCTCTCTCAAAACAGCGACGAGGGCATTTCCAGCTGTTTGTTGGTTGTTTGCAAACTGCATTTCCATTTTGAAAAGCATCTCCCGGCGCAAAAAGCGGCGGGGGGGGGTGGGGTGGCTTGAAAGGGAAAGCTTCGAGGCTTTCAACTTCCTCGGAGCAAATCTTGCGCGGCGGGGTGGGGTGGGGAGAGGGCATGCACGGTTGGGCCGGAGTAATCCACCCAGCAGTAGGTGGGCGGGCTCACTCTTACTCTCCGGGGTATCCGTTTCTGGCTTTTCCAGTGTTTAGTTTGCTGTTCTTTTCTGCGGAAAATTTACTTCAAGGGCCCCTGTGAAGGTGTCAGCGGTCGGGGTTTTTTTTTGTTTGGTTTTTTTGCACGGAGGTTTTTCAAGGTAATTTCCGCACCTGTGACTTAATAGAGTCTCTGCATAGGATACCCAGGTGAAGTGCTATAAAGTCAGACTTTATAATGGTTTTATCGATGCAACGACGACTGGAGGACTCGAGAAGGTGCAGAAAAACAACTGAAAGTCTGGTGGCCCCTTTAGACGCAAATAAAAGAATCACAGCATTGATTCTCACGGGCTGCGCATTGCGCAGTGGACACGCTGTGGCTGCAAAATTTAAACCAATTGCTGGAAGAGGTTGCTGGGATCACGATGCAAATTGTCTTGTTTATTCATGTGTAAATCCTAGGGAGTTCAATGGGTTTACTCCCACATACTGTGTGTGGGATGTCACATCAGCTGAACCCTTGTCATTCAGAAGTAAAACTCACTGATTGGGGGATCTCTTTAATGCAGTGGTTCTCAACCTGTGGGTCGGGACCCCATTTGGGGTCGATCGACCATTTCATGGGGGTCGCCAAGCAAGGCTGTCCACCATTTTTTTTGTCCGCCATTTTTTTTGTCCGCCATTTTTTCCCCCTTTTCCGGTGGGTGCCTTACCTCCCTTGGGCTGGGTCAGCTGGTGGTCGGCCTGCTCCGTCTCTGCCACTTGCCAGCTACGCCTCGGCCGGCGCAGGGGGCGGAACCACGCATGCGTGGCACTCCCGGGCAGGGAAAGTCCTCGACTTACGACCGGTTGGGTAGTCCTCGACTTACGACCGGTTTAGTCCTCGACTTACGACCGGTTTAGTCCTCGACTTACGGCCGGTTGGGGTCGCAGCATGAAAAAGGTTGAGAACCACTGCTTTAATGTCTAGTGCTGTGTTTCTCAACCTTGGCAACTTTAAGCAGTACGGACGTAAGCATATTGGCTGGGGAATTCTGGGAGTTGAAGTCCACACATCTTAAAAGTTGCCAAGATTGAGAATTATTGAGGCGTTCAGTTCCTCCCATCCCCACTTGACTCATCCAATGTTGTAGCTGGAAAGATCGTAGAGACCGCCTGTCCCAAGCCCCCAGCCAGGGCAGGAATCCACAATAGGAGGGGTCTTCAAACTTGGCCCTTTTATGACTTGTGCATTTCAACTCCCAGAATTCCTCAGCCAGCATGCCTGAGAATAGCATCTTCAATAGATGGTCATCTAGCTTCTGCTCATCTTCAGCAGAGACTACAGTCCCACCTTGTTCCTTGCTGGATGGCTTTTATTGTTAGGAAACTGTTTCTGAAGTCCAAACAAGAATTGGTAGAGGACTGGTTTTACAAACAAGGAGAAAAGTTGATATTTGCTAAGAGATCCTGCAGGAAAGGGATAAGAGATAAGATAAGATAAGATAAGATAAGATAAGATAACCTTTATTGACATTTTTTTACTGTGGGCACAACGGCACACATCAAAAATGAAATTTAGTTGCCTGTTCTCAAAGTGAAACACATACATGACACACACCTAAACATACTATATATAACATATGTATAGACCCACACCCCTACATATACATAGCAAATAAATATTAAATACTGTCCATCTTGAATATATAACGGAAGGAGGAAGCTTAAGAGTTCACAAGGTTAATGCTGCACCGCCTTCCTGTCTGAAGCAGGGATGCTTCCAAACCAGACTGTGATGCTGTATGACAGGATGCACAATAGGTAGGTTATCTAACTAAACCTCACAGGCCATAGCAGCTGCCTTTGTAAAACATACACAGGTAGTCCTTTACTTATAACCTTTCATTTAGTGACCATTCAAAGTTATAACAGCACTGAAAAAAGTAACGTGACCATTTTCACACGACATTGCAGCATCCCCAGGGTCATGTGATCAAAATCCAGATGCTTGGCAGCTGGCTCACATTTATGACGGTCCCCAAGTCTCATTTTTCAGTGCTGTTGTAACTTTGAATGGTCACTAAATAAACTGTTGTAAGTCGAGGACTACCTGTACTTTGGAGCAAGTAAACATATGGGGTATTTATTTATTTATTTATTTATTTATTGTTTATATTTATATCCCGCCCTTCTCCTTGTGGACTCAGGGCGGCTAACAACCAGATAAAAATACAAAATATCAAAACTACAGATTTAAAACATAATTAAAAAACAAATATTCATAATTGGTCTAAGTGATTTAAAATTATGTTAAAACCCCCACTAAAAATATAAGGTATAAGGTTATCATGGCATAAGCATCAGGAAGGAATTTCCTAGCCTCAGTTTAATCCTGTGCAAGGAAATAAATCACTTGGTCAATAGGTGGCCAAACACATTGATCAAGTCAATCCCAGATATTTCAAATAGAATTCATCAAATAAAGTGCACAGGAATTCTGCCCTTGGAGTCTGCAAAATTTACAAAAATTTAGAATAGAATAGAACAGAATAGAACAGAACAGAGTTGGAAGGTACTTTGGAGGTCTTCTAGTCCAGCCCCCTGCTCAAGCAGGAGAACCTATATCATCTCAGACAGGTGAATGTCCAGTCTCTTCTTAAAAATATCCAGTGATGGAGCGCCCACGATTTCTGGTGGTAAACTGTTCCACTGGAGGCTAAATCTACCACCAAAGACAAACTGAGTGTCAAAGGCCCTAAAGGGTTTCAGCTCTTTTAAGAAGTAGACAAACAAGGAAATGCTGGTTGATTTTTGCAGTATTGAGATTGTTAAAATGTATCTGGATAAATGCTTTCTTTATGAAACTTTCAATAATACCTGCATTCTTTCCGAAGCTAAATAAAATGTCCTACACTCTGCTGGGCAGGTATCTAAGCTTTTTAAAGTTCTATTTTACATCCATGTCTCCTTCCTAATAATTGGTGGAATCTGTGGGACCCAGTTTTGGGTGGGGAGAGGCAAGGGCTATTATACCCAGACCCCTTGGCAGGCAGGTTCTATATTATCAAAAGAAGTAAGTGGAATGGAAAATTTGTTATTTAAATGAGAATTAAATATAATTAACATTATTACTCTCCAGATCTGTAATTACTCTTATTTAAATTGTTACATATTTCATCTTGTTCTCTTCCTGTCACGGAAATTTTTACAGCTTCAGAAGAACCTTGGAAGGCTCTGAGGGCTGCGCTCCCAAATTTTTGAATATCCCACCAGCAATTCTGGAGCCAAGGATTGTATGTGTGTCTAAGAGGCAAATGTGGTTTAGCCCTTTGTTTTGTTGCCAGCTGTTCAGGGGAAAACACCTGGCCTGACTGCTTCTGTCAATAGTGGCTGCCAATGGAGAAAGCAGCAGGTGACGAGAGTTCAAGGTAAAACATCAAGCAATGATTCTTGCAAAACAAGGCATGGCTGACAGCATAAAGATAGATATTTCTTCAAGTTGAGTTTCTCCTGAGGACACACCCAGGCAGTCTGTTTGATAACAGTACGAAAGTGACTTGCCATTCTCTTCTTCCTGAGTGTTACAGGGAGTCCCTGATTTACGGCCACAACAAAGTCCAGTGTTTCTGTTGCTGAGCAAGACAGTTAAGTGAGTTTTGCCCCATTTTGCCACCTTACTTGCCACACTTGTTAAGTGAATCACTGCATCTGTGATGTTAGTACACGGTTGTTTGTGAATCTGGCTTCCCCATTGACTTTGTCAGGTCGCAAACAGTGATCACATGACCTCAGGACCCTGCAACCATCATAAATATGAGTCAGTTACCAACCTCTGAATTTTGATCATGTGACCGTGGAGATACTGCAATGACTGTTAGTGTGAAAAATGATCATGTCACTTTTTTCAGTGCCATTGTAACTTCAAACGGTCCCTAAATGAGCTGCTGTAACCTGAAAGTCCCATTGCCTCATGAAAAAGCATCTTTGGGACCTGGATGACTGAGAATCTCCATAGACATTCACCAGACTATTTTGGAAATTCCCAGATCTGTGCTTATCATTTCCTGCTGAGACTTTGGGCTCGGAGCAATTCTGCACAGATCTTGACTGGGCCCGTAGCCAGCATCTCAGGACCGGCTCTGAACTTCAGAGTGAAGCAGCCAAATTTAATTTGAGAATTCCTTGCTTTTCCCCTCTCCCCACTCTTGCATGATGAAACCATCTGGAAAACTCAAATGCTTCCATTTCTTTTGTCTGTTTTGGTTAACCCTAACAAAAGCATCAACCAGCGATGGATTTCAGATGTGGTTTCCTCCTTGGACCAAGGATTGTTTTTGACATTCCACTGTATCTGACCCAAAACCCCATCAACTCCTTTGCTCTGGTGTCATTGTGACCAGCTTCCTGGGACCATTCCAGGAAAGATTCCCGGATGGAGTGTTGCAACAAGCAGGGGATGTGTATGTGGATGTTGCAAGGCTAAAGGTTTGGGCAGCCCCCAATCCCAGATAGGTTTGCGTGGCTGGGTCTCTCCTCAGCTGCCTGGAGATGCACTCCTGAGCAGAAGAATGTGAAAAGGTTGATACAAAAGGAAACATCTGATTTCAGAACCATTATTTGTGGATTGTTTGCAGGAAGGCAACTGACACAGTTGGGTGGCACTTGGAGCAAGAACTTCTTCCCACCCAGTTTTTGTTCTCCACTCACTGTCCTGAAATTTCCTGTCAGCTCATCGCTAATGTCATTTTTCTCTCCGGTCCCTTGCAGGCCCTCCCCTCGTTTTGCAACGGGATGGTGACATGGCACTGTTGCAATAGCATCAGTGAGCAAAGACTGGTTTGAAATGGCTGCAGTTCAACAACAACACTTGCAACTGAGACAAGAATTACTTCCTTGCTTCGCTGTTTCTCTCCTCTGCATGTTCATTTTAGCTTCATTTTCTCACCAAAAGTAAGAGCTTTGGTTTCTCAATTGCTCAGGGCAGAGATCCAGCATTTGTATCCCATCAAGAGCCATGGGAATCAGTGGTTGATATTCATTCAGGTAGTCCTTGACTTACAGCCATTCACTTAATAACCATTCAAAGTTATGACCTTTGTAGCATCCTCATGGTCACAGGATCAAAATTCAGCTACTTGGCATGTATTTATGAGGGTTGCAGTGTCCCGGGGTCATGGGATCCCCTTTTGCAACCTTCTGACAAACAAAGTCAATGGGGAAGCCAGATTAATAACCATGTTATTAAATTAACTGCAGTGGTTCACATAACAACTGTGGCAAGAAAGGCCATAAAATGGGGCAAAACTCACTTAACTGCTGTCTTGGTTAGCAACAGAAATTTTGGGCTCAATTGTGGTTGTAAGTCAAGGACTACAGCTTTCTAGGAGTTACGTTCCAGATCTGTGTGGTTCACATTTTTTTTCCCTTTCCTTATCACAACAACCCTGCAGGGAAGGCAAAGTCAAATTGCACCCACCGATTCCTTCCACCAGGCTATTTTTCTCCAACAAGTCGCATTAACCCAAATGTTTTGTCTAGATTCAGATTTTACCTTCCTTCCTTCTCCCCCTTCCTCAGCTTTGTTGTTCATCGGTGAATTCTGGTGGCATCCTTAGGACCAGCTGTAAGACCCCAACAGGGCATTGTTACCTCATTCCAAATTCTGGGTGGATTTCCTAATTTCTCATTCCTAACTCTGGCCTTGGGGAAAAAGGTCTTCTTGATTAGGATCATATCCCCGTCAAGAGTTTTTCTCATCTCTGCAGTCTGTGGTGGGTGGGGAAGAGAAACAGCAGATCTCAACCTTTCATCTTCTGGCGTGGTTAACAGAACATAATCCTCACAGTTTCTCTCCGTTGCTGCTGCTAGTTTCCAGGAAAAACGCTTTATCTGAACTGACTAATTTTTTGCAGATGAATGAGATACCATTTGGGGAAGCATAAATTCTGGGAAAGCAGTGAGGCACTCAAGATGAATTTACAGTAATTATAGGACTACTTAGCCACCAATCCACTCCAAAATTCATTATACGATTCTACTACAACCAAAAAGGGGAGGGAAGGGGAGGGGAGGGGAGGGGGAGGAGAGGGAAAGGAAAAGGAAAAGGAAAGGAGGTTCTCTAAAAGTGGAGGATCAATCTTGGGTTAATGAAAACCCTACATAAATGTAATAAAAATTACAATTCTTTTAACTTTTACCAATGGAATGGATTAAATCAGTGTTTTTCAAAGCTGGCAATTTTAAGAAGTGTGGATGTCAACTCCCAGAATTCCCAGCAAGCACACTCCCCAACTTCAAAATTCTGGGAGTTGCAATCCACACATCTTTAAAGTTGCCAACTTTGAAAACACTGGATGACATCAAGGGCTGGCTACAGTGGCTGTGACCATATTTCCCCAAATTTTGGAGGATAAAAAAGGTTAAAATAACTTTTAAATGGTAGAAGACCAGGTATTCAGTCCTTTATGGTTTACAAATGATTTTCAGAGGCACAAGCAAACTGAGGGTCTGGAGGAAGGAAAAATAAAGATGACAGCAGTTTGGACCCACAGGCTACTCACTCCTGGATTTAAAGGAATTATAGTTGTTTTAACATCTGATGTTGTTTAATGAGGACAAAAGCCAGTGCTGTACAGTGCCAATCCATAATTTGCTGCGGTATCTTTTGTTTTGGAAACTGCTTACAGTAAACAGCAATATTGCAATCAACACAATGAATGACTGGACCGGCTTCAGAAATTATCTTTGTGGGAGAGTTGTGTTAAGGTGACAGCCAGGCTGTGAAGTTTTCTGAACCACAAAAAGTACAGCGCAAGTATGAATGTTTATGATGGTTTGCTACATAGCTTCCCTCATTCCCAAGTCCTTGAATCTTTAACACAGCCTGTGTGTGGCCTAGTTAGGGAAGCGCTGCAAAAAATCAATTGAAAGAAATTGCTGGCGTGAAAAATGCTGAATTCAACAGGTACAGTCCTGTTTTCATTTGTGGGGTTTTTTTGGGGGGGGTCCATACATGCTGCATTTTAGCCCAGATCATTGGCAAATTATTTTCCTAGCCTCCTCTTCCTCATTAGAGCAGGTAGACAGGGAATGTTGTCAGTCCCCTCTCCTAAGGAGCTCCATTTATGGGACCAAGGAGGGCCTTCTCCGTGGTGGCTCCCTCCCAGTGGAATATCATCCCTATGGAGATAAGATTGGCCCCCACTTTGACACTCTTTAGTAAGGACCTGGAAGGCAAGGTTTGGCCAATGGGCCTGGGTGGGGAAGAAGAGCCCATTAAATGATTTGAATGTTGTTGTTGGGGAGGGGTGAGGGATAATTGTTTTTTTGGTTGTTGCAGTTGTTTTGTATTTAGCATTTATCCTTGTAAGCTGCCCGGAGTTACCGAGAGTGAGTTAAGTGGCCATATAAATTTTCACAAATAAATAAATATTATAGTTATATTTTTATTCTGTCTTTTCCAATCAAATTAAAATATTGTTTTGCAGAAAGAAAAACGGGGGATTCGGCAGGCTATGGAGAAGCATAAGAGATTGGACTGCTCCCTATCCAACTCTATTAAGAAAGCCAATAAGGGTCCTATCAAAAGTGCATTTTTAATAACTCCTTTGCAGATTGATTGCTATTCCGGATTCCATATTCTGCAATAAGCTGACATGTGGCTAAGCTAAGGGACCTGTCTCCAACCACCTTTTATCCACCAGAATGCTCTGGGATTCCCTGTTGGCCCTGCGGACTTTCTTAAGGAACTTAAATAATGAGGGCTGTAGTCCCAAGTTTGTTTACTCACTGCCTAGGAAACAAAGACAGGTGTGGGCTACAAGCATCTCAGTTTGTTTCCTGATAAATGGGTGTCTGTCAATTTTTCATAGGTAACTCATCCTATGGCATGCATTTTGTGACAACCATAGTTTCAGGATGTTCAGATGTGGCCACTGGCTCATAAAAGAGAGCCAATTGGTCTTTGGGTCAAGTAACTTAAAACTAATAACCACCATAAAACAAATAGTTTCTCAATGTACTGTTGTAATTTGAACCCAGAATTTTGGTCCTAAGTCATGGCAGTTGTTAAGCAGGTCATCACGTGATTACGGCTGATTTTCTAATCTTTTTTGTGGCAGTTGTTAAGTGAATGCGACAGTCGTTACATGAATGCAGCAGGCGTAAAGCGAATGCTATGGTCATTAAGTGAATCCATTATTTGAAGTGCTTTTTTTTGCTAGAAACCTGAAGTAAACACTGGTTTTCAGCAAAACAAAAACCCCTCATTATAAATTGCAGTCATGTAACCACAGGATGCTGCAACAGCCATAAATATGGACCAGTTGCTAAGGGCACCAAAATGTGATCACATGACCCCCAAGGTCGGGGGAGGGGAGATAACATCAGAACTTCAAATCCAAGTGATAAGTAGCCTGGGGAGGTCTGTTGTAACTTTGAAGTCACTAAGTAACCAGTCGTAAGTCGAGGTCTACTTGTAAAGTAGAAGAGCTGCATACAGGAAACGATTCAGGATTAGTTTGTAAAGTTTGGACATTTCAGCGTGGATTTCTCATGTCAAAATCCAGCATTCTCCCCATTGCATCAGATGTTTTGGCCAGGCTCTGGGGTGCTTAAAAACTTAGAATCATCCATTAGGAATAGGCCAGAGTCTCAGTTCAGCTCTACAATCCCAAATAAAGCATCTCCAACAAATGTTTTCTCCAGCGTTTGGACACGTTCACTGAAATGGAGTCCGCCATCTCTCCAGGTCACCGGTTCCACTGCCAAATTACTCTGGCTGTTCAGTTTTTTCCAACTTTTTTTATTGGAATTTGCTTTGTAACTTAAATCCAGTATTCAGTCTCCTGCCTTCTGGGATGATAGGAAACAGACCTCAGCTTTTGTTTTGAGAGATTCTGCTAGCTAGACTTCATCATTTAGCAGTGCAATTCAAAACTGTCTTTGTAGCCGATTTAAAATGTTTCCTCCTTCAGTTTCTCCCTCTGATCACTTTTGCTAATTTGACAGCCACATACAGATAGTCTTCGACTTACGACCATAATTAATAATAATAATAATGTTGGAAGGGACCTTGGAGGTCATCTAGTCCAACCCCCTGCTCAGGCAGGAAACCCTATACCATTTCAGACAAATGGCTGTCTAGACTCTTCTTAAAAACTTCCAGTATTGGAGCACTCACAGTTTCTGGAGGCACTGATATAATCCACTGATTAATTGTTCTAACTGTCAGAAAATTTCTCCTTAGTTCCAGGTTGCTTCTCTTTTCAGTTAGTTTCCATCTGTTGCTCCTTGTCCTGCCTTCAGGTGCTTTGGAGAATAGCTCGAGTCCCTCTTCTTTGGGGCAGCCCCTGAGATATTAGAACACTGCTATCATGTCACCCTCTTCATTAAGCCTGGAATTAGTCTTGTCTTTATACTAGATGTTAAACCATGTGACCAGAGCCTAACTTATCACATTTTCTGAGGAGTTTAAGAGAATCCATTATACCCAAATGAACTTTTTTTTTCTTTGCTGGAAACCAGAAATAAATGCATGAAATGTGTCAAAAACATTGAAAATTGCGATCACATGACCACAGGACGCTACAGTGGCCATAAAGGTAAGCCAAGTTGTTAAGGGCCCCAGATGTGATTGTGTGATCACGGTGTGTGGCTGTTATAACTTCAAAATCGGGTTATTAAGGGGTCTTTGAATAGTCACTATGCAACCAGACATAAATTGAGAACTATCTGTAATGGCAGATCATATTAATGTATCCCTAAACTTTTCCAAAACAATTCTATTTAGCAGGGAGACTATTACAGTTAATAAATTTACTAGTTGCCTCAATTGTTAAAGCAAATCTGGGAAACATTAATATACATAAAAGATTAATAAGATGAATGGCTTTGCTATCCTCCATCTCCTTCATTTGAGTTAACAACGAGTAGGAATATTTGAGCAAAATATGAATACATAAATCGTATTGTTAAAGGAAAGTCAAGATCAAACCAGGAAATCTATTTAAATAAGTAAACATGCCCCAAAGAAAGCATTTCAGGGAAATCCAAGAGTTTCCAGGAAAAATAGTGGATGGAAGATTAATCTGTTATTAGCTCATGGAAGACGAAATTATAGCAATCCAGGAGAAAAATAGAGAACAGAATAGGAAGAAAATATAGCATTATTTTTGCAGGAATCATTTATTTTCCTTGACTGGAAGCATCATCTCCAAATACCAGATTGCTTCACCTCTAGAAAATATTTTTTATATATATTGGCTATATATTGATCGTGTCCCTGGCTGCTCACATTGTGCCAAACCCCATATTCTTTAGTTTTGACATGTTTAACCCAGCCATTAAGATTGATAAACATTGATTTATAGCCTAATAAGTCACTTTGGTCTAGTGGTTAAGGCACCAGGCTAGAAAGCAGGCGGCCATGACTTCTAGTCCCACCTTAGCCATGAAAGCCAACCGGGTGACTTTGGGCCAATCACCAGGAGATTGGGAGTTCTAGTCCCATCTCACCCATGAAAGCCAGCTGGGTGACTTTGGGCCAATCACCAGAAGACTGTGAGTTCTAGTCCCTCCTTAGCCATGAAAGCCAACCAGGTGACTTTGGGCCAATCATCAGGAGATTGGGAGTTCTAGTCCCACCTTACCCATGAAAGCTAGCTGGGTGGCTTTGGGCCAGTCTCTCCCTCAGCCCAACTCACCTCACAGGGATATTAGGAAAATAAGAGAAAAGAATAATCGGTATGTTTGTTGTCCTGAGTTATTTGTAAAAATTAATAAAGGTGAGAAATAAATAGATAAATAAATATAAAGTATTGCACGAACTCAACTAATTCAATGAACCATAATTAAATAAACCCTAACTTATTACCATGTGTTGATACTAAGTGCTTCAGGTCATCTTTCCAGAAAGCTCTGGAAACAGGTCTTCTATTTGAAGCTCTTGGTTTTTCCACGATAGTTGAAAAACATTTGATCAATGCTGGATCAAAGACAACTTCTACACTTCCCTGCCCCCCTCGATTGTTCTCCTATTTGGTGGAAAGCATTTTCCATTTCCCTCCGTCCCAGAGAACATTTTGAAAATAGTCTCAAAGTTGCTGTATGGAATTCTGAGCAAATTTTGATCGCACGACCAAATGGGGATGCCGCAACGGTTGTTAAGTGTGAAAAACAGTCGTCATTTTTTTCAATGCGGGTGTAACTTTGAAGAGTCACTAAGCGAAAGGTTGTAAGCAGGGGACTTTCTGCAATTAAAATAAACAAAGCAAAAAGTAGCTACACATAAAGAGCTGAAAATGAGTCCCAGTTTGGTTCAAACGTTTTATTTCCTTCTTTTTTGTTGTTGTCATTGCTGCCCACAAAAAAATAAAATAAAACACATCATCAAGTGCCTTGAGGTTATTTTTTTTAAGTCATACACATCTCCATCCACTAAGGCCAAGCCAAACATCACAAAAAAAGCCTTAGAACACATTTTTAAATACTCTGGTTCAAACAAAGCAAATAAAACCCACACGTGGCCGAACAAGCGTCAAAGATGGTTCCTGTTATAAATACAGTGCAACAATTATATACAACTTTTACAATTTTAAGACAAAACCCAGCAGTGTCGCTGGGTCAAATGTATTGGTAAAATTTTAAAGGTGGCTTGCACAAGAAATCTCTCCTGCGCAGGCGCGTGTAGAATTAAGACTCGAGCTGAGCTGCAATTCATTAAGTACAAGCTCAACCCGGATTAAAACCTGGTGTGAGAAAGTAGCATCAAAAAACTCTGCTAACAAAACAGTGACATGATGAACTAATTATTCTATAAGCCTAGCTCCCAAAAACAGCCTTCTGCAAACCTCTGCTTTTATGGAACAACAGCTCTTCAAATCCATTTGCTGTACATACAAATAATTTCATTGACGAAGAAATCCACAAAGATGTGTGTCTTCAAAAAGCTTATCAAATAGTAAAAAACACATAGCCCTTTGTTCAAAGAAGAGAACACCGGCACCACCTCCCCCCCCCCCCACACACACACTTCCAACACTGTGCATATGAGCCCAGGATTTAACTAAGATGAGTTACACACTAAGACAATTAAGTAAATGACTGTAGCAGGGACCAGCCACTAGCTGAAATTGCTGCCATCTCCAAACTACTACTTCTCTTTTTTTAAGCAGGGGTGGCACAGAGTGGGACAGCTCACCACAGGACAGTTCAATTTAATTATTTAAAATAATTTAAATTTTTGTCGTTCACATTTCATTTTGTCCCTTCTTTGGCATCCTTTAGTTATTCTATTCCACTATTTCTTTGATATTAGTGTAACTCTTGTCCCGTGGTGGGTTGTCCCGCAGCAAGTTGGCTGTAGCGAGTTGTCGTAGATCTGGGGCGACAGGTTATGAACCAAGGAAGAAAATAGCATCGAGACATGGAAGTGTGCTAAGGCTCACTCTTGGGTTGGTGCAAGGCATCTGTGTCAAGAGGTAAACTGTGTGCAATTCTAATGAGATCTTCGGCCTGACCAGCATAGCTTTAGCCACCTTGAGCAAAGCTGGGACACCTTTCCGCTATGTGCCCAACGTTGGCGCCTTCTGCTCCCACGTTTCTTGCTCAAGCAAGGAAATTGAGAGCGGGTGTAGCCAGAAAAACTACACTGGGTTTAAACTGGGGCTCTGAAAAATAAGGCAGAGAAGCTGTCTGTGAATGACCACCACCGACGTCGTGAACATGAACCCACTTCCTTGCAACCAAAATAAAGATAAATCACTACATTTTGCACAAATGCAAAATTTGGAATACAGGGTGTAATTCAGATTTTAAGAGCTCAGCTAAGGAAAAAGCATAGATTGAGGATTTCCCCCCCCCCCAGTAAGATAGGTGCCCAAAAACACTATACAGAATCTGACATCCACTTTCCAGATAATGCAATCTTTGAGTTTCTTTCTCACATTCACCCACGTGCATGCACAAACACACATTCATGCCTCTGGTTATTCACTACTGCAACAGCCTTCGTTCCAATTGAGACGAGATCTTTCTCCTACCGCAGCAAAGGAATTAATATTTTGAGCAGCCCAACTATACATCTTTGCATGTAGAAGAAACAAGCATGTCAAAAAAAGAGGCTAGGCTGACATTTCATCCTGAAATCTAACTGTCCTCTGCACTAGGTTAAGATCTTCTGACTTCCTGAACAGATTACAGCCTAGATACAGGGTCCCAACTTGGCAATAACTCTACATGATGATGTGGTTAAGGCAAACCAAGGGCCCCTTTAAAGCTAGGCTAAATTTGCTCAAGGAATTCAGTCTCATGAGTTGCGAAGAACAAAAAAATCAAGGATGGGTCCAAACTGTGCAAGATTGGTGGCTTAAGGATCAGTAAAGCTCCAGACCTTAAGCCCCAGGAAGATCCCTGGATCCAGGTCATCTTCTATATATTTAACATCTGGGATCTCCCTCCCTTTAAGACTTGTGGACATCAGCTCCCAGAATTCCCCAGCCAGCATAATTCTGGGAGTTGAAGTCCACAGGTCTTAAAGTTACCAAGGCTGGGCACCTCTACTCTACATGTTGATGAGAACAGAAACAACCCAAGTAACATTCTAGTTCCCTGAGAAAGGATGCATTTACTACAGATGGACTTGTGTCAACCTAAGGCAGCTAGAAATGACGATTATACAGTTACTGGAAAAGACTTCTCTGCCTGTTGATTTTTTTCTCCCTTCCATCATGCTATTTAAGGAAGGCATGCATAACCGTTAACATCTCTTCCTTTTAAAAACCCAGGTCTAGAGCCGTTTCACCTTTCATAGAAATAAATTAATTTTGAACTAAGTAGCCCCTTCCACCCAGCAGCAGCAAATATGTTGCTTAGCTCTGGATAAAGGAAATGCACTGCAATTTTATTTAGAGCTGCAGGTATGTGACCTTACGGCAGGGAAACATGTATTGCCAGAGATCTTGAATAATGAATGTATTTTGGTAGACAACCAAATTTGGTTATTTGATAGTTGCGGTCAAATCCAGTGTCACTGATACAGTGAAGCTCTGCTCCGACCAGTGAAAAAAAAATAAAGTATTGCTAAGACACCAGTGTCAGCTTCAGAAGCAAAAGATTTGTAAGAGTATGCAAATTTTCAAACTGCAGAAAAAAATGTGCAACTCCACTACTATAATGTTCCCCTGTAAGATCACATCTGCTTTATATATTATGAGGCAGAGGCTGCATTATTACACTTGTTAGAATATATAACATGGCTGATGGGTCACCATTTTTTGATAGAGAAACACATACTTCAGAATTAAGGCTATGGTCAGGCTTAAGGGACAACTGAAAACATCTGATCCAGAGGTCCAAATCTTGGAGAAGTGGAGAATCACTACATCAGGTGGTATGAGTATCAAGGGAACAAAGAGTTGAACACTTGGACCCAACAAAGAATGAAGTTGGGTAATCAGGAACAGTCCAATTATGAGATGAACACAGCCAAGTCAAAAGACCAGACCTTTCTGGGGAAAGTGTGTTTGCATGAATTTAAAAATGTCCTTTTAACCTGCATCGTGGGAAAGAATGTAGCTGTCTTCTTAGACCTCAGTTTTTAGCAGAAAAGAAATCAACCCCCTCTTATTTTATTTATCCAGAGCTTGGGGTGCAACCAAGATTATGACAAGCCAGGTGGTTAAATCTTCTTTTTCTTTCTTTTTCAAATCCCACTCTCCCTCACCAGCTGGGCTGATGAGAAAGCCTCAAACATGTGGAGGATACCACATTGCCTCCGAGGTGGAATTAGAACCTTTTGCAAGGCATTGTGAAGTCAGTTTCAAACCAGGGCATGCTGGGATTTTCCAAAGTTCAGCTTTAGGGTAGTAAAATGTGGAGTCCCCCCAGGTTCATTCTGCACTGAGCAGCCTCAGAGACGTGTCTGGTTGACCTAGGCACGCTTAGATGGAGGAGAACCCTGGCACCAGGAGGAGCTGGCCTAGCTCCTTGTTCACTTTCCCCCAGAGGGATGGACTGTAATATTTATTGGGAAGCTCATACCAAGAAGACAGCCACTTTCAACTTCCTGTTCCTGGTCAGGAATCTTGCAAATCACTTCCTATTCCACGAGATTTACTTTTGGATAATCTAACTATGTCTGGGTGCTAGGGTCGGAGTGTGTGTGTGTGTGTGTGTGTGTGTGTGTGTGTGTGTGTGTGTGTGTGTGTCCAGAAGGAAATTAATGGATTTGGGTAGTCTCTGGAATGCTATCCCTGGGGCAGTCAGGTATGCACACTTCGGAAGGACAGATTTGTGGGTCCTTATCAGGGGGTGAAGGGTGCCCGATGGAGGCCTTATGCCCCCTGAGACGTGTGGGCTCCAACAAGAAAATATACAACTGAATTAAGACTTCCTGGTTTCTCCAAGGCATTGGCAATTGTGCGTGCAATTTCCCATTGGGCCTGATGAAAGAAAGAGTCTAAAATCTGATCCTCATCCCTTCTAAAAAGACAGACAAAATGCTAGAAGGAGGAAGAAAGGCGAAGCTTCCCCACAGCAGTATATGGGGTGCTTTACTGCACTGGGACCCATTCAAAATCCTTTGGGAGAGCCTTGAACGGGCAAGGATTTTCTAAACTGAGGGAGAACGACTAAAAGAGGCAATCTTGCAAGCCATGTCCTTTGGACAAAATGCAAAGAGGCGCTGCTAAGAAAAAGCCCAAAGCTTCGGAATCTGGATCTCTGTGTACACGCAGGATAGGTTATTGGTAACACCGCAGGAAGAGCCGGGGAGCTCTGGGGTCAATTTTTCAGCAAGTCCCCCAAGTCATAGGCATCAAACAAGTCACTTACACCCTCACCCTCCTCCAATCCCCATAGATAATCCTCTTGGTCAAGGGAAGGGGAAAAACTGACAAAGGGGCCTGGGTCGCCGTAGGCTGCAGAAGGAAGCTGGTCCTCTGTCTGCTGCAGGAGGTGCTGAGGGGGCTCCAGGAGTCCATCCTCTCCCTCCATCAGGCAGTTGGGCAGCTCCATCTTCACCAATTCCACTGGGGAAACAAGAGAGAGTCAAGATACAACATGAGCATCGCAATAGAGAGGGCAAGGCCAAGAGCTGGCACCACTGGGCACCAAGTAACAGAATAACATAGTTGGAAAAGACCTTGGAGGTCTTCTAGTCCAACCCCCTGCTCAAGCAAGAAACCCTAAACCATTTCAGACAAATGGTTGTCCAATCTCTTTCTAAAAACTTCCAATGTTGGAGCACCCACAACTTCTGGAGGCAGGTTGTTCCACTGATTAATTGTTCTGACTGTCAAGAAATTTCTCCTTAGTTCTAGGTTGCTTCTCTCTTTGGTTAGTTTCCATCCATGCTTCTTGTCCTGCCTTCAGGTACTTTGGAGAATAGGTTGACCCACCCTTCTTTGAGGCAGACCCGTGAATACTGGAACTCTTCTAAGTGAGGTTGAAGTCCCAAGATGGAGCCCAACTGCTGAATTCCAGGAGCCAGCAGGATCCACCAGCATCCTTAATGTTGACACCGTTTTGCCCACCTTCTTCAAATGAGTGAGCAGGCTCCACATAATGAGAAAGCGGGTAGTCACACTTGCCCTGCCCCCTATTTCCTCCCCCTTTTGGGCCCAGAAAAGGAAAGAGCAGGCAAGGCGAGAAGCAACCATTTGGACTAAATCTGCCCCCACCCTTTTCCTAAGGATAACCTGGTCTTATATGAGCTTCCATAGCCAGGTGCAAGACAAGGGCAAAACAGACTTTGGTGAGTGTGCCCTATGATGGGTTTCCCTCCCTAAATAAATTTGACTGGGCACTTATTTTTAGATATTTCCCATGATTGGTGATGGGCAGAAGACCAATTACAGCCTCTTAGTGGGCTACACAAAGTCTGTGGGCTGGGAGGAATTCCTGCACAGACATTGGGCTGAATGAATCTTCTCCTAATCACAGAATCATTGTGTTAAAGCAGAGGTCTTCAAACTTGGCCCTTTTATGACTTGTGGACTTCAACTCCCAGAATTCCTCAGCCAGGCATGCTTGGCTGAAGAATTCTGGGAGTTGAAGTCCACAAGTCATCAAAGGGCCAAGACCCCTGTGTTAAAGGGCTTCAGAGGTCACTGAAGGTATATCTGACAGTGCAGGAAGTGTGTCACTGCAGCACCCTTCAACGTTTGGGTGTTCCAGCCCATCACCAAGGGAGGAGAGCCACCAAGGTCACTTGGTTCCATTAATGAACCGCAAGTCTCTTCAGGAAGCTAACAGTCTGAATCATCTGATGGATCAAAGAATGATCAAAGAACAGCTCCCAGGCCCAGCTGTTGACGGCAGAAGCCTGTTAGAAGGGGATTTGCCCTCAAAATACAGAGTCAGTCCAGCAAGTAACCCCGGAGGACATCTTTCCGAATGAAGTGAGTTTTTCCCAGAAGGCCAAGATGATCATCCCTTCAGAGTTGCCAACATTACCTTTCGCCGTTGTGGGTTTAGTAACCTCCTGGTGTGCTGAAAGAGGAAAACAGCTCTCCTTGGCAGGACTCTCTTCCAGAATTTCTTCTGGGCACAGGTAGACTTCAATGGGGCCATTGGTACTCCTTAGGTGGAGCTGGACATTCTCCTGCAGGAGGGGGAGGAGGAACAGATCAAGAAAGAGTATGACTCAGTACCCTCAAACCAAGGGCGCCTGTCTGGGAGCAAACAATTACAGGTAGTCCTCAACTTATGGCATTACGGTTGCAAAGTGGGTCACTCACATAACCAAATTGATCTTACCACCTTTTTTTGCAATTGTTTTCTACGGGTCAAGTTTTGCCCCCCAGAATCCCCCAGAAGTAAATACTGATTTTGGGCAAAAACTTCGTAAAACGCAGTCACGTTACTGGGGCCTGCTGCAAACAGCCGTGAATGTGGGCTGGTGGCCGAGCACGCAAAATGCGGTCACGTGACCTGGTGGTGGTTGCTGGAACTTTGGAACCAGGTTGTAAGTGCCCCTTGGGGATCTGTCATAACTTCGTGCAGTCACTAAGCAGCCAGTTGTAAATCGAGGACTTCCTACAGTTAACAGATTTAGCAGCAACCGAAATGAAGAATAATGAATTTCCATTCCCACCTCACAAACATCAGGCACCTCAAGACGAGTTTCAGGGGGCGCTCTCACCACAATCACCGTCTGCTCATTAAAATTGCTGATGGCTCGGATATCCTGATAGGTGACATAGGCTGACGTAGGACACAGAGGAAAGTTAAAGAAAACACCGCAAGAGACACCAAACTCTGAATTGTGATGGGCAACTATGGCAGCTTTACAGCCTGTGGACTACAACTCCCAGGAGTATTGAACCAGCATATATGGCCTGTAGACTTCAACTCCCAGAATTCCTGAGCTAGCTATACTGACTCAGGAATTCTGGGAGTTGAAGTCCACAGGCCCTAAAATTGCCATAGTGGCCCACCCCAGGATTAGGTCAAAGAAGGAATCAAAGATTTTGAAACGGCTCCTCCAATCTTATCTGTATTCCAAGTTTGTTCTATTTCTTGAGTTTCAATCAGCCCTGTTTGGGCTTGAACTTACATCTCACATTTAGAAGTGGGTTGTTTCGAACGCAGAGCATTCACCGTGGTCCGAACACCCTCAGAATACTTCTGGAAAGGTTGAAAGGAGTTCAAAAATTGGGGGGGGGATGGGAGGGGCTGAAGGGGTAAAATGAGTGTAATTAGGAATCCTTCTGCTCCTTAACCTTCCCAACCCCCAAATTAAAACAAAATAAAGCCAAAACCTTTTGGTTCTATCCTTGTTAGAGATATCTTGGGGATCATAAAGGAAATTTAGTCTTGTGGTTAACACATCAAGCTAGAAACCAGAAGATTGTGAGTTCTAATTCCACCTTGGCATGAAAGTAAGCTGGGTGGGTTTTGGTCCAATCATCAGGAGACTGGGAGTTCTAGTCCCACTTTAGGCATGAAAGTCGGCTGGGTGACCCTGAGCAAGTCAGTCTCTCTCAGCCCAACCCACCTCACAGGGTTGTTGTTGTGGAGAAAATAGGAGGAAGGAGTATTGTGTCTGCTCAACACCTTCAGTTATTTATAAAAATAATAAAGGCGGGCTATAAACAAAACAGACGCAGGGAGATATAGTCAGCGCTTGGCTGCAGCCTGCAATCCTGGGCCTTATGGCTTATATTTAAAGAGGATAACAGTGCACCTCGCCTTAGCTGATGGGGCGAACCCCAAGAATTGCTCTGCACGGAGCCTTTTGAACTCTGAACCTTTGGCCACTGGTCTTCAACGCAGGGGGTACCAGGAATGAATCGATCCCCCTGGAAGTCTGTCTCTGATCATTGTCCTCTTCACCCACCCGCCGCTCAAAAGGATATCTTTGGTTGGGCTCATCTTCGGTCAGATGCTTTAGCTGCAGAGAGGACTCCTGGATCAGCTTGTCCAAAACCTTCTCGTTCTTGGAAAGCTCGGCCAGTTCTTGTCGCAAGACGTGTTGTTTTGTGGCCACGGAAGAATCTTCAAAAAGGCCCGTTCCCCTGGATACCGTATTAATAATAGATCAGATGAGTCCATTTGCTAAATCAGGGCTCAAGTTTTCACTTTCAGCTCTCTTTCCCCCCCCTTTTTTTTGGGGGGGGAGAATTATAAATCCTGATACATTGTGTTATTTCAACGCAGATTTCAATGCGGTCGTATTTATGGGCTGGGATGAAAAACTATGAATATTCTATTATTCAGAAAGCTTTAAAGTATTGAAAAGAAAAAGGAAGAAAAAGTAAAAACAAAATCTATCGGTATACATTGCAACTTAGGATGCCAGTCTTACAAACGTAAGATGGTGTGGCTTTTCATCCAAAGTTAAGTACAATGTGAAAAAAATGCTTTCACCTCTTGGCAGGAGGGAGATTCAAAGGGTTCTTAAGAAGAGGAAAAAAAGAGACACAGAGACGTTGATCCCAAACATGAGCGAACACAAAGGGTTTCAGCCAAAGTAGAGGGAGAAACAGACTTAAGGAGATTGAGATGAAATGTGGACATTAAGGAAACTGTTTTGAAATGTGGCTCTGCCTGATAAAGAAAAGCGGAGGGTATTAAGAAGCAAAATCTGAGAAAATACCCTCCGCCTCCTAGAGGCAGCAAGGAAAACTGTAAACCTTCTTCTCCGTTTAAGAAAAGCAGTATCCAACTAGTCCTTGGGATGGAGTTTAAAAAGCAAAACTCATCTGTTGGTTCTGCAGAAAAATGCATCATTTTGGCATTGGTTTTAATGCACTGCAGGTGGTTCTCGACTTACAGCAGTTCAGAGTTACAATGGCAGTGCAAAAACTGACTTACGATCATTTTTCACACTTAACAACAGTTGCAGCATCCCCATGGTCACGATCAAAATTCAGATGCTTGGCAACTGACTCAACATTTATGACGGTTGCAATCTCCCAGGGTCACGTGATCCCCTTCTGTGACCTTCTGACAAGCAAAGTCAATGGGGGGAAGCCAGATTCACTTAACAACCGGGTTACTAATTACTGCAGTGATTGATTCACTTAACAACTGTGGCAAGGCAGGTTGTAAAATGGGCCAAAATTCATTTAACAACTGTCTCACTTAGCAACAGAAATTTTGGACTCAGTAGTGGCTGTAATTCGAGGACAACCTGTATTTCTTGCCCGGCTGATTGCAAGAAAGGGTGAAATTTGGAACACGGGAACGTCAGTTTGCAATGTTTTTCTTCCAAACCCATTTTCTTTCCTTGCGTGCCCTGTCTTTCAGATCAGAGGTCCCCAACCTTTTGGGCACCAGGAGAGAGGTTCCATGGAGAGAGGTTTTTCCGCGGACTGGAGGGTGTGTGGTTTTGTGTGCTGCCTGCATCTCATGGAGGGGCCTTTGCTTGTTTGTGCAGACTGGTTGCTGGCATCCCGCGGCCCGGTACCGGTCCACGGACCAGGGGTTGGGCACCCGTTTTAGATTGCAAGCCTCATGAGGTCTTATTATTGACCTTATCAGTTACTCCAGGAGAAGTAGAGAAGGAGAAAACCACTCAATCTGGATGAATGAATAAAAAGCGCTCAGCTGCAGATCCATGTAAAGTTGCAGGGAGCTTGGTAAGACTTAAGACAATGTCAGTTGACACAGGAATTCCTGTGGGTAAGGGAGGGGATTGTAAGGCGTGACTGCCATGCTTAGTGGCGGCACCTCCTTCAGTCTCAGTTGTCGTTGTTAACTGAATCCCATAGCCGGTCATTAGACGAGGCAACTTCCCACCAGCTTCCTGCCACCCAAGTCACTGGGGAAGCTGGCAGGAAGTTGAAAGTCCCAGGCTTGCAAACAGGTAAGTAGCTGCTGTGAGGTGGGAAGGAGGGAGTGATGGAGGCACTGGGGAAGTGTGCAAAGGGGTGAAGGGGTGCATGAATGCAGCATGCACGGGGAGGATGTATAAGGGCATGAAGGTTGCAGGAGAGAGACCAGATTGGAGGGTCCAAGGTACATGAGAAACCCAGTGCAGATTGTGTGTGTGTGTGGGGGGGGTGTCTGTGGGGTATGAGGAAGGTGTAGTAAGATTTGGGGAATGTGGATGGGACTGCCTAAGTAGCCAGCAGAACACGAGTGCAGAGGGGCTGTGGGAGGGTGCATGGGTGAAAGAAACCTTATCTGCAGGTTCCAATTGATTCTGCTTGTTGGAAGCTGGTAGGGAAGGTTGCAAACTGATCATGTGAACACAGGATGCTGCAACCGTATGTGCAAACTGGTTGCCAAGCACTCAGATCAGGTGGATATGGGGATGCTGGGATAGCCAGACCCCCCCAAAGATCCACCATTTGTTCAGCTGTGTCAGAACTTCGAACAGTGACTAAGTTAATGGTCGTAGGTCTCTCTGATGAAGCAATCTAGTTAACGAATACCTGCCAGATATGCACTTTCAAGCACAGGCTGGACAACCAGCTGTTTTTCCCAAGCCTGATTATTCTCCAGATGTCTGTAACTCAATCTTTTCGTACGGCAATGCTAGAATTTGGGGAACTGAAGCTTCCTCATCTGGAGATCTTGTAGGTGGGGAAGGCTGACTTACAGCAAACCGATGTTCCTCTTCCACATTTGCTCATAATATCCAACCCAATCTAGACTGGCCCTTCTCTGCAGATATCTGCACCTGAAGTCTTTCCAACCAACTTACATCCACTGGATATTGTTCTTGGATTTCTTGCGAATGAGCTGAATCCCTTCCAGGACGTTGGTGATATCATAGATGCGTCTTTTTTGCACCTCCAGCACCTCAGCAGCCCGGTTCAAGTCCAGAACCCCGTCTTCCGATTCACTGAGCAAGTGGATAAACTTCTTGGTCAGCAAGCCAAGAGACGTGTCGTAGCGGGTCTTCTCTCCAGGAGATTTGGGGGCTAGAACACACACACACACACAAAAATCCATGCAACATAATCAGACTAAAATTCTTTGGGATATTCCCCGCTTCTGAACCATTCTAATGGTATATGGCAGGGGTCTTCAAACTTGGCCCTTTTATGACTTGTGGACTTCAACTCCCAGAATTCCTCAGCCAGCATGCCTGGCTGAGGAATTCTGGGAGTTGAAGTCCACAAGTCATAAAAGGGCCAAGTTTGAAGACCCCTGGTACATGGCAAAGACCTCAGGCAAAAAGGCACTGCCAAGGGAACAATTTGATAAGAGACAGCATAGCCCACACCTGGCTGGTGGGTGGGACAAGAGGCTCAGGAGAGACCCTAGTTTCTCAGGCTGTAATTGAGACAGGGTGGTGGGGTAGGATGAATTGTACTTTTTAGACTTGCAAGATTCTGTCAGTTTAGTTTTACAATAAAGGAAGCATTAGTTCATCTGCTTTGATGGGGTGCAATGAAGACTAGTCTCCTCGTGGTGCACCTCAGGTAATGTGACTTTGTCACAGGTAAATAGTCTACACATTCCAGTTGCTGAACTTCATAAGAATCTCCCAGCACGAAGAAGCTGCATGAATACTGAAATATCTCATTTACCTGGAAAGTCAGCATCAATCTTGCAAATCTAAAAGTGCAATTCCCTCCCCCCCACCCTTTACAGCCCAAGAAACTAGGGAGAGCCTCTTTCCCTGCCCACTATCCAGATGTGGGCCATCTGTCTGTTATCTAACCATTCCTGGGAGTGGTTATGCATTAAAGTTCCTGCAAATTTAAGTTTCTGCTTGAATTTTTGTTGCCTTTTTTAAAACCGCCTTCCTCATTCCAACGCCTTCAAGATGCGCTGGAATACAACCCCCATCCCAGGCTGGATGATAATCTTGATCAGGGATGGTGGAAATTGCAGGAAAATAAACAAAAATAATAATTTTGGTTTATTTTTAATTTTTAAAATAAAATTTGTAGAAGAGATTTAAAAAGATGTTTCTGCAACAGGAAATCCTTTCAGCACCTAGACTAAAAGATGGTGTTCTGTCGCCCTCTAGTGGCCAATAGGGTTTCAGTGCAGCCATGCTTGTTATGAAACCAAGATTAGATCTAGGCTCCCAACAGTATCATGTAATGTTTCTTCAGGATGTAATGTTATTCCCAGAAGTATGACAGAAGGAAAAAGATACAACAGCTTCCTTCACTGAAAAATGCCCTTGCTCTATACAAACTTCTGTTCTTGTGGGTAAAATCCAAACATGAATGAAGGCAAATATACATGTCCCAGGATAATGATGCAAAATCTAATTTAGGTCAGTCACCGGAACCAGAGATTTACTCTTCCGAGCTTTCAGACTCATGCTGGAGCCCACCTTAAGGGAAATTCCCTGAAAATGAGCTCCAGCACGAAAGCTCGGAAGAGTAAATCTCCAGTCCCGGCAACTGACCCAAATTCAATTTTGCAAAATCCAAACACTTTGTGATTTAAAAGAAATAAATAAAAATAAAAACTGAGCTAAGCAGGTCAAGCTGAATAAAAAACTTGATACCGAAGCAGGTTTCTCACTTTTCACTGGAATCTGCCCCTACCCCATTTCAAGCTGATCCTCGATGAGGACTAGAAACTTAAGACAGCAACTCTAGACTCTGCCAAAGCATCCTTTCGTTCAGTGTTTCCTTATCCAAGGCCTCTTACTTTTTGGACTAGGGATATGTGGGAGCGCAGTTCCTTTGCCTTTCGGTGTTCGGAATTCTGGGATGCGCTGCTGAGCGGTTCCTTCAAGATCCAGTTTTCTCTTGGCCTAAGAGAAAAGAGAAACAGAGACAGGCCACGGTTAGCTTGGTGGGGAAACCACGAGCCCACACACTTGGCTACAAACAGCTGCCATACGTCCTTTCCATTTTTCTTCAATCCACAACGCGTTTCAACATTTCATTACCTAGTCTCCAGTATCTAATCTGGTTTTCCCATGTCACAAAACATGCCCATTTCTGGGTTTTAGTATCTGTTTGCATCCTCCATTCGAAGGGCTATTGAGAGCATTAAAACCTGCAGAGAAAACTGGCATGCACATATATTTCGAAGCACCCCACGGGGTTCAACACAGATTTTTTTTGCCAAAAGAAAATAATAATAAATGTATTGCTATGCTAAACTCCCGCAGTAATCTTTTCCAGCATGATGATCTCCAGATGTGTTGAACTACAATTCCCATGCTTTCCCCATCGGGACACCCAATGGGGAAAGCGCGTTGAGGGCCAGCATATCCATTCGCCTTGCTTTCTAATGTAGACATGAAATTCCTAGAGTGATATCATCTGGAATGAATGTACAAACGTATTTCCTGCATGGATGTTGGCTGAATGGGCCCGTTTCAGTTTTGGTTTCCCTGCCCCTGCCAACTTTTTCACAAATATGTTTTTCATTATTACAGTTTTGCTGTGTGCTTTTTTTTGTTTTGTTCCCATAACGGTAAGCAGCTTCAGTCTGTTTGCATGGGGTGCAGTAAAGAAACAGATAAAATAAAATACTTACAACAGTTCGTTCAGCGACTGAAGTTTTAACAGCACTGCAAAAAGTGATTTATAGCAATAGCAACAGCACTTAGACTTATATACTGCTTCACAGTGCTTTCCAGCCCTCTCTAAGCGGTTTACAGAGTCGGACAAACTGGGTCCTCTTTTTATCAAACTTGGAAGGATGGAAGGCTGAGTCAACCTTGAGCAGCTCAGAATCAAACTCCTGGAGTGAGCAGTGAGTTAGCCTGCAGTACTGCATCCTAACCACCGGGGCCACCCCTGCTCTTATATCAGGAGTCTGCAACCTTGACAACTTTTAAGACTTGTGGACTTCAGCTCCCACAATTCCTCAGCCAGCTATGGGGTGTTTTGTGTTGCTTTCCGATGGGAACATAGAATATAGAATATCAGAGTTGGAAGGGACCCGGGAGGTCTTCTAGTCCAATCCCCTGCTCAAGTCAAATGGGGGTTGACTTTCCCCCAATAAAATGGATGCGCTATTGGAGCTTAAAAAATTAAAATTTAAAAATAAGTGTTATAAAATGTCTCTGCTGTAACGAGGCACCATGCCACTGAATTTCTAGTACTGTAGTAAGATGTTGGAGCCTGTTCAAGATTGGGATTGATTCAAAGAAGGAAACTTCGGACTATAGATTGCTCAACCTTGTCCTGAAAGGTGTACCTTGTCTTTTAAAGATAAGTGTGTCTCCTAATAATTCAGCATACAGTGCTATTGTCAGACTAAACCAGGGGTCTGCGACCTTGACAACTTTAAGACTTGCGGACTTCAGCTCCCATAGGTGGCTGAGGAATTCTGGGAGCTGAAGTCCACAAATCTTAAAGTTGTCAAGGTTGCAGACCCCTGTCTTATATGACCCTTTTTTTTCACACAACCATTGCAACACCCCCATGTGATCAAAATTCAGACCCTTGGCAACTGACTCATATTTATAACCGTTGCAATGTCCCAGGGTCACGTGATTCCCTTTTGCGAACTTCTGACCAGCAAAGTCAACAGGGAATTCAGATTCACACAGCTACTGTGTTACTAATTTAAGAACTGCAGTGATTCTCTTAAGAAGCACGGCAAGCAAGGTCGTAAAATGGGGGCAAAACTCACTTAACAACGATCTCGCTTAGCAACCAAAATGTTGGACTCAATTGTGCCCGTAAGTCACCTGTCAATATGGAAAATGGGCAAGCCAGGTTATCTTCCATATGGAGGTGGCACCCTTTTCTTTTGCAAACACATTTAAGCACATTGAAAACCTGGAGGCCCAAAGATTTTTCCCCAAGAGGACTTTGTGTGTCTGTGTGGAAATGAAGGAAAGAGACATACAGGGAACATGAAGATAGCCGGAAGACAGCTGTAATTAAACAAAGAACCAACTCACGGAAGCCAACTAGCTCTAGTTGCAACCAGGAATGAGCAGTCTGAGTAGCACCAGAGTTAATTTAAAAAAAAAAAAGAGTGGACAGATACTCACTCCTGGATGGATGGCAGAAAGCTGACAGGACACTGGAAGTTGGTGTTCTCCCGTGCAGCCTGCCAGCCTCCCATTTTTTTTTATTAAAAAAATGAAATAATGAAATCAAAGTCAAGCACAGCAAGTGGGGGTCCATAGTTCCAATTTCCGTCCTCTCTCTCACTTGGGGAACAAAAGAGAAGCCCCTAAAACGTTGCCTCCCACCGTAACTCTTTTCCTCTTCTTCTATGTTCTTCAGGAAAAGGAAGGGATTCAGTGTAGCTGTTTTGAACAATTTGCTACCAAACTGGCAAACAGCCAGAACAACGTGAATCTGTTGCTGATCTCAGAGGAAATAGAAAACTCTTGTGTATCAATGGACCCAGAGTGCACAAAGATACACTTTTGTTTTTATTGCCTCGTAATTTTGGTTCCAAAGAGAGAAACTTTAGGCCAGGGCTGTCCAACCTTGGCAACTTTTAAGGCCTGTGGACTTCAACTCCCAGAATTCCCCAGCCGGCCATGGCTTAAAGTTAAAGTCTTAAAGTTGCCACGGTTGGACAGCCCCGTTTTAGGCTAATGGTCAGGCGAAGATTATCTGTTGCAAATAGGAAGATGCATCTGTAAACCACAGTCGTTTCTGCATTGAACCAGCCAAAAAAAGTCTGTAAGAGGCAAAACTACCTGTACAGGTAGTTCTTCCATTGCTAAGCAAGGCAGCTGTTAAGTGAACTGCCCCTGATTTTACAACCTTTTACTATTAAGCAAATCACTGCAGTTGTTAAGTGAATCACATGCTCATTAAGCAAATCTGCCATCCCCCATTTGCTTGTCGGAGCTAACCTGCCCTTAGCAATACCTGGAACTCAGCTGGGAAGGTGCTGAGCATAGCTCACTGAATGCTGGTCAAGGTGAAGGCAGAGAGGTGGGGCAAGCTAATTTATGGGCCTGAAGGGTCGAGATTGGTGTGACTAGAAAAGGCATAATAATAAAAAAAAATGCCTAGAGTAGCCACAGAATGAAATACAGGTAGTCCTCAACTTACGACAACTGAGCCCAAACTTTCTGTTGCTATGCAAGACAGTTAAATAAGTTTTGCTCTATTTTACGACCTTTCTTGGCACAGTGATTGTGCCAAGTGAAGTGAATCACTGCAGTTGCTGAATTAGTTAACACGGTTGTTAAATGAATTTGGCTTCCCCATTGACTTTCCTTGTCAGGTCGCAGGTGGTGATCCCATGACCCCGGGACACTGCAACCGTCGTAAATAGGAGTCAGCCGCCAAGTGCTCAAATTTTGGTCGCATGACCCTGGGGATGCTGCAACGGTCGTAAGTGTGAAAAATGGTCATAAATAACTTTTTTTCAGTGCCGTTGTAACTTCAAACGGTCATTAATGAACTGTTGTAATTTGAGGAGTACCTGGAAGGAATCTGATGGAACATTTTTAGGAATGAAACGTTTAGTGTGCCATAAACCAAAGGAACCTTCACCAACAGACCAGCAGCTATAAGATATCTAGAATCATGAAGAACCTCAACCAACCTTCCTCTTGGCCAAGATTGTGCTTGTGTATTTCAAACAGCACTGAGAAAGTGCAATGTTGAATAGTTAGTAAACACCTGCAAAGAGGCTTACCACCCAGCTGTTATTATTTGAAGATGCAGTTGAGCAGTTGTGAACAGTCCTCTGAAGCCACCCCAAAGCAGAGCAGGAATCTCTTGCAATCCGAGAAGCCAGGTGTTCAAGCTATACAAATGTCTTTGTTCCTTCCATAAAATGCAAAATTAAGCAGACTGTTGTCAGTGCAAAAGCTGATGCTAGATACAGGTCACCAAATGCTGCTTCTGCTGTGTAGACTGGCTTTCCCTTTTGATTTTTCAAGCGTCCTTGGATTCTGCACCTTTGCCCAGCTCAGCAACAAGCTCTTAGGCATGTTTGTCAAACTCAGCAACTTTAAAATAGGAATCTGCCCTTTATGCTCAAGGCTGGTTTGCTGGCTAGGGAATTCTGGGAGTTGAAGTCCACATATCTTAAAGTTGCTGAGATGGAGAAAGGCTGGTCTAAGGCAGTGTTTCTCAACCTTGGAGACTTGAAGACCTGTGGACTTCAACTCCCAGAATTATGCTGGCTGTGGAATTCTGGGAATTGAAGTCCACAGGTCTTCAAGTCGCCAAGATTGAGAAACACTGGCCTAAGGCAGGGGTGTCAAACTGCCGGTCCGCGGGCCAGACGCATCACCAGGAAACCGCGCCCACCCCATTGCCGGCAATGGGGAAAAAGCTCCGATACGTCGCGCGATGTCACGTGACGTCACGAGTTAGACATGTCTGGCCTAAGGGCTTACAGGCCCTGACTTTCAGAGTTAAATCTGTAACAATGCCAGAGACCCGTCAAGCCCTTCCTTCACCACCAGAAAAGTAGAAACATTAACTAATATTCCACCTGATCTAGAAAGCATCAACTGTTGGACCGAAGAAGGAAGAGTCGAGTCGTCTCTTGTACCTTTCCCAGTGGATGCTAGAGCAAAATAAGAAGGGGAAAAGAGCAATCGAAAAAAGAAAGGGGTTTTTTTTTTTTTAAAGCAGCTTGTGCCATGGCTTCCTGCCCACTTCCTGCCGCTCAGCCTGACAGCTTCCACAGCAGCTGCTATTCCCCACAAGTGCTTCCTTTTGGCTACTGGATCGCTTGGTGGTAACAGAAAACTAGACCGCCGGTCCTCCAGGGAGTCAGACAACGAAGGCGAGGACCCTGGCCTGCAGCCCCAACCTACAGGACGCTCTACTCCAGGGGTCTTCAAACTTGGCCAGGCTGAGGAATTCTGGGAGTTGAAGTCCACAAGTCATAAAAGGGCCAAGTTTGAAGACTCCTGCTCTACTTTAAATAAATGCCAGAAACACTGGATTTTCAGAAATAGGGTGTGCCTATTTAGGAATCTTTCCTAAGAAAGACCAAGAATGAGATGTATACATGTAGTCCTCAACTTACAACTGTTTGTTTAGGAACAATTCAAAGTTCCAACACCTTGAAAAATGACTTATGATCAGTCCTCGTACTTATGACTGTCACGTCTCCAAGGTCATGTGATCATGATTCGGGCGCTTGTGCACCTACAATGGCCCCATGGACACATACACAGGACTACCATTTGCAACCTTCCCAGCCAGCTTCTGACAAGCAAAGTCAATGGGAAAGGCAACAGGGAAGGTTGCAAATTGCATGTCTTGCTTAACAACCGCAGCAAATTGCATGTCTTGCTTAACAACCGCAGTAAAATTGGGGAATGGCCACATAATGCCTTGCTTAACATCTGCACCGCTTAATGGTGAATTTTTCAGTCCCTGTTCTGGTGGTAAGACAAGGACTATCTGTAATATGAAAAAGAATCCTATACAATTTGATTTTGTACCAGTCCAATTGGACTTTCTTGGTTTTTCCTTGAAGATGTTTCACTTCTCCTCCAAGAAGCTTCTTCAGTTCTGCAGTTCTGTTTTGAACTTATGATGCTTAGTGTTACATCCGAACTAGGACAAACCAAGTATGTTCTCTCTTGCAAATCTAGGCATGGAAGTCTGCTCTACACTTCAAGACTGGAATGTTGACAATGAATGAAAGCAAGCAGGGCTAAACTGTGCCCACTATTTGACAATCAAGCCACAGTTAAAGATTCCCTAAAGACAGAGAAATATTAAACCCAAAGGATTACAATGAAAGGTTTCTGGAAAACAAACAGGTATTTGAAATCATTTATTGCCTATTTCTTGGCATCAGCGTTCATTCTGAACAGGTTACCAGGCAAATACAGGGAACAGAGAATGAAAAATAACCCAGGAACGATCCTGTTAAGGACCTGACTATAAAAAGTTATCTGCTAGCACAGAGTTTTTCAACCTTTGCAACTTTAAGATATGTGGACTTAACTCCCAGAATGGAAGTCCACATTATCTTAAAGTTGCAAATTGTGAGAAACTCTGTGTTAGAATAATCTCATGAAAAGTAAGAAAGAAATCTTATTGAGCCAAGCAGGGTTATTTTTTCAAAATTCCCCAACTGGCTGGGGAATTCTGGGAGTCGAAGTCCTCAAGTTGCCAGAATTGAGAAACATTTCTTTATGATGTAGAAATTTTAAAAAGGTACAAGAATGCTGTTCCAAAATGTCTGGGTGATTTCATAAACAAATTGACAGGACTGCAGAATCTCATTTCCTAAGTCTGGCTTGATTTGGGGGAGGGGGTTGTTAAAAAAAGAAGGAACAAGCCCATATAGATAATTCTTGACTTATGACCACAATTGGACCAGAATTTCCATTGCTACACAAGGTGGTTGTTAAGTGAGTTGCACCTCGTTTTATGAGCTTTTTGTCACAATTGTTAAGTGAATCTCCCCGTTGTTAAGTGAATCCGGTTTCCCCCCATTGACTTTGCTTGTCAGAAGCCAGCTGGGAATCAAATCACACACACACACACACACACACACACACACACACACACTGCAATTCAACTGTCGCAAATACATGCTGGTTGCCAAGCACCCAATTTGGGATCACATGACCATGGGGATGCCACAACAATTGTAAGTGCAAGGATGAGACGTAAGTTACTTTTTTCAGTGCCATTGTAACTTCCAACGGTCATTAAATGAATGGTTGTCAATCAAGTACTATCTGTATTTGCAAAGGAATTATCAGAAGCTGGTAACACGCATTCACAAGAACACCCAGCATATCCTGGATAAGAGTGTGTGTGTGTATTTTGCAAGACCACCCGCTAAGCTTCCCATGCATTCTCTGCTACCTTCATGCTTCCTTCAAATTTTCTTCTGATGCAATTCCCACCTGCCATCAAAACCCGTTTCTAAAATTAGGTAGGTGCCTAAATTTTAAATAAAGTCTGAGAATTGACTTGGCGGATTGAGAGACACACCACACAAGTTTGCACACAGGTTCAATTGGTGAAACAGGAAATGCGGAACCCCCCCTCCCCTCAATTCAGACCCTGTTTTTGGTATCCATGCGGTTAAAGGCAGCCACATGGGAAACACCTGCCAAACCGTCACCGCAATTGGTCAGATGTGCTACACCTCTACAGTATCTGTGTCTTTTTTCCTTTTTTCCTTTTTGCAACAGAGCCAATGGCAGAAGAGGATCCACCGGGGCCTCCAGTTCTCTACCCTTCCCCAAAGGCTGCATCTGTCAGTCATCAAAAGAGGAGGGACAGAGGAGGTGGTCTTGAGAACACCAACTACCCAGGGAGGGGTCAAGCAGGCAGCCAAGGCAAGATGGCAGGGATCCTCCCCCGGTGCTGGGTTAGATAACAGACTCTATATTCTTTAGTTGCTGGAACTGGGTCTGTCTAGTTTAACGAAGAGAAGGACGAGGGGTGACAGGATAGCAGTCTTCCAATCTCTCAGGGGCTGCCCCAAAGAAGAGGGAGTCAAGCTATTCTCCAAAGTGCCTCAAGGCAGGACAAGAAGCAACGGATGGAAACTAACCAAAGAGAGAAGCAACCTAGAACTAAGGAGAAACTTCCTGACAGTTAGAACAATTATTAACCAGTGGAACAACCTGCCTCCAGAAGTTATGAATGCTCCAACACTGGAAGTTTTTAAGAAGAGACTGGACAGCCATTTGTCTGAAATGGCGTAGGGTTTTCTGCTTGAGTTAGACTAGATGACTAGATGACCTCCAAGGCCCCTTCGAACTCTCTTATTCTGTTTTCTCCCTTTCTCTCATCTCCCTTCTTGCTGGTAAGATTATTCACATGGTCCAGACATTATGTTTAGTTAGGAATCAATGTGAATAAACTGCAACAGCTTGGCTCGTATCTAAAGTCCAACCAACATGCCACAACAGGGCTTCAGGGAGCCCCATTGCTATGACTTATGAGTCATAGTTTATGGCTTAGCATTGTTATAACCACAATGTTATGGTTTGCTGAACAAATGGTGGCTAAGCATGGTGTATCAGCCCAAGGGTGGCTATCTAGATCAGAGGTCTCCAAATTAGGCAACTTTAGGACTTGTGAACTTCAATACCCAGAATTCCTCAATAAAGTTGCAGGGTTGAGAAACACAGATCTAGACTAAGATTGAAAAAAAAATGTAGTCCTCAACTTACAATAATTTGTTTAGTGATTGTTAGAAGTTACAGTAGCACTGAAAAAAGTGATGTATGACCATTTTTCCACACTTACAACGGCTGCAGCATCTCTAGGGCCAGGTGCTCAAAATTCAAATGGTGGCTCATATTTATGACGGCTGCAGTGTGCCGAGGTCATGTGATCACCTTTTGTGACCTTCTGACAAGAAAAGGCAGATTCATTTAACGACCATGTTACCAACTTAGCAACTGCAGAGATTCAATTAACAACTAGGGTAAGATCGTAAAATGGGGCCAACTTCACTGAGCAACTGTGTCGCTTAGCAACTGAAATGTTGGGCTCAATTGTGGTCATAAGTCGAGGACTATCCGTAATGAGAAGTCATTTCTAGACAAGTCATTGTTTCCCTCCTGAAACCCTCTGCATCGACATTATCACGACATCACCAGGAGTCGAACTCAACCTGAAGGAGACTTTTTATAGCTTTTCCGTTTTCTTCACTGGAAGCAACCACAAAAAATTCAAAATCCAAGCACAGAAACGCAACCATGGCCACAGGGCCCAGACAGCAGAGTAAGAGGCGGCTGGGTCCTTAAGACTTAAGGAGAATTAGAGTTTAATTTGCATCAGCATCAGAAGACAGGAAATAACTACAGCACTGCTTGCTTGCCTGCTCCCCTCTCATTGTCTTTCCTTCCTTCCTTCTCCCTCTCATTCTATTTCTTTCTTTCATCTTTCTTTCTTTCTTCCTTCCTTCCCTTTCTTTCCTTCCTTCCTTCTCCCTCATTCTATTTCCTCCCTCCCTCCCTCTCATTCTATTAATTTCTTTCATCTTTCATTCTTCCTTCCTTCTCCCTCATTCTATTTCCTTCCTCCCTCTCATTCTATTTCCTTCCTTCCTTCCTTCCTCAAAACTGATCTGCACGGAGCAACCACAGAGGCAATCACCTGGATAGCTAAATTGGACATCCAGTTATGAGCCCACTGCCCTGTGTAAGTTTTGTATAAAATTACCTGGATTGGGTGTATATGTTTACTTCTCTTCCATCATGTTCTCATCATGCACTAAATAATAATAAACTGCTGATCAGAAAGTCCTTATAATAAGAATCATGGGTCTGAAAGGGACCTTGGAGCTCTTCTAGCCCAACCCTTTGCCCTAGAACTTATTCCATGCCAAACAAATGGCTGTCCAACCTTTTCTTGAAAACCTCTAGCAATGGAGCACTCAGAATTTTGGGAAGCAAGCTATTCCACTGATTGTTTCTGTTATGACTGGATAATACTTGTGTCCTTGCACATTTATCCAGGTTTGGGTAATTTACCCAGGTTTGGAACACCCTGAGCTGGAGCCTTTCACACTACTGAAAAGGAGAAATGGGATCCCTGCATCCTCCCACTCAGGGGATCTGAAGCCCCTGAAAAAGCTACTTCCCCAGATACACACCATCCACCTTTCTGAGATCCCCATGATAGGTAGCTTTGCACTGATCACATCCTCAAATGCAACAGAAAAGATTCCATTTTTAAGCCAGCTCTACGCAGAGACCTGCAGCTCATCCCGTCCCTCTGTAGCAAAAGCCCAGGAAAAAGATTTGTCGTTGTTCTTCAGTCGCTAAGTTGTGTCTGACTCTTTGCAACCCCATGGACCATAGCATGCCAGCCCCCACCCCTCCCGTCCCGTCCTCCACTCTTTCCCAGAATTTGCCCAAATTCATGTTCATTGCATTGATGACACTAACAAGCTCATCCTCTGCCGTCTCCTTCTCCTTTTGCCTCCCATCTTTCCCAACATCAGGGGTTTTTTTTTCCAATGAGTCCTCTCTTCTCATTTGGTGGCCAAAGTATTTGAGCTTCAGCTTCAGTCCTTCCAAAGAATAGCCAGGGCGGATGTCTTTTAAGTTTGACTGATTTGATCTCTTTGCAGCCGAAGAGACTCTCAAGTGTCCCTCTCTCCTTTTTCCTCTTTGTCGTATTTTTCCATTTGCCTTCTAGTGCAGTGTTTCTCAACCCCGCAATATTTTGGGAGAGATGGACCTCAACTCCCAGAATTCCCAGGCTAGCGTGCTGGCTGAGGAATTCTGGGAATTGAAGTCCACTCTTCTTAGAGTTGCTGAGGTTGAGACACACTGCTCTGGGGTACCCTTTTCAAGGAAGATTATGATGACAAAAAAATCAAAAGCAAGGATCAGTGGAACGGCTTGCCTTCAGATGTTGTGTGTGCTCCATCACTGGAGGTTTTCAAGAAGAGATTGGACAACCATTTGTCTGGAATGGGACAGGGTCTCCTGCTTGAGCAGGGGGTTGGACTAGAATATCTCCAAGGTCCCTTCCAATCCTGTTATTCCGAGTCTTCTCCAATGCCACAATTCGAAAGCAAAGGAAAAAGATTAGAAAAAGGTAAAAGGAGAACTCCACCCACCCCCCATTCCCTTCGTCTGCAAGAGGGGAGGCCAACCTTTTGAAAAATCTCCAGCCTCCACAGCATGTGCCCAAGACAACAGTTGCCAGCCCCTCCCTGCCCCCCATCTCCCACCGCCTGCAAGCGAAGAGAAGCCGTGCATTCACACACTCACACACATACACACCCCTGGGTGCCAGGATTGTAGGAAAAAAGGGGACAAAAGGAAGTATTCGGAACAGTCCCGGGAGCAGCTGTTTTGTCTGGCCCAGTGTAGCGTGATCGTGTCACTCCCTCCACCACAGGCCAGATTAGCCTCTTGACAGCTGGCTAGCCAAGCTGCTGCCTTGATAATGGGACTGTGGGGAGGGGGCGGGAAGCCCCCCCTTTTTATCCCCTTGGCTTTCCAGACCCAGGCAGGGCCAAGAAGAAGGGGTAGGAGCCAGGGAGAGTGGGCAGCCCCTCCCCAAGGAGCAACAAGACTGAAGGCGGGCAAACCGAGTTGCATGAACGAGGCCTTTTTCTGAACCGAAATACATTTATGCGCATTAATTTTACTTGCAAGCAGTTCAGAGAATTTGGAGGGGGGGGCAGAGGAAAGTGAAAGTGGTCTCGTTACAACAATGGCATTATTAAGAGACATTTCTCTAACAGAGCCTTCACCCAAGGGGAGGGGAGGAATGGGAGGCTGGGGGCTTGCTATTCTACGATAATCCTTTCGGAATGGGACAGAACCCCCCCCCCCAAGAGGCCATGGGGGGGTTAAAAGAGAATCATTCCAGATCTTCCATTATTGATATTCCCCCCCCCCCAAAAAAAAACACAAGACTGTTAATTCCAGCGGCTATGACATCTCAGGCAGGTTGCGATTAAGTGAAAGTTCAAACAGTGTGACAGTTGATTTAGTGGGATTTGTAAGTAGGGTGCGTTTTGTGCAAGGCAAAATTTAGTTAGTCCGACACTAGTTTGTGCACATTTGTTCTTGGGGTTTTAGACATTAATTGTTCTGTTTGAGGAAAGCTCAAAAAAGAAATGGCTCCTTTTGAAAAGCTTACAGTTTATCCTCAACTTATGACCACATTTCTTTTCCTAAACAAGGCAGTCATTAAGTGAGTTGAGCCTGACTTTATTATCTTTTTTGCCACTGTTGTTAAGTGAATCACTGCAGTTCTTAAGTGAATAGCAATAGCACTTAGATTTATATATTGCTTCACAGTGCTTTACAGTCCTCTCTAAGCTGTTTACAAATGTCAACATATTGTCCCCAACAGTCTGGATCCTCATTTTACCAACCTCGGAAGGATGGAAGGCTCAGTCAACCCTGAGCCGGTGAGGATCAAACTGCTGGCAGTGGGCAGAGTTAGCCTGTAATGCTGCATTCTAACCATTGTGCCACCACGGTCCATGCGGTCTTTAAGCGAATCCGGCTTCCCCTATTGGTCTTGCTTATTGGAAACCAGCTGGGAAGTTCCCAAATGGTAGCGAATATTTTTGTGGCTTAGCATGTTGTGTGATTTTAGCCTGCTTGGTATGTTTATGGTTCAGCTCACCTGGCAAAGCCAGAAAATGTTTGCATGAACAGACTGAGCAGGTTGTATGAAGACAAGCTCTGTGCATGTGAGTATATTTAAAGAAATTCTGGGAAGTGCTCTGCATATAGGTCTTCTCTTACTCCCAACTTTGCTGAATAGATGCGTCTTGCCCTTAACTCAACCTCCCCCATTCCTCTAAAATGCAGACACAGACACACACCCTTCCCAGGGTGTGGGAACACTTCTGCTCAATTATCACACAACACCGCATGGATGATGCACACCCTCTATGTCTCTTTCTCACGCACCCACCCCAAACCTACCAAGGACAGTCTCCCTCAAGAGCCAGCCCCAAAGGCTGGCCACCACATTGTCCTTCTTTATGTCTCCTTTTGCCCCTAATGTCAGCACAGGAAGTCAGTCACTCCACTGCATCCAGCAGACCAGAAAGATCTGTTGATGGGGTGGCAACTGCCCAAAGATGACAAAACAGTTGGACAAAATTAGTCCCCAGGTTACAGATACGGACATAGTTATCAGCCCGTTCTCTTGGGCAAGTTGGGTGATCCCCATGTGACTTGAGACACCCATAATCTAATCGAGTGATTAGATTATCTGGATCTGGTGGTGGCTTAGTTTTGTATGAAAGCTGCTGAATGATCTAGGAAGAAGAATTTGAGGCCATTAATCTGTTTCGGCTTCTCAGCAGCTTCTGATAGCATCAATTCTAAAAGTCTTAGGGAGGAACACGGGATTCAGCCAATTTTATTTATTTTGTAAAATTTAATGGCTGCCCATCTTATCTCAAGGTAACATAGGGCGGCTTGCAATCTTAAATATTGTAATATTTCCCCTAGAAGGGAGGCCTAGGGTTTGGGTGCTGATCCACAGGCCATCTGACTTTGCTGATCTGGGGTTTCCCCAAGTTTCCCTTTTATTCTTTGATCTTCAGCACTCCCATGAAACTGCCAAGTGAAATCATACGGGGATTTGTGGTCCAGCCATTCATTGTCAAGCTTTCTTTCTTCCCCTTCTTGCTCTGCTTTTCCTATTTAATCCAAGGGCAGACGGTCTCCTTTTTTTCCTCAATGGGCTGAAACAGAGGTGGGCAACTTTGCAACCTGGGGGCTTCAACTCCCAGAATTCCTGAAATTTTATGGTTGTCCCATGGTCACGTGACCACGATTTTCAACATTTTTTTTGCTGGTTCCTGGTATTTATATTTCTGGTTTCCGGCAAAAAATGTGCATTGGATAAAATGGATTTGCTTAATTTCTGTGGCAGTCACCTAAATGACTGCAGCATTTACTTAACAACAAAAAATGCCCCCAAAATGAGTCTGGTCATGTGGTGATCTGTTTAACAACCACAACGACTTATGACAGTAATTCCTGGCTCAATTATGGTGATAAGCCAAGAACTGCCTGTAGTTTTTCCTGGCTGGAGATAACAAAGTTTTAATTAATCCAGGGAAATTATGGACCACGAGATCATCAAGAAAAGATTCCTTTTGGTCATGTTCAGCTCCAGGGCATTTTGTGGGCACATCTGTGTAACAAGATAGAGGGTGTCTGTCATGATCTTCGTGGGAGATTCTTTTTAACTTCCCAGTTTAGTTTACAACTCTGGGATGATCTTCCACCTCAGTATTAACCCAGGATGACCCCAATAGCTTTTCAAGGGATGCTCAGCCGTTAATTCTACAAGATTAACTGATCAATTACACTTGCAGGCAAGATAAGACAAAGATTCTAAAGCAATTCCCTTCCTACATACTGTGTTTTTAGAGGATTTACAACTCTATTATGTCACCAACCTTTTATAAGGAGCATTCCCTCCAACGACTGAAAGAATGAAAAAAAGTCTCTTTCAAGATTATAAATGCTTGCAGGATATTTTTTTTTTTACCCTTTTGATTAAGTGTTTTGTCTTGAATAACTTTTGGATTATTAAATTTACTCATAAATTTAACTTGTTAAACCTCTAACTCAACTCTTTATTTCATGCACACATGCAGACTCACATATAAATAAAGGGCGGAAGAATAGGAATTGGGTTTTTGAAAAAAAAGCAAAGCAGAGAGTTATTAAGTAGTACAAAAAACAGATGGTTTTTAAATAAAAGTATCTTTTTCTTTAAAATAAAAAAAAAAGGATTTGCATCCACCCTTCCTAAAATGCTATTTTAAAACAACAAAAACTCTGCAGGGAATTGAATCTTCCATCTTAAGGTTCTCCTTTTCTACAGGATCTGAACTTTCCTAATCAATCAATAAGAAATTTATATCCCATTGTATCCCACTGTTATTTTGCACAATTCAAAGCACTGCACATCATACTCCTGTCTGCTGTTTTCCTCACCAAGCCAACCCTGTGAGCTGAGGCTGCCCAAAGTCATCCAGCAGGCTTTCATACCTCAAGAGAGGACTACAAATGGCCCTTAACTTACAGCTATTTGTTTAGTGACCGTTTGAAATTACAATGGCACACTTATGACCATTGCAGCATCCTCGTGGTCCATGTGATCAAAATTCAGCCGCTGGGCAACCAGCATGTATTTAGAAACATGATTGCCATTTGCGATCTTCCCAGATGGCTTCCCGGTCAATAGGCGAAGCTGGATTCACTTAACAACTGTGTGATTCATTTGACAACCATTGTAAAAAAGGGTTGTAAAACTGGGTGCGACTTACTGTATTTAACAACCGGCATTATTTAGCGATGGAAATTCTGATCCTGGTGGTGATGGTAAGGCAAGCGGCGTTTGTACCTCATAGACTTAAGACACTCACTGCACCTCTTTAAACACACGCACGCACACACACACAGGCTTTGAACCCTATCCCATTTTAACAGGGAAGCTCTCCGACCGCTGAAAGCTGCACCTCCCTGATCTTGGGGTTAGGATTCTTCACCCAGTGGTGCCATTTTATAAGAAAAGTCCTTGAAACCACATGACTTAGGGCACCGATCCTGACCACAAAGAAGCCATAAGCAGCCTCCGGGCTGCTGAGTAATGATTAAGGAGGCCTCTGCCATGACCAGAATGAAGACTCACTACAAGGATAGCAGGAGAATGTTTCAAGATGACCTTAGATGGTTGTTTTTTCCTCATTATCCCACACTGTAAAAAAATCTCCTGGCCAGCCCACAGCTTCCTCTTGCAGAGACCGATAAGTCACAGTCTCTCGGAAAAAGGCAGCTCCTGTTATGCAACCCGTGTGTTGCAAACCAAGGGGCAAAAAATGGGTTTTCATTCTGCGGACTCCCACCATGTGCTACAATGCTGGCCTCAAGGCAAGAAACAAGAGACAGGTTTTCAAGTAGACCAGGGTCTCCAGGTTGGGTAGCAAAACATAGGAATGAGCATCATTACATTATACAGATAATCCTCCAGCTTACAACAGTTTATTTAGTGGTTGTTCGAAGTTACGACAGCACTGAAAAAGTGACACAAGTATTTCCCACACTTACGACCATTGCAGCATCCCCATGGTCACATGATCAGAATTCAGACGCTTGGCAACTGACTCATATTTGATGGACACGCGATCCCCTTTTGCGACCTTCTGATAAGCAAAGCCAATGGGGAAGCCAGATTCACTTAACAACCGTGCTATTAACTTAACAACTTACAGTGGTTCACTCAGACGGTGAACACACACACAATATTCCTTCCTCCTCCTATTTTCCCCACATCAACAACCTTGTGAGGTGTGTGAGGCTGAGAGAGAGAGAGAGACTGGCCCAAAATCACCCACCTGGATTTCATGACTAGGGTGGGACTAGAACTCACAATCTCCTGGTAATTGGCCCAAAGTTACCCAGTCAGTGTTCATACCTAAGGCAGATCTAGAACTCACAGTCTCCTGGTGTTTGGCTCAAAGTCACCCAGCTGGCTTTCATGCCAAAGGCAGACCTAGAACTCAGACTCCCAGTCGGTGTTCATGTCTAGGGCAGGACTAGAACTTACAGTCTCCTGGCTTCTAGCCTGGTGTCTTAACCACTAGACCAGGAGTCTTCAAACCTGGCCCTTTTATGACTTGTGGACTTCAACTCCCAAATTCCTCAGCCAGCATGCCTGGCTGGGGAATTCTGAGAGCTGAAGTCCACAAGTCATAAAAGGGCCAGGTTTGAAGACCCCTGCACTAGAACAAACTGGCTCTCTTAACATATATATGTTCATATTTGTCACCTCTGGGAATTAAGAAAAAATAGCAGATGAAGAAGCTGCAAGGTGGGAATCCCATACAAGTATAATGTGGCCTTTGGGAGGCATGACCATAGTCCATTACAGACGCCCCCGCTTCCAAACCTTTCCCTCAACTTCCCATCCAAGCGCGAAGTGGGATGGAGAAAGGAGAGGCATGTGGCAATATGACCTAAGTTCTCAAGTACACCATGCTCTCCCAGCCCTTAGAGCATGGCTCAAGGTGCAAATATTCAATTCAGAGATCCACTAACAATCTGATCCAATCGCTAAACTGAATCAACTTCCCCAAAGTGGGTAATTAACTCAGACGAGGTTCGTAAACTGAATGGCCTTTTGTACAAAGGCAGAAAAGCGTCTCCTCCTTGAATTAAAAACAACAGTCCAAACAGGGTCAACTTAATCTGAAATTTCAGTTAGGAAATCAAAAGCTCTCTACTGTACTTTAATCTCTTAATCAAGACAACAATCTGTCACAATCTACACACCCTAGAAGATATAACCTGAGGTCTAGTGGCATTGCCCACAATAGAAATTCTCTTGCAAGGATCTTCGTGATTTCATGAATCATTGTGGCATGGGCATTAGTTTTGGTTTTGTTCATGTCTAGAACCAGCTTCAGAACCTTCATGGATCATCGATGGCCTTTGGATGCTGGGCTGAGAACTACAGGTGGTCCTCAACTTACGACCACAATTGAGCCCAAAATTTCTGTTGCTAAGCGAGACACTTGTTAAGTGAGTTTTGCCCCCAATTTTATGACCTTTCTTTCCACAGTTGTTAACTGAATCACTGCCGTTGTGAAGTTAGTAACATGAATGAATCTGGCTTCCCCACTGACTTTGCTTGTCAGAAGATCACAAAAGGGGATCCCATGACCCTGGACACGGCAACCGTCATAAATATGAGCCAGTTGCCAAGCGTCTGAATTTGGATCACGCGATCCTGGGGATGCTGCAATGATTGTGTGAAAAATGGTCACTTTTTTGTAACTTCATTGTAACTTAGTCGCTAAATGGACTGTGTAAGTCGAGGACTACCTGCGCTGGCCTAAATCCAAAGGCACCTGTGCAAAAGTAACCCATGGTAGAGCCTGGTGTTTGCCTTGGGGATGCTAAAGTTGTTTATTTACTTTTTAATCAAATAAATGGTTGCTTTGTATCAAAAGTCAGTCACTTGGGCAGTCTGGTTAACGTGAAAGAGATGTGGGGTCCTTTGCTCTCTTCAAGTTTGATTGTTTTCTTGCACATCTTTCAATACCCAAACTAGGTAACATCACCAATATCATTTCTGCTGTCACCTATTTTGAGTAACGAAACTGCAGGAAAACAGTCAAGCTCAGGGAACACCATGAACCCCTCACTTCAACCCTGAACTACAAATATTTTCCTCCATCAATAAACAAGGTATCTTGAAGCAGACCAGTCCCATATCAACTGCTTTGCCCTAACAGTACTAAGAGCTAATTTTGCTGAAAAAGGAAAAATCCCTGCAGATTTTACTCCGCTAGTTGTAACCAACTACAGTATTATAAGAGTCGGTGCTCATCTCCATTTCAAGAGCCATTGAGCCAGCCAACTATCCAAAGACGTTTCCTGTCTTTTGGCCAGTATGTCACGGAGCCCTGTTGCCTTCCCACCAACGTGGTGCCTATTTATCTACTTGCATTTGCATGTTTTCAAACTGCTAGGTGGGCAGGAACGAGGCGAAGATGGGAGCTCATCCCATCGCACGATGCTCGGGTCTCAAACCAGGGCTATGGGCTTTCCAGCCGACCAGCCCAGCATTTTAGCCACTGAGCCATCGCTACACCCATTAATTCCACCAGTCATCCCCAACACGAACCTTCAGATGAACTGAGGATTACAATACCCAGAATTCAGATGCAGTGGTATCTTGGTTCTCATCGTTAATACAGGTAGTCCTGAACTTACAACAGTTCGCTTAATGACTGTTCGAAGTTACAACAAAATTGAAAAAAGTGACATGATGGCTTTTCACACTTACGACCATCGCAGCATCCCATGATCAAAATTTGGCCACTTGGCAACTGACTCATACTTATGACAGTTGCAGTGTCCCGGTGTCACATGATCACCTTTTGCGAGTTTCTGACAAGCAAAGCCAATGGGAGAAGCCAGATTCACTTAACAATCATGTTACTAACTTAACTGCATTCACTTAACTGATTCACTTAACAACTCTGGCAAAAAGGTCGTAAAATGGGGCAAACTTCACTTAACAAATATCTCCCTGTAAGTTGAGGACTGCCTGTAGATTCCGTGAAGTCAGATGAGTACAAAAAACGATGAGTACCCAACAAAATTTTCCCCACAAATAATGTGGCAAATCACAAGGCAGCTGACATCAACAAGTTCTGGCTTGTGTGGCGAGTACCAACAAATGACAAGTACCGGGACAAAATTTTCACATCAGAATCCGTTAAGTACCAGATTCGATGAGTTTCAAAGCAGCTGAATACCAAGGCACCATTGGATTCTCTTAAGCCAGGGATTCCCAACCCCTGGTCCATCGACTGGCACCAGTCTGTGGCATGCCCACAAACGGTCCACGCAAGCAAAGCCCCATCCGCGGGATGCAGACAGCACGTGAAACTACACCCCCACCGGTCCACAGAAAAACCTCTCTCCACGGAACCAATCCCTAGTGCCCAAAAGGCTGAGGGCGGCTGTCTTAAGGAAGGATGGAGAAGAAATAAAGGTCTGATGCCCACACTGGAGGCATGTCTCCTGTGAGAGATTTGAAAAACAACTGCAGCTGAGAGCAGATGTTGCATTCTGCCACCTGAACGCTGGCAGATCAACTGAGCCTTGTTTTCCCAGTTCCTCTGCAGCGGTGAAGAAGAAACGTTCTTCTTAAGACAGGACTCCCCGAGGGGACCATGATGTTGTGCCATTTATCTAAGCTGTGCCTGCACACTCATCCTGCACATATGCAAAACAAACAGCTTGGGTAATGAGTGACAAACATCCAGCTAGTCACTTCAAAGAAGAGACAAAAAAACAGTGACCGTAAGGCTGTGTGTGCCATCCCTCCAAACCACATCCATCCTGTCACCAACTCTTTTTTGCAAGTCAAGTGAAGTGACTTGCATTTCAAATACTGACCAGTTTCCTGCAAGAATTGTATACGGCCAGCGCCTGTGAGTCAGGATGTCCAAGTACAGCCCAGAATAAAAAGAAGTGGAGTCAAAGTGCAAAATGCATCCATAAACCATTTAGCACCTTCCTTTTCTTGAATATGTTCTAGTCCAGGGGTCTTCAAACTTGGCCCTTTTATGACTTGTGGACTTCAACTCCCAGAATTCCTCAGCCAGGTATACTGGCTGAGGAATTCTGGGAGTTGAAGTCCACAAGTCATAAAAGGGCCAAGTTTGAAGACCCTTGTTCTAGTGAATAAAGAGTAACTGAGCAATTTTGCAGTCAATAAGGAATAGGGCAGAGGAGAGTGAACAGTTCCATTGCTTTGATACGCTTAGGAATAGAACAATCCTTCTACTCCATCTTAACTTGAGCATCTTCCACATGCATGGACCAATTCCCAGAATCCCCTGGCGGGAAATGCCAGAGAAGCTTTATGAGTGTCATGTCTCATCAAACTGCATCAAACACACATTGACCTTCTGCAATTCTGTGAATGTGCCCCAAAAGCACAAATGGTAATAACTGATGCAGCATTTGGCTTCATAGGATAGATTGCTTTCTTAATACTTCCCTCTTTTTTAAAAAAAAGGTATTTCTAGCTCTAGCACAGAGGCATTTGGAAATGTTATGGGCAATGCTAAACTCTCAGAAGCCTTAACAATTGATGTGTGAATTTTTGTTTCAGGCAAAGAATATATTCATGAGGAAAGGCTCATTCATGACCCCTACTAAAAAAGACTTTATTTAATATACTAACCAATGCAAGCCATTGTGGAACATGGAAGGAATGAGTTTACCTTCCTTAAAAGGGGAGTTCCCCAAATGCAAAGAGTGATGGAGTTAGCCCAAACAGTGCTTTTGGTTGAGATAATGGGAGAATATCTAGATGTCTAAATCTATAGGTGTGTAGGGGGCATGCACGAGAGAGACCGAGATACACCATTCAGATAGCGCTTGAGCATTAAAAGAGGTCAACTTTTCCCAAACTGTTCATTATAAGCCAGCTTTCCCTAATTTTCCTCTAATATATTGGAACTACAATTTCCATAACTCCAGATTAACATAGCCATAAGAACTATAGTCCTGGCATGTCCAGAGGCCCCAATGTTGAAAAACAGCAGCTATAAATTATACCCATAAACCAAAATGGTTGGCTGGATCCACACAAACAAGCCATAAACAAACTACATTAAAATTGCATGTGATTGTGCACAAGTGCCTGATTGTGCAAACCCAGTGACAGAATTCAAGTTGTTTGTTGACCCGCTAAGAGTTTCCAGATTATAGCTCCAAAGTCTGAGGGCATGAAGCTGTGGATGATAATCTCAGTTTCATTACCTTATTGAACTGGGAAACTTCTCAAAGGGCAATTTAAGGCATTAACCCATCAAAAGAAAGAAAGAAAGAAAAAGCAGAGAGAAAGTTGTGGCACAAGAGAAAACCTGACCAGTTGGGCAAAAATGGCATGCAATCCACATTAGATCCACACAGAACTGCTTAGTCAACCAGAAATTTCAAAAACGAGAAAAGAGAAACTAGAGGAAAAGTTAGAGTTATGTCTACACTAACAGGAGGACATCTAACTGAAAGTTCACACCTGTTTGGAGGCATCAAATGTCCAGGAGGAAAGAAACAGAAACTGAGAACTGACTCTGCCTGGGGAGGCCTAAGGCTTCAGCAGAAGATGGAAGGGTGTCCAGGAGGAGGGAGGGAGGGAGTGGGTGGTGGGAAGGGTGATCCAGGCTTCCCTGCCAAGTAAGCCCACTGGACAAAAAGCACTCAGATATTCCACAGAGGCTGCCTCTGACAGTTGCAGAACTTATTTAGAGATACTCCATCAGAAACATTCCTGTAGAGGCAGTCCTCAACTTACGACCACAATTGAGCCCAAAACTTCTGTTGCTAAGTGA